>NC_054471.1:47904219-48214126 GCF_017639515.1 Carcharodon carcharias | reverse complement strand
AGGGAAAGTAGAGTTTGATATTGGGATAGGGAAAGTAGAGCTCGATTTGGGGATAGGGAAAGTAGAGCTCGATACGCGGATAGGAAAAGTAGATTTGATATGGGGATAGGGAAAGTAGAGCTCGATATGGGAATAGGCAAAGTAGTGCTCGACATGGGGATAGGGAACGTAGAGCTCGATATGGGGATAGGGAAAGTAAAGCTCGATATGCGGATAGGGAAAGTAGAGCTTTATATGGGGATACGGAATTTAGAGCTCGATATGGGGATAGGGAAGGTAGAGCTTGATATGGGGATAGGGAAAGTAGAGCTCGATATGGTGATAGGGAATGTAGAGCTCGATATGGGGATAGGGAAAGTAGAGCTTGATATGGGAATAGGGAAGGTAGAGCTCGGGATGGAGATAGGGAAAGTAGAGCTCGATACCCAGATAGGGAAAGTGGAGCTCGATATGCAGATAGGGAAAGTAGAGCTCAATACGGGTATAGGGAAGGTAGAGCTCAATATGGATATAGGGAAAGTAGAGCTCGATATGGGGATACGGAAAGTAGAGCTCGATATGGGGATAGGCAAAGTAGAGCTCGATATGGGGTAGGGAAAGTAGAGCTTGATATGGGGATAGGGAAAGTAGAGCTCGATACGCAGATAGGGAAAGTAGAGCTCGATATGGGGATAGGGAAATTAAAGCTCGATATGGAGATAGGGAAATGAGAAGTCGATATGGGGATAGGGAAAGTTGAGCTCGATATGGGGATAGGCACAGTAGAGCTCGATATAGGATTAGGGAAAGTAGAGCTCGATACGCGGATAGGGAAAGTAGAGCTCGATAGGCGGATAGAGAAAGTAGAGCTCAATACGCGGTTAGGGAAAGTAGAGCTCGATAGACGGATAGGGAAAGTAGACCTCAATACGCAGATAGGAAAAGTAGAGCTCAATATGTAGATCGGAAAATTAGAGCTCGATATGGGGATACCGAAATTAGAGCTGAATACGCGGATAGGGAGTGTAGAGCTCGATACCCGGATAGGGAAAGTAGAGCTCGGTATGGGGATAGGGAAAGTAGAGCTCAATATGGGGATACGGAAAGTAGACCTCGATACGCGAATAGGGACAGTAGAGCTCGATATGTGGATAGGGAAAGTAGAGCTCGATATGGGGATAGGCACAGTAGAGCTCGATATAGGGATAGGGAAATAAGAGCTCGATCTGGGGATAGGGAAAGTAGAGCTCGATATGGAGATAGGGAAAGTAGAGCTCGGGACGGGGATAGGGAAAGTAGAGCATGATACGTGGATAGGGAAAGTAGAGATCAATCTGTGGATAGGGAAAGTAGAGCTCGATATGGAGATAGGGAAAGTAGTGCTCGATATGGCGATAAGGAAAGTAGACCTCGATATGGGCATAGGGAAAGTAGAGCTCGATACGCGGATAGGGAAATTACAGCTTTATATGGGGATAGGGAAATTATCGCTCGATATGAGGATAGGGGAAGTAGAGCTCGATGTGGAGATAAGGAAAGAAGAGCTCAGGACGGGGATAGGGAAAGTAGAGCACGATACGTGGATAGGGAAAGTAGAGATCGATACGCGGGTAGGGAAAGTAGAGCTCGATATGGAGATAGGGAAAGTAGAGCTCGATATGGGGATACGGAAAGTAGAGCTCGATATGGGGATAGGGAAAGTAGAGCTCAATACGCGGACAGGGAAAGTGGAGCTTTATATGGGGATAGGGAAATTTGAGCTCGATATGGGGATAGGGAAAGTAGAGCTTTATGGGGGATAGGGAAAGTAGAGCTCAATGCGCAGATAGGGAAAGTAGAGCTCAATACGGCGATAGGGAAAGTAGAGCTCGATACGCGGATAGGGAAAATAGAGCTCGATACACAGATAGGGAAAGTAGAGCTCCATACACAGATAGGGAAAGTAGTGCTCGAGATGCGTTTAGGGAAAATAGAGTTCGAGATGCGGATAGGGAAAGTAGAACTCAATACGGGGCTGGGAAAGTAGAGTTCGATACGCAGATAGGAAAAGTAGAGATTGAGACACGGTTAGGGAAAGTAGAGCTCGATATGGGGATAGGGAAAGTAGAGCTTGATACACAGATAGGGAAAGTAGTGCTCGAGATGCGTTTAGGGAAAATAGAGCTCGAAATGCGAATAGGGAAAGTAGAGCTCAATACGGGGCTGGGAAAATAAAGCTCGATACGCAGACAGGAAAAGTAGAGCTTGAGACACGGATAGGGAAAGTAGAGCTCGATATGGGGATAGGGAAAGTAGAGCTCGGGATGGGGATAGGGAAAGTAGAGCTCGATACACAGATAGGGAAAGTAGAGCTCGATACGCGGATAGGGAAAGTAGAGCTCAATACCCCGATAGGGAAAGTAGAGCTCGATACGGGGATAGGAAAAGTAGAGCTTGATATGGGGAAAGGGAAAGTAGAGCTCGATATGGTGATAGGGAAAGTAGAGCTCGATATGGAGATAGGGAAAGTAGAGCTCGATATGGGAATAGGCAAAGTAGTGCTCGATAAGGGGAGAGGGAAATTAGAGCTCGATACGCGGATAGGAAAAGTAGAGCTTGATATGGGGATAGGGAAAGTAGAGCTCGATATGGTGATATGGAACGTAGAGCTCGATATGGGGATAGCGAAAGTAGAGCTCGATATGCGGATAGGGAAAGTAGAGCTTTATATGGGGATAGGGAAATTAGAGCTCGATATGGGGATAGGGAAAGTAGAGCTTGATATGGGGATAGGGAAAGTAGAGCTCGATATGGGGATAGGGAAAGTAGAGCTTGAGATGAGGTTAGGGAAAATAGAGCTCGAGATGCGGAAAGGGAAAGTAGAGCTCAATACGGGGATAGGGAAAGTAGAGCTCGATACGCGGAAAGGGAAAGTAGAGCTCGATACACAGAAAGGGAAAGTAGAGCTCGATATGCGGATAGGGAAAGTAGAGCTCAATACGGGGATAGGGAAAGTAGAGCTCGATACACAGATAGGGAATGTATAGCTCGATATGCGGATACGAAAAGTAGATCTCGATATGTGGACAGGGAAAACAGAGGTCGATACGCAGATAGGGAAAGTACAGCTTGGGACAGGGATAGGGAAAGTAGAGCTCGAGATGCGGATAGGGAAATTAGAGCTCGATACGTGGATCGGGAAAGTAGGGCTCGATACGCGGATAGGGAAAGTAGAGCTCGATACGCGGATAGGGAAGGTAGAGCTCGATATGCGGATAGGAAAAGTAGATCTTGATATGGTGATAGGGAAAGTAGAGCTCGATACACGGATAGGGAAAGTAGAGCTCGATATGGGGATAGGGAAAGTAGAGCTCGATACGCGGATAGGGAAGGTAGAGCTCGATATGCGGATAGGAAAAGTAGAGCTTGATATGGTGATAGGGAAAGTAGAGCTCGATACACGGATAGGGAAAGTAGAGCTCGATATGGGGATAGGGAAAGTAGAGCTCGATACGCGGATAGGGAAAGTAGAGCTCGATATGGAGATAGGGAAAGTAGAGCTCGATACGCGGATAGGGAAAGTAGAGCTCAATACGCGGATAGGAAAAGTTGAGCTCGATACGGGGATAGGGAAAGTGGAGCTCGATATGCGGATAGGGAAAGTAGAGCTCGATATGGAGATAGGGAAATTAGAACTCGATATGGGGATAGGGAAAGTAGAGCGCGATATGGGGAAAGGCACAGTAGAGCTCGATATAGGATTAGGGAAAGTAGAGCTCGATACGCGGATAGGGAAAGTAGAGCTCGATAGGCGGATAGGGAAAGTGGAGCTCAATACACGGATAGGAAAAGTAGAGCTCGATATGCGGATAGGTAAAGTAGAGCTCAATACGCGGATAGGAAAAGTAGAGCTCAATACGCTGAACGGAAAATTAGAGCTCGATATGGGGTTAGCGAATGTAGAGCTGGATACGCGGATAGGGAGTGTAGAGCTCGATACCCGGATAGGGAAAGTAGAGCTCGGTATGGGGATAGGGAATTTAGAGCTCGATATGGGGATAGGGAAAGAAGAACTCGATACGCAGATAGGGAAAGTAGAGCTCGATATGGAGATAGGGTAAGTAGAACTCGATATGGGGATAGGGAATGTGGAGCTCGATATGGAGATAGGGAAAGTAGAAGTCGATATGGGGATAGGGAACGTAGAGCTCGATATGGCGATAGGCAAATTAGAGCTCGATATGGGGATAGGGAAAGTAGAGTTTGATATTGGGATAGGGAAAGTAGAGCTCGATTTGGGGATAGGGAAAGTAGAGCTCGATACGCGGATAGAAAAAGTAGAGCTTGATATGGGGATAGGGAACGTAGAGCTCGATATGGGAATAGGCAAAGTACTGCTCGATATGGGGATAGGGAAAATATAGCTCGATATGGGGATAGGGAAAGTAGAGCTCGATACACGGATAGGGAAAGTAGAGCTTTATATGGGGATAGGGAAATTAGAGATCGATATGGGGATAGGGAAGGTAGAGCTTGATATGGGGATAGGGAAAGTAGAGCTCGATATGGGGATAGGGAAAGTAGAACTCGATACGCGGATAGGGAAAGTAGAGCTTGAGATGAGGTTAGAGAAAATAGAGCTCGAGATGTGGAAAGGGAATGTAGAGCTCAGTACGGGGATTGGGAAAGTAGAGCTCGATACGCGGATAGGGAAAGTAGAGCTCAATACACAGATAGGGAAAGTAGAGATCGATATGCGGATAGGGAAATTTGGAGATCAATACGGGGATAGGGAAAGTAGAGCTCGATACGCGGATAGGGAAAGTAGAGTTCGATATGCGGATACGAAAAGAAGAGCTCGATATGTGGACAGGGAAAACAGAGCTCGATACGCAGATAGGGAAAGTACAGCTTGGGACAGGGATAATGAAAGTAGAGTTCGAGATGCGGATAGGGAAAGTACAGCTCGATACGCGGATCGGGAAAGTAGGGCTCGATACGCGGATAGGGAAAGTAGAGCTCGATACGCTAATTGGAAAATTAGAGCTCGATATGAGGATAGCGAAAGTAGAGCTGGATACGTGGATAGGGAGTGTAGAGCTCGATACCCGGATAGGGAAAGTAGAGCTCGATATGGGGATAGGGAAATTAGAGCTCGATATGGAGATAGGGAAAGCAGAACTCGATACGCAGATAGGGAAAGTAGAACTCGATATCTGGATAGGGAAAGTAGAGCTCGATATGGAGATAGGGAAAGTAGAACTTGATATGGGGATAGGGAACGTAGAGCTCGATATGGGGATAGGCAAATTAGAACTTGATATGGGGATAGGGAAAGTAGATCTTGATATTGGGATAGGGAAAGTAGAGCTCGATTTGGGGATAGGGAAAGTAGAGCTCGATACGCGGATAGGAAAAGTAGAGCTTGATATGGGGATAGGGAAAGTAGAGCTCGATATGGGGATAGGGAAAGTAGAGCTCGACATGGGGATAGGTAAAGTAGAGCTCGATATGGGAATTGGCAAAGTAGTGCTCGATATGGGGATAGGGAAAGTAGAGCTCGATATGGGGATAGGGAAAGTAGAGCTTTATATGGGGATAGGGAAATTAGAGCTCGATATGGGGATAGGGAAAGTAGAGCTTGATATGGGGATAGGGAAAGTAGAGCTCGATATGGGGATAGGGAAAGTAGAGCTTGAGATGAGGTTAGGGAAAATAGAGCTCGAGATGTGGAAAGGGAAAGTAGAGCTCAATACGGGGATAGGGAAAGTAGAGCTCGATACGCAGAAAGGGAAGGAAGAGCTCGATACACAGATAGGGAAAGTAGAGCTCGATATGCGGATAGGGAAAGTAGAGCTCAATACGGGGATAGGGAAACTAGAGCTCGATACGCGGATAGGGAAAGCAGAGCTCGATATGCGGATACAAAAAGTAGAGCTCGATATGTGGACAAGGAAAACAGAGCTCGATACGCAGATAGGGAAAGTACAGCTTGGGACAGGGATAGGGAAAGTAGAGCTCGAGATGCGGATAGGGGAAGTAGAGCTCGATACGCGGATCGGAAAAGTAGGGCTCGATACACGAATAGGGAAATTAGAGCTCGATATGCGGATAGGGAAAGTAGAGCTCGATATGCGGATAGGGAAAGTAGAGCTTTATATGGGGATAGGGAAATTAGAGCTCGATATGGGGATAGGGAAAGTAGAGCTTGATATGGGGATAGGGAAAGTAGAGCTCGATATGGGGATAGGGAAAGTAGAGCTTGAGATGAAGTTAGGGAAAATAGAGCTCGAGATGCGGAAAGGGAAAGTTGAGCTCAATACGGGGATAGGGAAAGTAGAGCTCGATACGCAGAAAGGGAAAGTAGAGCTCGATACACAGGTAGGGAAAGTAGAGCTCGATATGCGGATAGGGAAAGTAGAGCTCAATACGGGGATAGGGAAAATAGAGCTTGATACGCGGATAGGGAAAGTAGAGCTTGATATGGGGATAGGGAAAGTAGAGCTCGATATGGGGATAGGGAAAGTAGAGCTCGACATGGGGATAGGTAAAGTAGAGCTCGATATGGGAATTGGCAAAGTAGTGCTCGATATGGGGATAGGGAAAGTAGAGCTCGATATGGGGATAGGGAAAGTAGAGCTTTATATGGGGATAGGGAAATTAGAGCTCGATATGGGGATAGGGAAAGTAGAGCTTGATATGGGGATAGGGAAAGTAGAGCTAGAGATGAGGTTAGGGAAAATAGAGCTCGAGATGCGGAAAGGGAAAGTAGAGCTCAATACGGGGATAGGGAAAGTAGAGCTCGATACGCAGAAAGGGAAGGTAGAGCTCGATACACAGATAGGGAAAGTAGAGCTCGATATGCGGATAGGGAAAGTAGAGCTCAATACGGGGATAGGGAAAATAGAGCTCGATACGCGGATAGGGAAAGTAGAGCTCGATATGCGGATACAAAAAGTAGAGCTCGATATCTGGACAAGGAAAACAGAGCTCGATACGCAGATAGGGAAAGTACAGCTTGGGACAGGGATAGGGAAATTAGAGCTCGAGATGCGGATAGGGGAAGTAGAGCTCGATACGCGGATCGGAAAAGTAGGGCTCGATACACGAATAGGGAAATTAGAGCTCGATATGCGGATAGGGAAAGTAGAGCTCGATATGCGGATAGGGAAAGTAGAGCTTTATATGGGGATAGGGAAATTAGAGCTCGATATGGGGATAGGGAAAGTAGAGCTTGATATGGGGATAGGGAAAGTAGAGCTCGATATGGGGATAGGGAAAGTAGAGCTTGAGATGAGGTTAGGGAAAATAGAGCTCGAGATGCGGAAAGGGAAAGTTGAGCTCAATACGGGGATAGGGAAAGTAGAGCTCGATACGCAGAAAGGGAAAGTAGAGCTCGATACACAGGTAGGGAAAGTAGAGCTCGATATGCGGATAGGGAAAGTAGAGCTCAATACGGGGATAGGGAAAACAGAGCTTGATACGCGGATAGGGAAAGTAGAGCTCGATATGCGGATACGAAAAGTAGAGCTCGATATGTGGACAAGGAAAACAGAGCTCGATACGCAGATAGGGAAAGTACAGGTTGGGACAGGGATAGGGAAAGTAGAGCTCGAGATGCGGATAGGGAAAGTAGAGTTCGATACGCAGATCGGAAAAGTAGGACTCGATACACGGATAGGGAAATTAGAGCTCGATACGTGGATAGGGAAAGTAGAGCTCGATATGCGGATAGGGAAAGTAGAGCTTTATATGGGGATAGGGAAATTAGAGCTCGATATGGGGATAGGGAAAGTAGAGCTCGATATGCGAATACGAAAAGTAGAGCTCGATATGTGCACAAGGAAAACAGAGCTCGATACGCAGATAGGGAAAGTACAGCTTGGGACAGGGATAGGGAAAGTAGAGCTCGAGATGCGGATAGGGAAAGTAGAGCTCGATACGCGGATTGGAAAAGTAGGACTCGATACATGGATAGGGAAAGTAGAGCTCGTACGCGGATAGGGAAAGTAGAGCTCGATATGCGGATAGGGAAAGTAGAGCTTTATATGGGGATTGGGAAATTAGAGCTCGATATGGGGATAGGGAAAGTAGAGCTTGATATGGGGATAGGGAAATTAGAGCTCGATATGGGGATAGGGAAAGTAGAGCTTGAGATGAGGTTAGGGAAAATAGAGCTCGAGATATGGCAAGGGAAAGTAGAGATCAATACGGGGATAGGGAAAGTAGAGCTCGATACGCAGAAAGGGAAAGTAGAGCTCGATACACAGATAGGGAAAGTAGAGCTCGATACGGGGATAGGGAAAGTAGAGCTCGATACGCGGATAGGGAATGTAGAGCTCGATATGCGGATACGAAAAGTAGAGCTCCAATATGAGGACAGTGAAAACAGAGCTCGATAGGCAGATAGGGAACGTACAGCTTGGGACAGGGATAGGGAAAGTAGAGCTCGAGATGCGAATAGGGAAAGTAGAGCTCGATATGGGAATAGGCAATGTAGTGCTCGATATGGTGATAGGGAAATTAGAGCTCGATATGGGGATAGGGAAAATAGAGCTTGATATTGGGATAGGGAAAGTAGAGCTCGATATGGGGATAGGGAAAGTAGAGCTCGATATGGGGATAGGGAAAGTAGAGCTTGAGAAGAGGTTAGGGAAAATAGAGCTCGAGATGCGGAAAGGGAAAGTAGAGCTCAATACTGGGATAGGGAAAGTAGAGCTCGATAAGCAGAAAGGGAAAGTAGAGCTCGATACACAGATAGGGAAAGTAGAGCTCGATATGCGGATAGGGAAAGTAGAGCTCAATACGGGGATAGGGAAAGTAGAGCTCGATATGGAGATAGGGAAAGTAGAAATTGATATGGGGATAGGCAACGTAGAGCTCGATATGGGGATAGGCAACTTAGAGCTCGATAAGGCGATAGGGAAAGTAGAGCTTGATATTGCGATAGGGAAAGTAGAGCTCGATTTGGGGATAGGGAAAGGAGAGCTCGATACACGGATAGGGAAAGTAGAGCTCGATACACAAATCGGAAAATTAGAGCTCGATATGGGGATAGCGAAAGTAGAGCTGGATACGCGGATAGGGAGTGGAGAGCTCAATACCCAGATAGGGAAAGTAGAGCTCAATATGGGGATAGGGAAATTAGAGCTCGATATGGAGATAGGGAAAGTAGAACTCGATACGCAGATAGGGAAAGTAGAGCTCGATATGGGGATAGGGAAAGTAGAACTCGAAATCGGGATAGGGAAAGTAGAGCTCGATATGGAGATAGGGAAAGTAGAAGTTGATATGGGGATAGGGAACGTAGAGCTCGATATGGGGATAGGCAAATTAGAGCTTGATATGGGAATAGGGAAAGTAGAGCTTGATATTGGGATAGGGAAAGTAGAGCTCGATTTGGGGATAGGGAAAGTAGAGCTCGATACGCGGATAGGAAAAGTAGAGCTTGATATGGGGATAGGCAAATTAGAGCTTGATATGGGGATAGGGAAAGTAGAGCTTGATATTGGGATAGGGAAAGTAGAGCTCAATTTGGGGATAGGGAAAGTAGAGCTCGATACGCGGACAGGAAAAGTAGAGCTTGATATGGGGATAGGGAAAGTAGAGCTCGATATGGGGATAGGGAAAGTAGAGCTCGATATGGGGATAGGTAAAGTAGAGCTCGATATGGGAATCGGCAAAGCAGTGCTCGATATGGGGATAGGGAAAGTAGAGCTCGATATGGGGATAGAGAAAGTAGAGCTTTATATGGGGATAGGGAAATTAGAGCTCGATATGGGGATAGGGAAAGTAGAGCTTGATATGGGGATAGGGAAAGTAGAGCTCGATATGGGGATAGGGAAAGTAGAGCTTGAGATGAGGTTAGGGAAAATAGAGCTCGAGATGCGGAAAGGGAAAGTAGAGCTCAATACGGGGATAGGGAAAGTAGAGCTCGATACGCAGAAAGGGAAAGTAGAGCTCGATACACAGATAGGGAAAGTAGAGCTCGATATGCGGAGAGGGAAAGTAGAGCTCAATACGGGGATAGGGAAAATAGAGCTCGATACGCGGATATGGAAAGTATAGCTCGATATGCGGATACGAAAAGTAGATCTCGATATGTAGACAAGGAAAACAGAGCTCGATACGCAGATAGGGAAAGTACAGCTTGGGACAGGGATAGGGAAAGTAGAGCTCGAGATGCGGATAGGGAAAGTAGAGCTCGATACGCGGATCGGAAAAGTAGGACTCGATACACGGAAGGGGAAAGTAGAGCTCGATACGCGGATAGGGAAAGTAGAGCTCGATATGCGGATAGGGAAAGTAGAGCTTTGTATGGGGATAGGGAAATTAGAGCTCGATATGGGGATAGGGAAAGTAGAGCTTGATATGGGGATAGGGAAAGTAGAGCTCGATATGGGGATAGGGAAAGTAGAGCTTGAGATGAGGTTAGGGAAAATAGAGCTCGAGATGCGGAAAGGGAAAGTAGAGCTCAATACGGGTATAGGGAAAGTAGAGCTCGATACGCAGAAAAGGAAAGTAGAGCTCGATACACAGATAGGGAAAGTAGAGCTCGATACGCGGATAGGGAAAGTAGAGCTCGATATGCGGATAGGGAAAGTAGAGCTTTGTATGGGGATAGGGAAATTAGAGCTCGATATGGGGATAGGGAAAGTAGAGCTTGATATGGGGATAGGGAAAGTAGAGCTCGATATGGGGATAGGGAAAGTAGAGCTTGAGATGAGGTTAGGGAAAATAGAGCTCGAGATGCGGAAAGGGAAAGTAGAGCTCAATACGGGTATAGGGAAAGTAGAGCTCGATACGCAGAAAAGGAAAGTAGAGCTCGATACACAGATAGGGAAAGTAGAGCTCGATATGTGGATAGGGAAAGTAGAGCTCATTACGGGGATAGGGAAAATAAAGCTCGATACGCGGATAGGGAAAGTAGAGCTCGATATGCGGATACGAAAAGTAGAGCTCGATATGTGGACAAGGAAAACAGAGCTCGATACGCAGATAGGGAAAGTACAGCTTGGGACAGGGATAGGGAAAGTAGAGCTCGAGATGCGTATAGGGAAAGTAGAGCTCGATACGCAGATCGGAAAAGTAGGACTCGATACACGGATAGGGAAAGTAGAGCTCGATACGCGGATAGGGAAAGTAGAGCTCGATATGCGGATAGGGAAAGTAGAGCTTTATATGGGAATAGGGAAATTAGAGCTCGATACCTGGATAGGGAAAGTAGAGCTCGATATGGGGATAGGGAAATTAGAGCTCGATATGGAGATAGGGAAAGTAGAACTCGATACGCAGATAGGGAAAGTAGAGCTCGATATGGGGATAGGGAAAGTAGAACTCGATATGGGGATAGGGAAAGTAGAGCTCGATATGGAGATAGGGAAAGTAGAACTTGATATGGGGATAGGGAACGTAGAGCTCGATATGGGGATAGGCAAATTAGAGCTTGATATGGGGATAGGGAAAGTAGAGCTTGATATTGGGATAGGGAAAGTAGAGCTCGATTTGGGGATAGGGAAAGCAGAGCTCGATACGCGGATAGGAAAAGTAGAGCTTGATATGGGGATAAGGAAAGTAGAGCTCGATATGGGGATAGGGAAAGTAGAGCTCGATATGGGGATAGGTAAAGTAGAGCTCGATATGGGAATTGGCAAAGTAGTGCTCGATATGGGGATAGGGAAAGTAGAGCTCGATATGGGGATAGGGAAAGTAGAGCTTTATATGGGGATAGGGAAATTAGAGCTCGATATGGGGATAGGGAAAGTAGAGCTTGATATGGGGATAGGGAAAGTAGAGCTCGATATGGGGATAGGGAAAGTAGAGCTTGAGATGAGGTTAGGGAAAATAGAGCTCGAGATGCGGAAAGGGAAAGTGGAGCTCGATATGCGGATAGGGAAAGTAGAGCTCGATATGGAGATAGGGAAATTAGAGCTCGATACGTGGATAGGGAAATTAGAGATCGATATGCGGATAGGGAAAGTAGAGCTTTATATGGGGATAGGGAAAATAGAGCTCGATACGCGGATAGGGAAAGTAGAGATCGATATGCGGATACGAAAAGTAGAGCTCGATATGTGGACAAGGAAAACAGAGCTCGATACGCAGATAGGGAAAGTACAGCTTGGGACAGGGATAGGGAAAGTAGAGCTCGAGATGCGGATAGGGAAAGTAGAGCTCGATACGCGGATTTGAAAATTAGGACTCGATACACGGATAGGGAAATTAGAGCTCGATACGCGGATAGGGAAAGTAGAGCTCGATATGCGGATAGGGAAAGTAGAGCTTTATATGGGGATAGGGAAATTAGAGCTCGATATGGGGATAGGGAAAGTAGAGCTTGATATGGGGATAGGGAAAGTAGAGCTCGATATGGGGATAGGGAAAGTAGAGCTTGAGATGAGGTTAGGGAAAATAGAGCTCGAGATACGGCAAGGGAAAGTAGAGATCAATACGGGGATAGGGAAAGTAGAGCTCGATACGCAGAAAGGGAAAGTAGAGCTCGATACACAGATAGGGAAAGTAGAGCTCGATATGCGGATAGGGAAAGTAGAGCTCAATACGGGGATAGGGAAAGTAGAGCTCGATACGCGGATAGGGAATGTAGAGCTCGATATGCGGATACGAAATGTAGAGCTCCAATATGAGGACAGTGAAAACAGAGCTCGATACGCAGATAGGGAACGTACAGCTTGGGACAGGGATAGGGAAAGTAGAGCTCGAGATGCGAATAGGGAAAGTAGAGCTCGATATGGGAATAGGCAAAGTAGTGATCGATCTGGTGATAGGGAAATTAGAGCTCGATATGGGGATAGGGAAAGTAGAGCTCGATATGCGGATAGGGAAATTAGAGCTTTATATGGGGATAGGGAAAATAGAGCTTGATATGGGGATAGGGAAAGTAGAGCTCGATATGGGGATAGGGAAAGTAGAGCTCGATATGGGGATAGGGAAAGTAGAGCTTGAGAAGAGGTTAGGGAAAATAGAGCTCGAGATGCGGAAAGGGAAAGTAGAGCTCAATACGGGGATAGGGAAAGTAGAGCTCGATACGCGGAAAGGGAAAGTAGAGCTCGATACACAGAAAGGGAAAGTAGAGCTCGATATGCGGATAGGGAAAGTAGAGCTCAATACGGGGATAGGGAAGGTAGAGCTCGATACACAGATAGGGAATGTAGAGCTCGATATGCGGATACGAAAAGTAGATCTCGATATGTGGACAGTGAAAACAGAGGTCGATACGCAGATAGGGAAAGTACAGCTTGGGACAGGGATAGGGAAAGTAGAGCTCGAGATGCGGATAGGGAAAATAGAGCTCGATACGTGGATCGGGAAAGTAGGGCTCGATACGCGGATAGGGAAAGTAGAGCTCGATACGCGGATAGGGAGGGTAGAGCTCGATATGCGGATAGGAAAAGTAGAGCTTGATATGGTGATAGGGAAAGTAGAGCTCGATACACGGATAGGGAAAGTAGAGCTTGATATGGGGATAGGGAAAGTAGAGCTCGATACGCGGATAGGGAAAGTAGAGCTCGATATGGAGATAGGGAAATTAGAAGTCGATATGGAGATAGGGAAAGTAGAGCTCGATAAGGGGATAGACACAGTAGAGCTCGATATAGGGATAGGGAAAGTAGAGCTCGATACGCGGATAGGGAAAGTAGAGCTCAATACGCGGATAGGAAAAGTTGAGCTCGATACGGGGATAGGGAAAGTGGAGCTCGATATGCGGATAGGGAAAGTAGAGCTCGATATGGAGATAGGGAAATTAGAACTCGATATGGGGATAGGGAAAGTAGATCTCGATATGGGGAAAGGCACAGTAGAGCTCGGTATAGAATTAGGGAAAGTAGAGCTCGATACGCAGATAGGGAAAGTAGAGCTCGATAGGCGGATAGGGAAAGTGGAGCTCAATACGCGGATAGGGAAAGTAGAGCTCGATATGCGGATAGGTAAAGTAGAGCTCAATACGCGGATAGGAAAAGTAGAGCTCAATACGCAGAACGGAAAATTAGAGCTCGATATGGGGTTAGCGAATGTAGAGCTGGATACGCGGATAGGGAGTGTAGAGCTCAATACCCGGTTAGGGAAAGTAGAGCTCGGTATGGGGATAGGGAATTTAGAGCTCGATATGGGATTAGGGAAAGAAGAACTGGATACGCAGATTGGGAAAGTAGAGCTCGGTATGGGGATAGGGAAAGTAGAGCTCGATATTGGGATAGGGAAAGTAGAGCTCGATATGGGGATAGGGAACGTAGAGCTCGATATGGCGATAGGCAAATTAGAGCTCGATATGGGGATAGGGAAAGTAGAGCTCGATTTGGGGATAGGGAAAGTAGAGCTCGATACGCGGATAGAAAAAGTAGAGCTTGATATGGGGATAGGGAAAGTAGAGCTCGATATGGGAATAGGCAAAGTACTGCTCGATATGGGGATAGGGAACATATAGCTCGATATGGGGATAGGGAAAGTAGAGCTCGATACACGGATAGGGAAAGTAGAGCTTTATATGGGGATAGGGAAATTAGAGCTCGATATGGGGATAGGGAAGGTAGAGCTTGATATGGGGATAGGGAAAGTAGAGCTCGATATGGGGATAGGGAAAGTAGAACTCGACATGCGGATAGGGAAAGTAGAGCTTGAGATGAGGTTAGAGAAAATAGAGCTCGAGATGTGGAAAGGGAATGTAGAGCTCAGTACGGGGATTGGGAAAGTAGAGCTCGATACGCGGATAGGGAAAGTAGAGCTCAATACACAGATAGGGAAAGTAGAGATCGATATGCGGATAGGGAAATTTGGAGATCAATACGGGGATAGGGAAAGTAGAGCTCGATACGCGGATAGGGAAAGTAGAGTTCGATATGCGGATATGAAAAGTAGATCTCGATATGTGGACAGGGAAAACAGAGCTCGATACGCAGATAGGGAAAGTACAGCTTGGGACAGGGATAATGAAAGTAGAGTTCGAGATGCGGATAGGGAAATTAGAGCTCGATACGCGGATAGGGAAAGTAGAGCTCGATATGCGGATAGGGAAAGTAGAGCTTTATATGGGGATAGGGAAATTAGAGCTCGATATGGGGATAGGGAAAGTAGAGCTTGATATGGGGATAGGGAAAGTAGAGCTCGATATGGGGATAGGGAAAGTAGAGCTTGAGATGAGGTTAGGGAAAATAGAGCTCGAGATACGGCAAGGGAAAGTAGAGATCAATACGGGGATAGGGAAAGTAGAGCTCGATACGCAGAAAGGGAAAGTAGAGCTCGATACACAGATAGGGAAAGTAGAGCTCGATATGCGGATAGGGAAAGTAGAGCTCAATACGGGGATAGGGAAAGTAGAGCTCGATACGCGGATAGGGAATGTAGAGCTCGATATGCGGATACGAAAAGTAGAGCTCCAATATGAGGACAGTGAAAACAGAGCTCGATACGCAGATAGGGAACGTACAGCTTGGGACAGGGATAGGGAAAGTAGAGCTCGAGATGCGAATAGGGAAAGTAGAGCTCGATATGGGAATAGGCAAAGTAGTGATCGATCTGGTGATAGGGAAATTAGAGCTCGATATGGGGATAGGGAAAGTAGAGCTCGATATGCGGATAGGGAAATTAGAGCTTTATATGGGGATAGGGAAAATAGAGCTTGATATGGGGATAGGGAAAGTAGAGCTCGATATGGGGATAGGGAAAGTAGAGCTCGATATGGGGATAGGGAAAGTAGAGCTTGAGAAGAGGTTAGGGAAAATAGAGCTCGAGATGCGGAAAGGGAAAGTAGAGCTCAATACGGGGATAGGGAAAGTAGAGCTCGATACGCGGAAAGGGAAAGTAGAGCTCGATACACAGAAAGGGAAAGTAGAGCTCGATATGCGGATAGGGAAAGTAGAGCTCAATACGGGGATAGGGAAGGTAGAGCTCGATACACAGATAGGGAATGTAGAGCTCGATATGCGGATACGAAAAGTAGATCTCGATATGTGGACAGTGAAAACAGAGGTCGATACGCAGATAGGGAAAGTACAGCTTGGGACAGGGATAGGGAAAGTAGAGCTCGAGATGCGGATAGGGAAAATAGAGCTCGATACGTGGATCGGGAAAGTAGGGCTCGATACGCGGATAGGGAAAGTAGAGCTCGATACGCGGATAGGGAGGGTAGAGCTCGATATGCGGATAGGAAAAGTAGAGCTTGATATGGTGATAGGGAAAGTAGAGCTCGATACACGGATAGGGAAAGTAGAGCTCGATATGGGGATAGGGAAAGTAGAGCTCGATACGCGGATAGGGAAAGTAGAGCTCGATATGGAGATAGGGAAATTAGAAGTCGATATGGAGATAGGGAAAGTAGAGCTCGATAAGGGGATAGACACAGTAGAGCTCGATATAGGGATAGGGAAAGTAGAGCTCGATACGCGGATAGGGAAAGTAGAGCTCAATACGCGGATAGGAAAAGTTGAGCTCGATACGGGGATAGGGAAAGTGGAGCTCGATATGCGGATAGGGAAAGTAGAGCTCGATATGGAGATAGGGAAATTAGAACTCGATATGGGGATAGGGAAAGTAGATCTCGATATGGGGAAAGGCACAGTAGAGCTCGGTATAGGATTAGGGAAAGTAGAGCTCGATACGCAGATAGGGAAAGTAGAGCTCGATAGGCGGATAGGGAAAGTGGAGCTCAATACGCGGATAGGGAAACTAGAGCTCGATATGCGGATAGGTAAAGTAGAGCTCAATACGCGAATAGGAAAAGTAGAGCTCAATACGCAGAACGGAAAATTAGAGCTCGATATGGGGTTAGCGAATGTAGAGCTGGATACGCGGATAGGGAGTGTAGAGCTCAATACCCGGTTAGGGAAAGTAGAGCTCGGTATGGGGATAGGGAATTTAGAGCTCGATATGGGATTAGGGAAAGAAGAACTGGATACGCAGATTGGGAAAGTAGAGCTCGGTATGGGGATAGGGAAAGTAGAGCTCGATATTGGGATAGGGAAAGTAGAGCTCGATATGGGGATAGGGAACGTAGAGCTCGATATGGCGATAGGCAAATTAGAGCTCGATATGGGGATAGGGAAAGTAGAGTTTGATATTGGGATAGGGAAAGTAGAGCTCGATTTGGGGATAGGGAAAGTAGAGCTCGATACGCGGATAGAAAAAGTAGAGCTTGATATGTGGACAAAGAAAACAGAGCTCGATACGCAGATAGGGAAAGTACAGGTTGGGACAGGGATAGGGAAAGTAGAGCTCGAGATGCGGATAGGGAAAGTAGAGCTCGATACGCAGATCGGAAAAGTAGGACTCGATACACGGATAGGGAAATTAGAGCTCGATACGTGGATAGGGAAAGTAGAGCTCGATATGCGGATAGGGAATATAGAGCTTTATATGGGGATAGGGAAATTAGAGCTCGATATGGGGATAGGGAAAGTAGAGCTCGATATGCGGATACGAAAAGTAGAGCTCGATATGTGGACAAGGAAAACAAAGCTCGATACGCAGATAGGGAAAGTACAGCTTGGGACAGGGATAGGGAAAGTAGAGCTCGAGATGCGGATAGGGAAAGTAGAGCTCGATACGCGGATTGGAAAAGTAGGACTCGATACACGGATAGGGAAAGTAGAGCTCGATACGCGGATAGGGAAAGTAGAGCTCGATATGCGGATAGGGAAAGTAGAGCTTTATATGGGGATTTGGAAATTAGAGCTCGATATGGGGATAGGGAAAATAGAGCTTGATATGGGGATAGGGAAAGTAGAGCTCGATACACAGATAGGGAAAGTAGAGCTCGATATGCGGATAGGGAAAGTAGAGCTCAATACGGGGATAGGGAAAGTAGAGCTCGATACGCGGATAGGGAATCTAGAGCTCGATATGCGGATACGAAAAGTAGAGCTCCAATATGAGGACAGTGAAAACAGAGCTCGATACGCAGATAGGGAACGTACAGCTTGGGACAGGGATAGGGAAATTAGAGCTCGAGATGCGAATAGGGAAAGTAGAGCTCGATATGGGAATAGGCAAAGTAGTGCTCGATATGGTGATAGGGAAATTAGAGCTCGATATGGGGATAGGGAAAGTAGAGCTCGATATGCGGATAGGGAAATTAGAGCTTTATATGGGGATAGGGAAAATAGAGCTTGATATGGGGATAGGGAAAGTAGAGCTCGATATGGGGATAGGGAAAGTAGAGCTCGATATGGGGATAGGGAAAGTAGAGCTTGAGAAGAGGTTAGGGAAAATAGAGCTCGAGATGCGGAAAGGGAAAGTAGAGCTCAATACTGGGATAGGGAAAGTAGAGCTCGATACGCGGAAAGGGAAAGTAGAGCTCGATACACAGATAGGGAAAGTAGAGCTCGATATGCGGATAGGGAAAGTAGAGCTCAATACGGGGATAGGGAAAGTAGAGCTCGATATGGAGATAGGGAAAGTAGAAATTGATATGGGGATAGGGAACATAGAGCTCGATATGGGGATAGGCAAATTAGAGCTCGATAAGGCGATAGGGAAAGTAGAGCTTGATATTGCGATAGGGAAAGTAGAGCTCGATTTGGGGATAGGGAAAGGAGAGCTCGATACGCGGATAGGGAAAGTAGAGCTCAATACACAAATCGGAAAATTAGAGCTCGATATGGGGATAGCGAAAGTAGAGCTGGATACGCGGATAGGGAGTGTAGAGCTCAATACCCGATAGGGAAAGTAGAGCTCAATATGGGGATAGGGAAATTAGAGCTCGATATGGAGATAGGGAAAGTAGAACTCGATTCGCAGACAGGGAAAGTAGAGCTCGATATGGGGATAGGTAAAGTAGAGCTCGATATGGGAATTGGCAAAGTAGTGCTCGATATGGGGATAGGGAAAGTAGAGCTCGATATGGGGATAGGGAAAGTAGAGCTTTATATGGGGATAGGGAAATTAGAGCTCGATATGGGGATAGGGAAAGTAGAGCTTGATATGGGGATAGGGAAAGTAGAGCTCGATATGGGGATAGGGAAAGTAGAGCTTGAGATGAGGTTAGGGAAAATAGAGCTCGAGATGCGGAAAGGGAAAGTAGAGCTCAATACGGGGATAGGGAAAGTAGAGCTCGATACGCAGAAAGGGAAAGTATAGCTCGATATGCGGATACGAAAAGTAGAGCTCGATATGTAGACAAGGAAAACAGAGCTCGATACGCAGATAGGGAAAGTACAACTTGGGACAGGGATAGGGAAAGTAGAGCTCGAGATGCGGATAGGGAAAGTAGAGCTCGATACGCGGATCGGAAAAGTAGGGCTCGATACACGGATAGGGAAATTAGAGCTCGATACGCGGATAGGGAAAGTAGAGCTCGATATGCGGATAGGGAAAGTAGAGCTTTGTATGGGGATAGGGAAATTAGAGCTCGATATGGGGATAGGGAAAGTAGAGCTTGATATGGGGATAGGGAAAGTAGAGCTCGATATGGGGATAGGGAAAGTAGAGCTTGAGATGAGATTAGGGAAAATAGAGCTCGAGATGCGGAAAGGGAAAGTAGAGCTCAATACGGGGATAGGGAAAGTAGAGCTCGATACGCAGAAAAGGAAAGTAGAGCTCGATACACAGATAGGGAAAGTAGAGCTCGATATGCGGATAGGGAAAGTAGAGCTCATTACGGGGATAGGGAAAATAGAGCTCGATACGCGGATAGGGAAAGTAGAGCTCGATATGCGGATACGAAAAGTAGAGTTCGATATGTGGACAAGGAAAACAGAGCTCGATACGCAGATAGGGAAAGTACAGCTTGGGACAGGGATAGGGAAAGTAGAGCTCGAGATGCGGATAGGGAAAGTAGAGCTCGATACGCAGATCGGAAAAGTAGGACTCGATACACGGATAGGGAAAGTAGAGCTCGATACGCGGATAGGGAAAGTAGAGCTCGATATGCGGATACGGAAAGTAGAGCTTTATATGGGAATAGGGAAATTAGAGCTCGATACCTGGATAGGGAAAGTAGAGCTCGATATGGGGATAGGGAAATTAGAGCTCGATATGGAGATAGGGAAAGTAGAACTCGATACGCAGATAGGGAAAGTAGAGCTCGATATGGGGATAGGGAAAGTAGAACTCGATATGGGGATAGGGAAAGTAGAGCTCGATATGGAGATAGGGAAAGTAGAACTTGATATGGGGATAGGGAACGTAGAGCTCGATATGGGGATAGGCAAATTAGAGCTTGATATGGGGATAGGGAAAGTAGAGCTTGATATTGGGATAGGGAAAGTAGAGCTCGATTTGGGGATAGGGAAAGCAGAGCTCGATACGCGGATAGGAAAAGTAGAGCTTGATATGGGGATAGGGAAAGTAGAGCTCGATATGGGGATAGGGAAAGTAGAGCTCGATATGGGGATAGGTAAAGTAGAGCTCGATATGGGAATTGGCAAAGTAGTGCTCGATATGGGGATAGGGAAAGTAGAGCTCGATATGGGGATAGGGAAAGTACAGCTTTATATGGCGATAGGGAAATTAGAGCTCGATATGGGGATAGGGAAAGTAGAGCTTGATATGGGGATAGGGAAAGTAGAGCTCGATATGGGGATAGGGAAAGTAGAGCTTGAGATGAGGTTAGGGAAAATAGAGCTCGAGATGCGGAAAGGGAAAGTAGAGCTCAATACGGGGATAGGGAAAGTAGAGCTCGATACGCAGAAAGGGAAAGTAGAGCTCGATACACAGATACGGAAAGTAGAGCTCGATATGCGGATAGGGAAAGTAGAGCTCAATACGGGGATAGGGAAAATAGAGCTCGATACGCGGATAGGGAAAGTAGAGCTCGATATGCGGATACGAAAAGTAGAGCTCGATATGTGGACAAGGAAAACAGAGCTCGATACGCAGATAGGGAAAGTACAGCTTGGGACAGGGATATGGAAAGTAGAGCTCGAGATGCGGATAGGGAAAGTAGAGCTCGATACGCGGATCGGAAAAGTAGGGCTCGATACACGGATAGGGAAATTAGAGCTCGATACGCGGATAGGGAAAGTAGAGCTCGATATGCGGATAGGGAAAGTAGAGCTTTATATGGGGATAGGGAAATTAGAGCTCGATATGGGGATAGGGAAAGTAGAGCTTGATATGGGGATAGGGAAAGTAGAGCTCGATATGGGGATAGGGAAAGTAGAGCTTGAGATGAGGTTAGGGAAAATAGAGCTCGAGATACGGAAAGGGAAAGTTGAGCTCAATACGGGGATAGGGAAAGTAGAGCTCGATACGCAGAAATGGAATTTAGAGCTCGATACACAGTTAGGGAAAGTAGAGCTCGATATGCGGATAGGGAAAGTAGAGCTCAATACGGGGATAGGGAAAATAGAGCTCGATACGCGGATAGGGAAAGTAGAGCTCGATATGCGGATACGAAAAGTAGAGCTCGATATGTGAACAATGAAAACAGAGCTCGATACGCAGATATGGAAAGTACAGGTTGGGACAGGGATAGGGAAAGTAGAGCTCGAGATGCGGATAGGGAAAGTAGAGCTCGATACGCAGATCGGAAAAGTAGGACTCGATACACGGATAGGGAAATTAGAGCTCGATACGTGGATAGGGAAAGTAGAGCTCGATATGCGGATAGGGAAAGTAGAGCTTTATATGGGGATAGGGAAATTAGAGCTCGATATGGGGATAGGGAAAGTAGAGCTCGATATGCTGATACGAAAAGTAGAGCTCGATATGTGGACAAGGAAAACAGAGCTCGATACGCAGATAGGGAAAGTACAGCTTGGGACAGGGATAGGGAAAGTAGAGCTCGAGATGTGGATAGGGAAAGTAGAGCTCAATACGCGGATTGGAAAAGTAGGACTCGATACACGGATAGGGAAAGTAGAGCTCGATACGCGGATAGGGAAAGTAGAGCTCGATACGTGGATAGGGAAAGTAGAGCTTTATATGGGGATTGGGAAATTAGAGCTCGATATGGGGATAGGGAAAGTAGAGTTTGATATGGGGATAGGGAAAGTAGAGCTCGATATGGGGATAGGGAAAGTAGAGCTTGAGATGAGGTTAGGGAAAATAGAGCTCGAGATACGGCAAGGGAAAGTAGAGATCAATACGGGGATAGGGAAAGTAGAGCTCGATACGCAGAAAGGGAAAGTAGAGCTCGATACACAGATAGGGAAAGTAGAGCTCGATATGCGGATAGGAAAAGTAGAGCTCAATACGGGGATAGGGAAAGTAGAGCTCGATACGCGAATAGGGAATGTAGAGCTCGATATGCGGATACGAAAAGTAGAGCTCCAATATGAGGACAGTGAAAACAGAGCTCGATACGCAGATAGGGAACGTACAGCTTGGGACAGGGATAGGGAAAGTAGAGCTCGAGATGCGAATAGGGAAAGTAGAGCTCGATATGGGAAATAGCAAAGTAGTGATCGATATGGTGATAGGGAAATTAGAGCTCGATATGGGGATAGGGAAAGTAGAGCTCGATATGCGGATAGGGAAATTAGAGCTTTATATGGGGATAGGGAAAATAGAGCTTGATATGGGGATAGGGAAAGTAGAGCTCGATATGGGGATAGGGAAAGTAGAGCTCGATATGGGGATAGGGAAAGTAGAGCTTGAGAAGAGGTTAGGGAAAATAGAGCTCGAGATGCGGAAAGGGAAAGTAGAGCTCAATACTGGGATAGGGAAAGTAGAGCTCGATATGCGGAAAGGGAAAGTAGAGCTCGATACACAGATAGGGAAAGTAGAGCTCGATATGCGGATAGGGAAAGTAGAGCTCAATACGGGGATAGGGAAAGTAGAGCTCGATATGGAGATAGGGAAAGTAGAAATTGATATGGGGATAGGGAACGTAGAGCTCGATATGGGGATAGGCAAATTAGAGCTCGATAAGGCGATAGGGAAAGTAGAGCTTGATATTGCGATAGGGAAAGTAGAGCTCGATTTGGGGATAGGGAAAGGAGAGCTCGATACGCGGATAGGGAAAGTAGAGCTCGATACACAAATCGGAAAATTAGAGCTCGATATGGGGATAGCGAAAGTAGAGCTGGATACGCGGATAGGGAGTGTAGAGCTCAATACCCGGATAGGGAAAGTAGAGCTCAATATGGGGATAGGGAAATTAGAGCTCGATATGGAGATAGGGAAAGTAGAACTCGATACGCAGATAGGGAAAGTAGAGCTCGATATGGGGATAGGTAAAGTAGAGCTCGATATGGGAATTGGCAAAGTAGTGCTCGATATGGGGATAGGGAAAGTAGAGCTCGATATGGGGATAGGGAAAGTAGAGCTTTATATGGGGATAGGGAAATTAGAGCTCGATATGGGGATAGGGCAAGTAGAGCTTGATATGGGGATAGGGAAAGTAGAGCTCGATATGGGGATAGGGAAAGTAGAGCTTGAGATGAGGTTAGGGAAAATAGAGCTCGAGATGCGGAAAGGGAAAGTAGAGCTCAATACGGGGATAGGGAAAGTAGAGCTCGATACGCAGAAAGGGAAAGTATAGCTCGATATGCGGATACGAAAAGTAGAGCTCGATATGTAGACAAGGAAAACAGAGCTCGATACGCAGATAGGGAAAGTACAACTTGGGACAGGGATAGGGAAAGTAGAGCTCGAGATGCGGATAGGGAAAGTAGAGCTCGATACGCGGATCGGAAAAGTAGGGCTCGATACACGGATAGGGAAATTAGAGCTCGATACGCGGATAGGGAAAGTAGAGCTCGATATGCGGATAGGGAAAGTAGAGCTTTGTATGGGGATAGGGAAATTAGAGCTCGATATGGGGATAGGGAAAGTAGAGCTTGATATGGGGATAGGGAAAGTAGAGCTCGATATGGGGATAGGGAAAGTAGAGCTTGAGATGAGATTAGGGAAAATAGAGCTCGAGATGCGGAAAGGGAAAGTAGAGCTCAATACGGGGATAGGGAAAGTAGAGCTCGATACGCAGAAAAGGAAAGTAGAGCTCGATACACAGATAGGGAAAGTAGAGCTCGATATGCGGATGGGGAAAGTAGAGCTCATTACGGGGATAGGGAAAATAGAGCTCGATACGCGGATAGGGAAAGTAGAGCTCGATATGCGGATACGAAAAGTAGAGCTCGATATGGGGACAAGGAAAACAGAGCTCGATACGCAGATAGGGAAAGTACAGCTTGGTACAGGGATAGGGAAAGTAGAGCTCGAGATGCGGATAGGGAAAGTAGAGCTCGATACGCAGATCGGAAAATTAGGACTCGATACACGGATAGGGAAAGTAGAGCTCGATACGCGGATAGGGAAAGTAGAGCTCGATATGCGGATAGGGAAAGTAGAGCTTTATATGGGAATAGGGAAATTAGAGCTCGATACCTGGATAGGGAAAGTAGAGCTCGATATGGGGGTAGGGAAATTAGAGCTCGATATGGAGATAGGGAAAGTAGAACTCGATACGCAGATAGGGAAAGTAGAGCTCGATATGGGGATAGGGAAAGTAGAACTCGATATGGGGATAGAGAAAGTAGAGCTCGATATGGAGATAGGGAAAGTAGAACTTGATATGGGGATAGGGAACGTAGAGCTCGATATGGGGATAGGCAAATTAGAGCTTGATATGGGGATAGGGAAAGTAGAGCTTGATATTGGGATAGGGAAAGTAGAGCTCGATTTGGGGATAGGGAAAGCAGAGCTCGATATGGGGATAGGTAAAGTAGAGCTCGATATGGGAATTGGCAAAGTAGTGCTCGATATGGGGATAAGGAAAGTAGAGCTCGATATGGGGATAGGGAAAGTAGAGCTTTATATGGGGATAGGGAAATTAGAGCTCGATATGGGGATAGGGAAAGTAGAGCTTGATATGGGGATAGGGAAAGTAGAGCTCGATATGGGGATAGGGAAAGTAGAGCTTGAGATGAGGTTAGGGAAAATAGAGCTCGAGATGCGGAAAGGGAAAGTAGAGCTCAATACGGGGATAGGGAAAGTAGAGCTCGATACGCAGAAAGGGAAAGTAGAGCTCGATACACAGATAGGGAAAGTAGAGCTCGATATGTGGATAGGGAAAGTAGAGCTCAATACGGGGATAGGGAAAATAGAGCTCGATACGCGGATAGGGAAAGTAGAGCTCGATATGCGGATACGAAAAGTAGAGCTCGATATGTGGACAAGGAAAACAGAGCTCGATACGCAGATAGGGAAAGTACAGCTTGGGACAGGGATATGGAAAGTAGAGCTCGAGATGCGGATAGGGAAAGTAGAGCTCGATACGCGGATCGGAAAAGTAGGGCTCGATACACGGATAGGGAAATTAGAGCTCGATACGCGGATAGGGAAAGTAGAGCTCGATATGCGGATAGGGAAAGTAGAGCTTTATATGGGGATAGGGAAATTAGAGCTCGATATGGGGATAGGGAAAGTAGAGCTTGATATGGGGATAGGGAAAGTAGAGCTCGATATGGGGATAGGGAAAGTAGAGCTTGAGATGAGGTTAGGGAAAATAGAGCTCGAGATACGGAAAGGGAAAGTTGAGCTCAATACGGGGATAGGGAAAGTAGAGCTCGATACGCAGAAAGGGAAAGTAGAGCTCGATACACAGGTAGGGAAAGTAGAGCTCGATATGCGGATAGGGAAAGTAGAGCTCAATACGGGGATAGGGAAAATAGAGCTCGATACGCGGATAGGGAAAGTAGAGCTTGATATGCGGATACGAAAAGTAGAGCTCGATATGTGAACAATGAAAACAGAGCTCGATACGCAGATATGGAAAGTACAGGTTGGGACAGGGATAGGGAAAGTAGAGCTCGAGATGCGGATAGGGAAAGTAGAGCTCGATACGCAGATCGGAAAAGTAGGACTCGATACACGGATAGGGAAATTAGAGCTCGATACGTGGATAGGGAAAGTAGAGCTCGATATGCGGATAGGGAAAGTAGAGCTTTATATGGGGATAGGGAAATTAGAGCTCGATACGGGGATAGGGAAAGTAGAGCTCGATATGCGGATACGAAAAGTAGAGCTCGATATGTGGACAAGGAAAACAGAGCTCGATACGCAGATAGGGAAAGTACAGCTTGGGACAGGGATAGGGAAAGTAGAGCTCGAGATGCGGATAGGGAAAGTAGAGATCGATACGCGGATTGGAAAAGTAGGACTCGATACACGGATAGGGAAAGTAGAGCTCGATACGCGGATAGGGAAAGTAGAGCTCGATATGTGGATAGGGAAAGTAGAGCTTTATATGGGGATTGGGAAATTAGAGCTCGATATGGGGATAGGGAAAGTAGAGCTTGATATGGGGATAGGGAAAGTAGAGCTCGATATGGGGATAGGGAAAGTAGAGCTTGAGATGAGGTTAGGGAAAATAGAGCTCGAGATACGGCAAGGGAAAGTAGAGATCAATACGGGGATAGGGAAAGTAGAGCTCGATACGCAGAAAGGGAAAGTAGAGCTCGATACACAGATAGGGAAAGTAGAGCTCGATATGCGGATAGGAAAAGTAGAGCTCAATACAGGGATAGGGAAAGTAGAGCTCGATACGCGGATAGGGAATGTAGAGCTCGATATGCGGATACGAAAAGTAGAGCTCCAATATGAGGACAGTGAAAACAGAGCTCGATACGCAGATAGGGAACGTACAGCTTGGGACAGGGATAGGGAAAGTAGAGCTCGAGATGTGAATAGGGAAAGTAGAGCTCGATATGGGAATAGGCAAAGTAGTGATCGATATGGTGATAGGGAAATTAGAGCTCGATATGGGGATAGGGAAAGTAGAGCTCGATATGCGGATAGGGAAATTAGAGCTTTATATGGGGATAGGGAAAATAGAGCTTGATATGGGGATAGGGAAAGTAGAGCTCGATATGGGGATAGGGAAAGTAGAGCTCGATATGAGGATAGAGAAAGTAGAGCTTGAGAAGAGGTTAGGGAAAATAGAGCTCGAGATGCGGAAAGGGAAAGTAGAGCTCAATACTGGGATAGGGAAAGTAGAGCTCGATACGCGGAAATGGAAAGTAGAGCTCGATACACAGATAGGGAAAGTAGAGCTCGATATGCGGATAGGGAAAATAGAGCTCAATACGGGGATAGGGAAAGTAGAGCTCGATATGGAGATAGGGAAAGTAGAAATTGATATGGGGATAGGGAACGTAGAGCTCGATATGGGGATAGGCAAATTAGAGCTCGATAAGGGGATAGGGAAAGTAGAGCTTGATATTGCGATAGGGAAAGTAGAGCTCGATTTGGGGATAGGGAAAGGAGAGCTCGATAGGCGGATAGGGAAAGTAGAGCTCGATACGCAAATCGGAAAATTAGAGCTCGATATGGGGATAGCGAAAGTAGAGCTGGATACGCGGATAGGGAGTGTAGATCTCAATACCCGGATAGGGAAAGTAGAGCTCAATATGGGGATAGGGAAATTAGAGCTCGATATGGAGATAGGGAAAGTAGAACTCGATACGCAGATAGGGAAAGTAGAGCTCGATATGGGGATAGGGAAAGTAGAACTCGATATAGGGATAGGGAAAGTAGAGCTCGATATGGAGATAGGGAAAGTAGAACTTGATATGGGGATAGGGAACGTAGAGCTCGATATGGGGATAGGCAAATTAGAGCTTGATATGGGGATAGGGAAAGTAGAGCTTGATATTGGGATAGGGAAAGTAGAGCTCGATTTGGGGATAGGGAAAGTAGAGCTCGATACGCGGATAGGAAAAGTAGAGCTTGATATGGGGATAGGCAAATTAGAGCTTGATATGGGGATAGGGAAAGTAGAGCTTGATATTGGGATAGGGAAAGTAGAGCTCGATTTGGGGATAGGGAAAGTAGAGCTCGATACGCGGACAGGAAAAGTAGAGCTTGATATGGGGATAGGGAAAGTAGAGCTCGATATGGGGATAGGGAAAGTAGAGCTCGATATGGGGATAGGTAAAGTCGAGCTCGATATGGGAATTGGCAAAGCAGTGCTCGATATGGGGATAGGGAAAGTAGAGCTCGATATGGGGATAGGGAAAGTAGAGCTTTATATGGGGATAGGGAAATTAGAGCTCGATATGGGGATAGGGAAAGTAGAGCTTGATATGGGGATAGGGAAAGTAGAGCTCGATATGGGGATAGGGAAAGTAGAGCTTGAGATGAGGTTAGGGAAAATAGAGCTCGAGATGCGGAAAGGGAAAGTAGAGCTCAATACGGGGATAGGGAAAGTAGAGCTCGATACGCAGAAAGGGAAAGTAGAGCTCGATACACAGATAGGGAAAGTAGAGCTCGATATGCGGAGAGGGAAAGTAGAGCTTGATATGCGGATACGAAAAGTAGAGCTCGATATGTGAACAATGAAAACAGAGCTCGATACGCAGATATGGAAAGTACAGGTTGGGACAGGGATAGGGAAAGTAGAGCTCGAGATGCGGATAGGGAAAGTAGAGCTCGATACGCAGATCGGAAAAGTAGGACTCGATACACGGATAGGGAAATTAGAGCTCGATACGTGGATAGGGAAAGTAGAGCTCGATATGCGGATAGGGAAAGTAGAGCTTTATATGGGGATAGGGAAATTAGAGCTCGATATGGGGATAGGGAAAGTAGAGCTCGATATGCGGATACGAAAAGTAGAGCTCGATATGTGGACAAGGAAAACAGAGCTCGATACGCAGATAGGGAAAGTACAGCTTGGGACAGGGATAGGGAAAGTAGAGCTCGAGATGCGGATAGGGAAAGTAGAGATCGATACGCGGATTGGAAAAGTAGGACTCGATACACGGATAGGGAAAGTAGAGCTCGATACGCGGATAGGGAAAGTAGAGCTCGATATGTGGATAGGGAAAGTAGAGCTTTATATGGGGATTGGGAAATTAGAGCTCGATATGGGGATAGGGAAAGTAGAGCTTGATATGGGGATAGGGAAAGTAGAGCTCGATATGGGGATAGGGAAAGTAGAGCTTGAGATGAGGTTAGGGAAAATAGAGCTCGAGATACGGCAAGGGAAAGTAGAGATCAATACGGGGATAGGGAAAGTAGAGCTCGATACGCAGAAAGGGAAAGTAGAGCTCGATACACAGATAGGGAAAGTAGAGCTCGATATGCGGATAGGAAAAGTAGAGCTCAATACGGGGATAGGGAAAGTAGAGCTCGATACGCGGATAGGGAATGTAGAGCTCGATATGCGGATACGAAAAGTAGAGCTCCAATATGAGGACAGTGAAAACAGAGCTCGATACGCAGATAGGGAACGTACAGCTTGGGACAGGGATAGGGAAAGTAGAGCTCGAGATGTGAATAGGGAAAGTAGAGCTCGATATGGGAATAGGCAAAGTAGTGATCGATATGGTGATAGGGAAATTAGAGCTCGATATGGGGATAGGGAAAGTAGAGCTCGATATGCGGATAGGGAAATTAGAGCTTTATATGGGGATAGGGAAAATAGAGCTTGATATGGGGATAGGGAAAGTAGAGCTCGATATGGGGATAGGGAAAGTAGAGCTCGATATGAGGATAGAGAAAGTAGAGCTTGAGAAGAGGTTAGGGAAAATAGAGCTCGAGATGCGGAAAGGGAAAGTAGAGCTCAATACTGGGATAGGGAAAGTAGAGCTCGATACGCGGAAAGGGAAAGTAGAGCTCGATACACAGATAGGGAAAGTAGAGCTCGATATGCGGATAGGGAAAATAGAGCTCAATACGGGGATAGGGAAAGTAGAGCTCGATATGGAGATAGGGAAAGTAGAAATTGATATGGGGATAGGGAACGTAGAGCTCGATATGGGGATAGGCAAATTAGAGCTCGATAAGGGGATAGGGAAAGTAGAGCTTGATATTGCGATAGGGAAAGTAGAGCTCGATTTGGGGATAGGGAAAGGAGAGCTCGATAGGCGGATAGGGAAAGTAGAGCTCGATACGCAAATCGGAAAATTAGAGCTCGATATGGGGATAGCGAAAGTAGAGCTGGATACGCGGATAGGGAGTGTAGATCTCAATACCCGGATAGGGAAAGTAGAGCTCAATATGGGGATAGGGAAATTAGAGCTCGATATGGAGATAGGGAAAGTAGAACTCGATACGCAGATAGGGAAAGTAGAGCTCGATATGGGGATAGGGAAAGTAGAACTCGATATCGGGATAGGGAAAGTAGAGCTCGATATGGAGATAGGGAAAGTAGAACTTGATATGGGGATAGGGAACGTAGAGCTCGATATGGGGATAGGCAAATTAGAGCTTGATATGGGGATAGGGAAAGTAGAGCTTGATATTGGGATAGGGAAAGTAGAGCTCGATTTGGGGATAGGGAAAGTAGAGCTCGATACGCGGATAGGAAAAGTAGAGCTTGATATGGGGATAGGCAAATTAGAGCTTGATATGGGGATAGGGAAAGTAGAGCTTGATATTGGGATAGGGAAAGTAGAGCTCGATTTGGGGATAGGGAAAGTAGAGCTCGATACGCGGACAGGAAAAGTAGAGCTTGATATGGGGATAGGGAAAGTAGAGCTCGATATGGGGATAGGGAAAGTAGAGCTCGATATGGGGATAGGTAAAGTAGAGCTCGATATGGGAATTGGCAAAGCAGTGCTCGATATGGGGATAGGGAAAGTAGAGCTCGATATGGGGATAGGGAAAGTAGAGCTTTATATGGGGATAGGGAAATTAGAGCTCGATATGGGGATAGGGAAAGTAGAGCTTGATATGGGGATAGGGAAAGTAGAGCTCGATATGGGGATAGGGAAAGTAGAGCTTGAGATGAGGTTAGGGAAAATAGAGCTCGAGATGCGGAAAGGGAAAGTAGAGCTCAATACGGGGATAGGGAAAGTAGAGCTCGATACGCAGAAAGGGAAAGTAGAGCTCGATACACAGATAGGGAAAGTAGAGCTCGATATGCGGAGAGGGAAAGTAGAGCTTGATATGCGGATACGAAAAGTAGAGCTCGATATGTGAACAATGAAAACAGAGCTCGATACGCAGATATGGAAAGTACAGCTTGTGACAGGGATAGGGAAAGTAGAGCTCGAGATGCGGATAGGGAAAGTAGAGCTCGATACGCAGATCGGAAAAGTAGGACTCGATACACGGATAGGGAAATTAGAGCTCGATACGTGGATAGGGAAAGTAGAGCTCGATATGCGGATAGGGAAAGTAGAGCTTTATATGGGGATAGGGAAATTAGAGCTCGATATGGGGATAGGGAAAGTAGAGCTCGATATGCGGATACGAAAAGTAGAGCTCGATATGTGGACAAGGAAAACAGAGCTCGATACGCAGATAGGGAAAGTACAGCTTGGGACAGGGATAGGGAAAGTAGAGCTCGAGATGCGGATAGGGAAAGTAGAGATCGATACGCGGATTGGAAAAGTAGGACTCGATACACGGATAGGGAAAGTAGAGCTCGATACGCGGATAGGGAAAGTAGAGCTCGATATGTGGATAGGGAAAGTAGAGCTTTATATGGGGATTGGGAAATTAGAGCTCGATATGGGGATAGGGAAAGTAGAGCTTGATATGGGGATAGGGAAAGTAGAGCTCGATATGGGGATAGGGAAAGTAGAGCTTGAGATGAGGTTAGGGAAAATAGAGCTCGAGATACGGCAAGGGAAAGTAGAGATCAATACGGGGATAGGGAAAGTAGAGCTCGATACGCAGAAAGGGAAAGTAGAGCTCGATACACAGATAGGGAAAGTAGAGCTCGATATGCGGATAGGAAAAGTAGAGCTCAATACGGGGATAGGGAAAGTAGAGCTCGATACGCGGATAGGGAATGTAGAGCTCGATATGCGGATACGAAAAGTAGAGCTCCAATATGAGGACAGTGAAAACAGAGCTCGATACGCAGATAGGGAACGTACAGCTTGGGACAGGGATAGGGAAAGTAGAGCTCGAGATGTGAATAGGGAAAGTAGAGCTCGATATGGGAATAGGCAAAGTAGTGATCGATATGGTGATAGGGAAATTAGAGCTCGATATGGGGATAGGGAAAGTAGAGCTCGATATGCGGATAGGGAAATTAGAGCTTTATATGGGGATAGGGAAAATAGAGCTTGATATGGGGATAGGGAAAGTAGAGCTCGATATGGGGATAGGGAAAGTAGAGCTCGATATGAGGATAGAGAAAGTAGAGCTTGAGAAGAGGTTAGGGAAAATAGAGCTCGAGATGCGGAAAGGGAAAGTAGAGCTCAATACTGGGATAGGGAAAGTAGAGCTCGATACGCGGAAAGGGAAAGTAGAGCTCGATACACAGATAGGGAAAGTAGAGCTCGATATGCGGATAGGGAAAATAGAGCTCAATACGGGGATAGGGAAAGTAGAGCTCGATATGGAGATAGGGAAAGTAGAAATTGATATGGGGATAGGGAACGTAGAGCTCGATATGGGGATAGGCAAATTAGAGCTCGATAAGGGGATAGGGAAAGTAGAGCTTGATATTGCGATAGGGAAAGTAGAGCTCGATTTGGGGATAGGGAAAGGAGAGCTCGATAGGCGGATAGGGAAAGTAGAGCTCGATACGCAAATCGGAAAATTAGAGCTCGATATGGGGATAGCGAAAGTAGAGCTGGATACGCGGATAGGGAGTGTAGATCTCAATACCCGGATAGGGAAAGTAGAGCTCAATATGGGGATAGGGAAATTAGAGCTCGATATGGAGATAGGGAAAGTAGAACTCGATACGCAGATAGGGAAAGTAGAGCTCGATATGGGGATAGGGAAAGTAGAACTCGATATCGGGATAGGGAAAGTAGAGCTCGATATGGAGATAGGGAAAGTAGAACTTGATATGGGGATAGGGAACGTAGAGCTCGATATGGGGATAGGCAAATTAGAGCTTGATATGGGGATAGGGAAAGTAGAGCTTGATATTGGGATAGGGAAAGTAGAGCTCGATTTGGGGATAGGGAAAGTAGAGCTCGATACGCGGATAGGAAAAGTAGAGCTTGATATGGGGATAGGCAAATTAGAGCTTGATATGGGGATAGGGAAAGTAGAGCTTGATATTGGGATAGGGAAAGTAGAGCTCGATTTGGGGATAGGGAAAGTAGAGCTCGATACGCGGACAGGAAAAGTAGAGCTTGATATGGGGATAGGGAAAGTAGAGCTCGATATGGGGATAGGGAAAGTAGAGCTCGATATGGGGATAGGTAAAGTAGAGCTCGATATGGGAATTGGCAAAGCAGTGCTCGATATGGGGATAGGGAAAGTAGAGCTCGATATGGGGATAGGGAAAGTAGAGCTTTATATGGGGATAGGGAAATTAGAGCTCGATATGGGGATAGGGAAAGTAGAGCTTGATATGGGGATAGGGAAAGTAGAGCTCGATATGGGGATAGGGAAAGTAGAGCTTGAGATGAGGTTAGGGAAAATAGAGCTCGAGATGCGGAAAGGGAAAGTAGAGCTCAATACGGGGATAGGGAAAGTAGAGCTCGATACGCAGAAAGGGAAAGTAGAGCTCGATACACAGATAGGGAAAGTAGAGCTCGATATGCGGAGAGGGAAAGTAGAGCTCAATACGGGGATAGGGAAAATAGAGCTCGATACGCGGATAGGGAAAGTAAAGCTCGATATGCGGATAGGAAAAGCAGAGCTCGATATGTAGACAAGGAAAACAGAGCTCGATACGCAGATAGGGAAAGTGCAGCTTGGGACAGGGATAGGGAAAGTAGAGCTCGAGATGCGGATAGGGAAAGTAGAGCTCGATACGCGGATCGGAAAAGTAGGGCTCGATACACGGATAGGGAAATTAGAGCTCGATACGCGGATAGGGAAAGTAGAGCTCGATATGCGGATAGGGAAAGTAGAGCTTTGTATGGGGATAGGGAAATTAGAGCTCGATATGGGGATAGGGAAAGTAGAGCTTGATATGGGGATAGGGAAAGTAGAGCTCGATATGGGGATAGGGAAAGTAGAGCTTGAGATGAGGTTAGGGAAAATAGAGCTCGAGATGCGGAAAGGGAAAGTAGAGCTCAATACGGGGATAGGGAAAGTAGAGCTCGATACGCAGAAAAGGAAAATAGAGCTCGATACACAGATAGGGAAAGTAGAGCTCGATATGCGGATAGGGAAAGTAGAGCTCATTACGGGGATAGGGAAAATAGAGCTCGATACGCGGATAGGGAAAGTAGAGCTCGATATGCGGATACGAAAAGTAGAGCTCGATATGTGGACAAGGACAACAGAGCTCGATACGCATTTAGGGAAAGTACAGCTTGGGACAGGGATAGGGAAAGTAGAGCTCAAGATGCGGATAGGGAAAGTAGAGCTCGATACGCAGATCGGAAAAGTAGGACTCGATACACGGATAGGGAAAGTAGAGCTCGATACGCGGATAGGGAAAGTAGAGCTCGATATGCGGATAGGGAAAGTAGAGCTTTATATGGGAATAGGGAAATTAGAGCTCGATATGGGGATAGGGAAAGTAGAGCTTGAGATGAGGTTAGGGAAAATAGAGCTCGAGATGCGGCAAGGGAAAGTAGAGATCAATACGGGGATAGGGAAAGTAGAGCTCGATACGCGGATAGGGAATGTAGAGCTTGATATGCGGATACGAAAAGTAGAGCTCTATATGTGGACAGTGAAAACAGAGCTCGATACGCAGATAGGGAAAGTACAGCTTGGGACAGGGCTAGGGAAATTAGAGCTCGAGATGCGAATAGGGAAAGTAGAGCTCGATATGGGAATAGGCAAAGTAGTACTCGATATGGGGATAGGGAAATTAGAGCTCGATATGGGGATAGGGAAAGTAGAGTTCGATATGCAGATAGGGAAATTAGAGCTTGATATGGGGATAGGGAAAGTAGAGCTCGATATGGGGATAGGGAAAGTAGAGCTTGAGAAGAGGTTAGGGAAAATAGAGCTCGAGATGCGGAAAGGGAAAGTAGAGCTCAATACGGGGATAGGGAAAGTAGAGCTCGACACGCGGAAAGGGAAAGTAGAGCTCGATACACAGATAGGGTAAGTAGAGCTCGATATGCGGATAGGGAAAGTAGAGCTAAATACGGGGATAGGGAAAGTAGAGCTCGATATGGAGATAGGGAAAGTAGAAATTGATATGGGGATAGGGAATGTAGAGCTCGATATGGGGATAGGCAAATTAGAGCTCGATAAGGGGATAGGGAAAGTAGAGCTTGATATTGCGATAGGGAAAGTAGAGCTCGATTTGGGGATAGGGAAAGGAGAGCTCGATACGCGGATAGGAAAAGTAGAGCTCGATATGGGGATAGGGAAAGTAGAGCTCGATATGGGGATAGGGAAAGTAGAGCTCGATATGGGGATAGGGAAAGTAGAGCTCGATATGGGAATAGGCAAAGTAGTGCTCGATATGGGGATAGGGAAAGTAGAGCTCGATATGCGAATAGGGAAAGTAGAGCTCAATACGGGGATAGGGAAGATAGAGATCGATACGCGGATAGGGAAAGTAGAGCTCGATATGCGGAAACGAAAAGTAGAGCTCGATGTGTGGACTGGGAAAACAGAGCTCGATACGCAGATAGGGAAAGTACAGCTTGGGACAGGGATAGGGAAAGTAGAGCTCGAGATGCGGATAGGGAAAGTAGAGCTCGATACGCGGATCGGGAAAGTAGGGCTCGATACGCGGATAGGGAAAGTAGAGCTCGATACGCGGAAAGGGAATGTAGAGCTTTATATGGGGATAGGGAAATTAGAGCTCGATATGGGGATAGGGAAAGTAGAGCTTGATATGGGGATAGGGAAAGTAGAGCTCGATATGGGGATAGGGAAAGTAGAGCTTGAGATGAGGTTAGGGAAAATAGACCTCGAGATGCGGAAAGGGAATGTAGAGCTCAATACGGGGATAGGGAAAGTGGAGCTCGATACCCGGAAAGGGAAAGTAGAGCTCGATACACAGATAGGGAAAGTAGAGCTCGATATGCGGATAGGGAAAGTAGAGCTCAATACGGGAATAGGGAAAGTAGAGCTCGATACGCGGATAGGGAATGTAGAGCTCGATATGCGGATACGAAAAGTAGAGCTCGATATGTGGACAGTAAAAACAGAGCTCGATACGCAGATAGGGAAAGTACAGCTTGGGACACGGATAGGGAAAGTAGAGCTCAAGACGCGGATAGGGAAAGTAGAGCTCGAAATGGGAATAGGCAAAGTAGTGCTCAATATGGGGATAGGGAAAGTAGAGCTCGATATGGGGATAGGGAAAGAAGAGTTCGATATGGGGATAGGTAAAGTAGAGCTTTATATGGGGATAGGGAATTTAGATCTCGATATGGGGATAGGGAAATTAGAGCTCGATATGGGGATAGGGAAAGTAGAGCTTGAGATGAGGTTAGGGAAAATAGAGCTCGAGATGCTGAAAGGGAAAGTAGAGCTCAATACGGGGATAGGGAAAGTAGAGCTCGATTCGCGGAAAGGGAAAGTAGAGCTCGATACACAGATAGGGAAAGTAGAGCTCGATATGCGGATAGGGAAAGTAGAGCTCAATACGGGGATACGGAAAATAGAGCTCGATACGCGAATAGGGAAAGTAGAGCTCGATATGCGGATACGAAAAGTAGAGCTCGATATGTGGACAGGGAAAACAGAGCTCGATACGCAGATAGGGAAAGTACAGCTTGGGACAGGGACAGGGAAAGTAGAGCTCAAGATGCGGATAGGGAAAGTAGAGCTCGATACGCAGATCGGAAAAGTAGGACTCGATACACGGATAGGGAAAGTAGAGCTCGATACGCGGATAGGGAAAGTAGAGCTCGATATGCGGATAGCGAAAGTAGAGCGTTATATGGGAATAGGGAAATTAGAGCTCGATATGGGGATAGGGAAAGTAGAGCTTGATATGGGGATAGGGAAAGTAGAGCTTGAGATGAGGTTAGGGAAAATAGAGCTCGAGATGCGGCAAGGGAAAGTAGAGATCAATACGGGGATAGGGAAAGTAGAGCTCGATACGCGGATAGGGAATGTAGAGCTCGATATGCGGATACGAAAAGTAGAGCTCGATATGTGGACAGTGAAAACAGAGCTCGATACGCAGATAGGGAAAGTACAGCTTGGGACAGGGCTAGGGAAAGTAGAGCTCGAGATGCGAATAGGGAAAGTAGAGCTCGATATGGGAATAGGCAAAGTAGTGCTTGATATGGGGATAGGGAAATTAGAGCTCGATATGGGGATAGGGAAAGTAGAGCTCGATATGCAGATAGGGAAATTAGAGCTTGATATGGGGATAGGGAAAGTAGAGCTCGATATGGGGATAGGGAAAGTAGAGCTTGAGAAGAGGTTAGGGAAAATAGAGCTCGAGATGCGGAAAGGGAAAGTAGAGCTCAATACGGGGATAGGGAAAGTAGAGCTCGACACGCGGAAAGGGAAAGTAGAGCTCGATACACAGATAGGGTAAGTAGAGCTCGATATGCGGATAGGGAAAGTAGAGCTAAATACGGGAATAGGGAAAGTAGAGCTCGATATGGAGATAGGGAAAGTAGAAATTGATATGGGGATAGGGAATGTAGAGCTCGATATGGGGATAGGCAAATTAGAGCTCGATAAGGGGATAGGGAAAGTAGAGCTTGATATTGCGATAGGGAAAGTAGAGCTCGATTTGGGGATAGGGAAAGGAGAGCTCGATACGCGGATAGGAAAAGTAGAGCTTGATATGGGGATAGGGAAAGTAGAGCTTGATATGGGGATAGGGAAAGTAGAGCTCGATATGGGGATAGGGAAAGTAGAGCTCGATATGGGAATAGGCAAAGTAGTGCTCGATATGGGGATAAGGAAAGTAGAGCTCGATATGCGAATAGGGAAAGTAGAGCTCAATACGGGGATAGGGAAAATAGAGATCGATACGCGGATAGGGAAAGTAGAGCTCGATATGCGGAAACGAAAAGTAGAGCTCGATGTGTGGACAGGGAAAACAGAGCTCGATACGCAGATAGGGAAAGTACAGCTTGGGACAGGGATAGGGAAAGTAGAGCTCGAGATGCGGATAGGGAAAGTAGAGCTCGATACGCGGATCGGGAAAGTAGGGCTCGATACGCGGATAGGGAAAGTAGAGCTCGATACGCGGAAAGGGAAAGTAGAGCTTTATATGGGGATAGGGAAATTAGAGCTCGATATGGGGATAGGGAAAGTAGAGCTTGATATGGGGATAGGGAAAGTAGAGCTCGATATGGGGATAGGGAAAGTAGAGCTTGAGATGAGGTTAGGGAAAATAGAGCTCGAGATGCGGAAAGGGAAAGTAGAGCTCAATACGGGGATAGGGAAAGTAGAGCTCGATACCCGGAAAGGGAAAGTAGAGCTCGATACACAGATAGGGAAAGTAGAGCTCGATATGCGGATAGGGAAAGAAGAGCTCAATACGGGAATAGGGAAAGTAGAGCTCGATACGCGGATAGGGAATGTAGAGCTCGATATGCGGATACGAAAAGTAGAGCTCGATATGTGAACAATGAAAACAGAGCTCGATACGCAGATATGGAAAGTACAGGTTGGGACAGGGATAGGGAAAGTAGAGCTCGAGATGCGGATAGGGAAAGTAGAGCTCGATACGCAGATCGGAAAAGTAGGACTCGATACACGGATAGGGAAATTAGAGCTCGATACGTGGATAGGGAAAGTAGAGCTCGATATGCGGATAGGGAAAGTAGAGCTTTATATGGGGATAGGGAAATTAGAGCTCGATATGGGGATAGGGAAAGTAGAGCTCGATATGCGGATACGAAAAGTAGAGCTCGATATGTGGACAAGGAAAACAGAGCTCGATACGCAGATAGGGAAAGTACAGCTTGGGACAGGGATAGGGAAAGTAGAGCTCGAGATGCGGATAGGGAAAGTAGAGCTCGATACGCGGATTGGAAAAGTAGGACTCGATACACGGATAGGGAAAGTAGAGCTCGATACGCGGATAGGGAAAGTAGAGCTCGATATGTGGATAGGGAAAGTAGAGCTTTATATGGGGATTGGGAAATTAGAGCTCGATATGGGGATAGGGAAAGTAGAGCTTGATATGGGGATAGGGAAAGTAGAGCTCGATATGGGGATAGGGAAAGTAGAGCTTGAGATGAGGTTAGGGAAAATAGAGCTCGAGATACGGCAAGGGAAAGTAGAGATCAATACGGGGATAGGGAAAGTAGAGCTCGATACGCAGAAAGGGAAAGTAGAGCTCGATACACAGATAGGGAAAGTAGAGCTCGATATGCGGATAGGAAAAGTAGAGCTCAATACGGGGATAGGGAAAGTAGAGCTCGATACGCGGATAGGGAATGTAGAGCTCGATATGCGGATACGAAATGTAGAGCTCCAATATGAGGACAGTGAAAACAGAGCTCGATACGCAGATAGGGAACGTACAGCTTGGGAAAGGGATAGGGAAAGTAGAGCTCGAGATGTGAATAGGGAAAGTAGAGCTCGATATGGGAATAGGCAAAGTAGTGATCGATATGGTGATAGGGAAATTAGAGCTCGATATGGGGATAGGGAAAGTAGAACTTGATATGCGGATAGGGAAATTAGAGCTTTATATGGGGATAGGGAAAATAGAGCTTGATATGGGGATAGGGAAAGTAGAGCTCGATATGGGGATAGGGAAAGTAGAGCTCGATATGAGGATAGAGAAAGTAGAGCTTGAGAAGAGGTTAGGGAAAATAGAGCTCGAGATGCGGAAAGGGAAAGTAGAGCTCAATACTGGGATAGGGAAAGTAGAGCTCGATACGCGGAAAGGGAAAGTAGAGCTCGATACACAGATAGGGAAAGTAGAGCTCGATATGCGGATAGGGAAAATAGAGCTCAATACGGGGATAGGGAAAGTAGAGCTCGATATGGAGATAGGGAAAGTAGAAATTGATATGGGGATAGGGAACGTAGAGCTCGATATGGGGATAGGCAAATTAGAGCTCGATAAGGGGATAGGGAAAGTAGAGCTTGATATTGCGATAGGGAAAGTAGAGCTCGATTTGGGGATAGGGAAAGGAGAGCTCGATAGGCGGATAGGGAAAGTAGAGCTCGATACGCAAATCGGAAAATTAGAGCTCGATATGGGGATAGCGAAAGTAGAGCTGGATACGCGGATAGGGAGTGTAGATCTCAATACCCGGATAGGGAAAGTAGAGCTCAATATGGGGATAGGGAAATTAGAGCTCGATATGGAGATAGGGAAAGTAGAACTCGATACGCAGATAGGGAAAGTAGAGCTCGATATGGGGATAGGGAAAGTAGAACTCGATATCGGGATAGGGAAAGTAGAGCTCGATATGGAGATAGGGAAAGTAGAACTTGATATGGGGATAGGGAACGTAGAGCTCGATATGGGGATAGGCAAATTAGAGCTTGATATGGGGATAGGGAAAGTAGAGCTTGATATTGGGATAGGGAAAGTAGAGCTCGATTTGGGGATAGGGAAAGTAGAGCTCGATACGCGGAGAGGAAAAGTAGAGCTTGATATGGGGATAGGCAAATTAGAGCTTGATATGGGGATAGGGAAAGTAGAGCTTGATATTGGGATAGGGAAAGTAGAGCTCGATTTGGGGATAGGGAAAGTAGAGCTCGATACGCGGACAGGAAAAGTAGAGCTTGATATGGGGATAGGGAAAGTAGAGCTCGATATGGGGATAGGGAAAGTAGAGCTCGATATGGGGATAGGTAAAGTAGAGCTCGATATGGGAATTGGCAAAGCAGTGCTCGATATGGGGATAGGGAAAGTAGAGCTCGATATGGGGATAGGGAAAGTAGAGCTTTATATGGGGATAGGGAAATTAGAGCTCGATATGGGGATAGGGAAAGTAGAGCTTGATATGGGGATAGGGAAAGTAGAGCTCGATATGGGGATAGGGAAAGTAGAGCTTGAGATGAGGTTAGGGAAAATAGAGCTCGAGATGCGGAAAGGGAAAGTAGAGCTCAATACGGGGATAGGGAAAGTAGAGCTCGATACGCAGAAAGGGAAAGTAGAGCTCGATACACAGATAGGGAAAGTAGAGCTCGATATGCGGAGAGGGAAAGTAGAGCTCAATACGGGGATAGGGAAAATAGAGCTCGATACGCGGATAGGGAAAGTATAGCTCGATATGCGGATAGGAAAAGTAGAGCTCGATATGTAGACAAGGAAAACAGAGCTCGATACGCAGATAGGGAAAGTGCAGCTTGGGACAGGGATAGGGAAAGTAGAGCTCGAGATGCGGATAGGGAAAGTAGAGCTCGATACGCGGATCGGAAAAGTAGGGCTCGATGCACGGATAGGGAAATTAGAGCTCGATACGCGGATAGGGAAAGTAGAGCTCGATATGCGGATAGGGAAAGTAGAGCTTTGTATGGGGATAGGGAAATTAGAGCTCGATATGGGGATAGGGAAAGTAGAGCTTGATATGGGGATAGGGAAAGTAGAGCTCGATATGGGGATAGGGAAAGTAGAGCTTGAGATGAGGTTAGGGAAAATAGAGCTCGAGATGCGGAAAGGGAAAGTAGAGCTCAATACGGGGATAGGGAAAGTAGAGCTCGATACGCAGAAAAGGAAAGTAGAGCTCGATACACAGATAGGGAAAGTAGAGCTCGATATGCGGATAGGGAAAGTAGAGCTCATTACGGGGATAGGGAAAATAGAGCTCGATACGCGGATAGGGAAAGTAGAGCTCGATATGCGGATACGAAAAGTAGAGCTCGATATGTGGACAAGGACAACAGAGCTCGATACGCATTTAGGGAAAGTACAGCTTGGGACAGGGATAGGGAAAGTAGAGCTCAAGATGCGGATAGGGAAAGTAGAGCTCGATACGCAGATCGGAAAAGTAGGACTCGATACACGGATAGGGAAAGTAGAGCTCGATACGCGGATAGGGAAAGTACAGCTCGATATGCGGATAGGGAAAGTAGAGCTTTATATGGGAATAGGGAAATTAGAGCTCGATATGGGGATAGGGAAAGTAGAGCTTGAGATGAGGTTAGGGAAAATAGAGCTCGAGATGCGGCAAGGGAAAGTAGAGATCAATACGGGGATAGGGAAAGTAGAGCTCGATACGCGGATAGGGAATGTAGAGCTTGATATGCGGATACGAAAAGTAGAGCTCGATATGTGGACAGTGAAAACAGAGCTCGATACGCACATAGGGAAAGTACAGCTTGGGACAGGGCTAGGGAAATTAGAGCTCGAGATGCGAATAGGGAAAGTAGAGCTCGATATGGGAATAGGCAAAGTAGTGCTCGATATGGGGATAGGGAAATTAGAGCTCGATATGGGGATAGGGAAAGTAGAGCTCGATATGCAGATAGGGAAATTAGAGCTTGATATGGGGATAGGGAAAGTAGAGCTCGATATGGGGATAGGGAAAGTAGAGCTTGAGAAGAGGTTAGGGAAAATAGTGCTCGAGATGCGGAAAGGGAAAGTAGAGCTCAATACGGGGATAGGGAAAGTAGAGCTCGACACGCGGAAAGGGAAAGTAGAGCTCGATACACAGATAGGGTAAGTAGAGCTCGATATGCGGATAGGGAAAGTAGAGCTAAATACGGGGATAGGGAAAGTAGAGCTCGATATGGAGATAGGGAAAGTAGAAATTGATATGGGGATAGGGAATGTAGAGCTCGATATGGGGATAGGCAAATTAGAGCTCGATAAGGGGATAGGGAAAGTAGAGCTTGATATTGCGATAGGGAAAGTAGAGCTCGATTTGGGGATAGGGAAAGGAGAGCTCGATACGCGGATAGGAAAAGTAGAGCTTGATATGGGGATAGGGAAAGTAGAGCTCGATATGGGGATAGGGAAAGTAGAGCTCGATATGGGGATAGGGAAAGTAGAGCTCGATATGGGAATAGGCAAAGTAGTGCTCGATATGGGGATAGGGAAAGTAGAGCTCGATATGCGAATAGGGAAAGTAGAGCTCAATACGGGGATAGGGAAGATAGAGATCGATACGCGGATAGGGAAAGTAGAGCTCGATATGCGGAAACGAAAAGTAGAGCTCGATGTGTGGACTGGGAAAACAGAGCTCGATACGCAGATAGGGAAAGTACAGCTTGGGACAGGGATAGGGAAAGTAGAGCTCGAGATGCGGATAGGGAAAGTAGAGCTCGATACGCGGATCGGGAAAGTAGGGCTCGATACGCGGATAGGGAAAGTAGAGCTCGATACGCGGAAAGGGAATGTAGAGCTTTATATGGGGATAGGGAAATTAGAGCTCGATATGGGGATAGGGAAAGTAGAGCTTGATATGGGGATAGGGAAAGTAGAGCTCGATATGGGGATAGGGAAAGTAGAGCTTGAGATGAGGTTAGGGAAAATAGACCTCGAGATGCGGAAAGGGAATGTAGAGCTCAATACGGTATAGGGAAAGTGGAGCTCGATACCCGGAAAGGGAAAGTAGAGCTCGATACACAGATAGGGAAAGTAGAGCTCGATATGCGGATAGGGAAAGTAGAGCTCAATACGGGAATAGGGAAAGTAGAGCTCGATACGCGGATAGGGAATGTAGAGCTCGATATGCGGATACGAAAAGTAGAGCTCGATATGTGGACAGTAAAAACAGAGCTCGATACGCAGATAGGGAAAGTACAGCTTGGGACACGGATAGGGAAAGTAGAGCTCAAGATGCGGATAGGGAAAGTAGAGCTCGAAATGGGAATAGGCAAAGTAGTGCTCAATATGGGGATAGGGAAAGTAGAGCTCGATATGGGGATAGGGAAAGAAGAGCTCGATATGGGGATAGGTAAAGTAGAGCTTTATATGGGGATAGGGAATTTAGATCTCGATATGGGGATAGGGAAAGTAGAGCTCGATATGGGGATAGGGAAAGTAGAGCTTGAGATGAGGTTAGGGAAAATAGAGCTCGAGATACTGAAAGGGAAAGTAGAGCTCAATACGGGGATAGGGAAAGTAGAGCTCGATACGCAGAAAGGGAAAGTAGAGCTCGATACACAGATAGGGAAAGTAGAGCTCGATATGCGGATAGGGAAAGTAGAGATCAATACGGGGATACGGAAAATAGAGCTCGATACGCGAATAGGGAAAGTAGAGCTCGATATGCGGATACGAAAAGTAGAGCTCGATATGTGGACAGGGAAAACAGAGCTCGATACGCAGATAGGGAAAGTACAGCTTGGGACAGGGACAGGGAAAGTAGAGCTCAAGATGCGGATAGGGAAAGTAGAGCTCGATACGCAGATCGGAAAAGTAGGACTCGATACACGGATAGGGAAAGTAGAGCTCGATACGCGGATAGGGAAAGTAGAGCTCGATATGCGGATAGCGAAAGTAGAGCGTTATATGGGAATAGGGAAATTAGAGCTCGATATGGGGATAGGGAAAGTAGAGCTTGATATGGGTATAGGGAAAGTAGAGCTTGAGATGAGGTTAGGGAAAATAGAGCTCGAGATGCGGCAAGGGAAAGTAGAGATCAATACGGGGATAGGGAAAGTAGAGCTCGATACGCGGATAGGGAATGTAGAGCTTGATATGCGGATACGAAAAGTAGAGCTCGATATGTGGACAGTGAAAACAGAGCTCGATACGCAGATAGGGAAAGTACAGCTTGGGACAGGGCTAGGGAAAGTAGAGCTCGAGATGCGAATAGGGAAAGTAGAGCTCGATATGGGAATAGGCAAAGTAGTGCTTGATATGGGGATAGGGAAATTAGAGCTCGATATGGGGATAGGGAAAGTAGAGCTCGATATGCAGATAGGGAAATTAGAGCTTGATATGGGGATAGGGAAAGTAGAGCTCGATATGGGGATAGGGAAAGTAGAGCTTGAGAAGAGGTTAGGGAAAATAGAGCTCGAGATGCGGAAAGGGAAAGTAGAGCTCAATACGGGGATAGGGAAAGTAGAGCTCGACACGCGGAAAGGGAAAGTAGAGCTCGATACACAGATAGGGTAAGTAGAGCTCGATATGCGGATAGGGAAAGTAGAGCTAAATACAGGAATAGGGAAAGTAGAGCTCGATATGGAGATAGGGAAAGTAGAAATTGATATGGGGATAGGGAATGTAGAGCTCGATATGGGGATAGGCAAATTAGAGCTCGATAAGGGGATAGGGAAAGTAGAGCTTGATATTGCGATAGGGAAAGTAGAGCTCGATTTGGGGATAGGGAAAGGAGAGCTCGATACGCAGATAGGAAAAGTAGAGCTTGATATGGGGATAGGGAAAGTAGAGCTTGATATGGGGATAGGCAAAGTAGAGCTCGATATGGGGATAGGGAAAGTAGAGCTCGATATGGGAATAGGCAAAGTAGTGCTCGATATGGGGATAAGGAAAGTAGAGCTCGATATGCGAAAAGGGAAAGTAGAGCTCAATACGGGGATAGGGAAAATAGAGATCGATACGCGGATAGGGAAAGTAGAGCTCGATATGCGGAAACGAAAAGTAGAGCTCGATGTGTGGACAGGGAAAACAGAGCTCGATACGCAGATAGGGAAAGTACAGCTTGGGACAGGGATAGGGAAAGTAGAGCTCGAGATGCGGATAGGGAAAGTAGAGCTCGATACGCGGATCGGGAAAGTAGGGCTCGATACGCGGATAGGGAAAGTAGAGCTCGATACGCGGAAAGGGAAAGTAGAGCTTTATATGGGGATAGGGAAATTAGAGCTCGATATGGGGATAGGGAAAGTAGAGCTTGATATGGGGATAGGGAAAGTAGAGCTCGATATGGGGATAGGGAAAGTAGAGCTTGAGATGAGGTTAGGGAAAATAGAGCTCGAGATGCGGAAAGGGAAAGTAGAGCTCAATACGGGGATAGGGAAAGTAGAGCTCGATACCCGGAAAGGGAAAGTAGAGCTCGATACACAGATAGGGAAAGTAGAGCTCGATATGCGGATAGGGAAAGAAGAGCTCAATACGGGAATAGGGAAAGTAGAGCTCGATACGCGGATAGGGAATGTAGAGCTCGATATGCGGATACGAAAAGTAGAGCTCGATATGTGAACAATGAAAACAGAGCTCGATACGCAGATATGGAAAGTACAGGTTGGGACAGGGATAGGGAAAGTAGAGCTCGACATGCGGATAGGGAAAGTAGAGCTCGATACGCAGATCGGAAAAGTAGGACTCGATACACGGATAGGGAAATTAGAGCTCGATACGTGGATAGGGAAAGTAGAGCTCGATATGCGGATAGGGAAAGTAGAGCTTTATATGGGGATAGGGAAATTAGAGCTCGATATGGGGATAGGGAAAGTAGAGCTCGATATGCGGATACGAAAAGTAGAGCTCGATATGTGGACAAGGAAAACAGAGCTCGATACGCAGATAGGGAAAGTACAGCTTGGGACAGGGATAGGGAAAGTAGAGCTCGAGATGCGGATAGGGATAGTAGAGCTCGATACGCGGATTGGAAAAGTAGGACTCGATACACGGATAGGGAAAGTAGAGCTCGATACGCGGATAGGGAAAGTAGAGCTCGATATGTGGATAGGGAAAGTAGAGCTTTATATGGGGATTGGGAAATTAGAGCTCGATATGGGGATAGGGAAAGTAGAGCTTGATATGGGGATAGGGAAAGTAGAGCTCGATATGGGGATAGGGAAAGTAGAGCTTTATATGGGGATTGGGAAATTAGAGCTCGATATGGGGATAGGGAAAGTAGAGCTTGATATGGGGATAGGGAAAGTAGAGCTCGATATGGGGATAGGGAAAGTAGAGCTTGAGATGAGGTTAGGGAAAATAGAGCTCGAGATACGGCAAGGGAAAGTAGAGATCAATACGGGGATAGGGAAAGTAGAGCTCGATACGCAGAAAGGGAAAGTAGAGCTCGATACACAGATAGGGAAAGTAGAGCTCGATATGCGGATAGGAAAAGTAGAGCTCAATACGGGGATAGGGAAAGTAGAGCTCGATACGCGGATAGGGAATGTAGAGCTCGATATGCGGATACGAAAAGTAGAGCTCCAATATGAGGACAGTGAAAACAGAGCTCGATACGCAGATAGGGAACGTACAGCTTGGGAAAGGGATAGGGAAAGTAGAGCTCGAGATGTGAATAGGGAAAGTAGAGCTCGATATGGGAATAGGCAAAGTAGTGATCGATATGGTGATAGGGAAATTAGAGCTCGATATGGGGATGGGGAAAGTAGAACTCGATATGCGGATAGGGAAATTAGAGCTTTATATGGGGATAGGGAAAATAGAGCTTGATATGGGGATAGGGAAAGTAGAGCTCGATATGGGGATAGGGAAAGTAGAGCTCGATATGGGGATAGGTAAAGTAGAGCTCGATATGGGAATTGGCAAAGCAGTGCTCGATATGGGGATAGGGAAAGTAGAGCTCGATATGGGGATAGGGAAAGTAGAGCTCGATATGAGGATAGAGAAAGTAGAGCTTGAGAAGAGGTTAGGGAAAATAGAGCTCGAGATGCGGAAAGGGAAAGTAGAGCTCAATACTGGGATAGGGAAAGTAGAGCTCGATACGCGGAAAGGGAAAGTAGAGCTCGATACACAGATAGGGAAAGTAGAGCTCGATATGCGGATAGGGAAAATAGAGCTCAATACGGGGATAGGGAAAGTAGAGCTCGATATGGAGATAGGGAAAGTAGAAATTGATATGGGGATAGGGAACGTAGAGCTCGATATGGGGATAGGCAAATTAGAGCTCGATAAGGGGATAGGGAAAGTAGAGCTTGATATTGCGATAGGGAAAGTAGAGCTCGATTTGGGGATAGGGAAAGGAGAGCTCGATAGGCGGATAGGGAAAGTAGAGCTCGATACGCAAATCGGAAAATTAGAGCTCGATATGGGGATAGCGAAAGTAGAGCTGGATACGCGGATAGGGAGTGTAGATCTCAATACCCGGATAGGGAAAGTAGAGCTCAATATGGGGATAGGGAAATTAGAGCTCGATATGGAGATAGGGAAAGTAGAAATCGATACGCAGATAGGGAAAGTAGAGCTCGATATGGGGATAGGGAAAGTAGAACTCGATATCGGGATAGGGAAAGTAGAGCTCGATATGGAGATAGGGAAAGTAGAACTTGATATGGGGATAGGGAACGTAGAGCTCGATATGGGGATAGGCAAATTAGAGCTTGATATGGGGATAGGGAAAGTAGAGCTTGATATTGGGATAGGGAAAGTAGAGCTCGATTTGGGGATAGGGAAAGTAGAGCTCGATACGCGGATAGGAAAAGTAGAGCTTGATATGGGGATAGGCAAATTAGAGCTTGATATGGGGATAGGGAAAGTAGAGCTTGATATTGGGATAGGGAAAGTAGAGCTCGATTTGGGGATAGGGAAAGTAGAGCTCGATACGCGGACAGGAAAAGTAGAGCTTGATATGGGGATAGGGAAAGTAGAGCTCGATATGGGGATAGGGAAAGTAGAGCTCGATATGGGGATAGGTAAAGTAGAGCTCGATATGGGAATTGGCAAAGCAGTGCTCGATATGGGGATAGGGAAAGTAGAGCTCGATATGGGGATAGGGAAAGTAGAGCTTTATATGGGGATAGGGAAATTAGAGCTCGATATGGGGATAGGGAAAGTAGAGCTTGATATGGGGATAGGGAAAGTAGAGCTCGATATGGGGATAGGGAAAGTAGAGCTTGAGATGAGGTTAGGGAAAATAGAGCTCGAGATGCGGAAAGGGAAAGTAGAGCTCAATACGGGGATAGGGAAAGTAGAGCTCGATACGCAGAAAGGGAAAGTAGAGCTCGATACACAGATAGGGAAAGTAGAGCTCGATATGCGGAGAGGGAAAGTAGAGCTCAATACGGGGATAGGGAAAATAGAGCTCGATACGCGGATAGGGAAAGTATAGCTCGATATGCGGATAGGAAAAGTAGAGCTCGATATGTAGACAAGGAAAACAGAGCTCGATACGCAGATAGGGAAAGTGCAGCTTGGGACAGGGATAGGGAAAGTAGAGCTCGAGATGCGGATAGGGAAAGTAGAGCTCGATACGCGGATCGGAAAAGTAGGGCTCGATGCACGGATAGGGAAATTAGAGCTCGATACGCGGATAGGGAAAGTAGAGCTCGATATGCGGATAGGGAAAGTAGAGCTTTGTATGGGGATAGGGAAATTAGAGCTCGATATGGGGATAGGGAAAGTAGAGCTTGATATGGGGATAGGGAAAGTAGAGCTCGATATGGGGATAGGGAAAGTAGAGCTTGAGATGAGGTTAGGTAAAATAGAGCTCGAGATGCGGAAAGGGAAAGTAGAGCTCAATACGGGGATAGGGAAAGTAGAGCTCGATACGCAGAAAAGGAAAGTAGAGCTCGATACACAGATAGGGAAAGTAGAGCTCGATATGCGGATAGGGAAAGTAGAGCTCATTACGGGGTAGGGAAAATAGAGCTCGATACGCGGATAGGGAAAGTAGAGCTCGATATGCGGATACGAAAAGTAGAGCTCGATATGTGGACAAGGACAACAGAGCTCGATACGCATTTAGGGAAAGTACAGCTTGGGACAGGGATAGGGAAAGTAGAGCTCAAGATGCGGATAGGGAAAGTAGAGCTCGATACGCAGATCGGAAAAGTAGGACTCGATACACGGATAGGGAAAGTAGAGCTCGATACGTGGATAGGGAAAGTAGAGCTCGATATGCGGATAGGGAAAGTAGAGCTTTATATGGGAATAGGGAAATTAGAGCTCGATATGGGGATAGGGAAAGTAGAGCTTGAGATGAGGTTAGGGAAAATAGAGCTCGAGATGCGGCAAGGGAAAGTAGAGATCAATACGGGGATAGGGAAAGTAGAGCTCGATACGCGGATAGGGAATGTAGAGCTTGATATGCGGATACGAAAAGTAGAGCTCGATATGTGGACAGTGAAAACAGAGCTCGATACGCAGATAGGGAAAGTACAGCTTGGGACAGGGCTAGGGAAATTAGAGCTCGAGATGCGAATAGGGAAAGTAGAGCTCGATATGGGAATAGGCAAAGTAGTGCTCGATATGGGGATAGGGAAATTAGAGCTCGATATGGGGATAGGGAAAGTAGAGCTCGATATGCAGATAGGGAAATTAGAGCTTGATATGGGGATAGGGAAAGTAGAGCTCGATATGGGGATAGGGAAAGTAGAGCTTGAGAAGAGGTTAGGGAAAATAGTGCTCGAGATGCGGAAAGGGAAAGTAGAGCTCAATACGGGGATAGGGAAAGTAGAGCTCGACACGCGGAAAGGGAAAGTAGAGCTCGATACACAGATAGGGTAAGTAGAGCTCGATATGCGGATAGGGAAAGTAGAGCTAAATACGGGGATAGGGAAAGTAGAGCTCGATATGGAGATAGGGAAAGTAGAAATTGATATGGGGATAGGGAATGTAGAGCTCGATATGGGGATAGGCAAATTAGAGCTCGATAAGGGGATAGGGAAAGTAGAGCTTGATATTGCGATAGGGAAAGTAGAGCTCGATTTGGGGATAGGGAAAGGAGAGCTCGATACGCGGATAGGAAAAGTAGAGCTTGATATGGGGATAGGGAAAGTAGAGCTCGATATGGGGATAGGGAAAGTAGAGCTCGATATGGGGATAGGGAAAGTAGAGCTCGATATGGGAATAGGCGAAGTAGTGCTCGATATGGGGATAGGGAAAGTAGAGCTCGATATGCGAATAGGGAAAGTAGAGCTCAATACGGGGATAGGGAAGATAGAGATCGATACGCGGATAGGGAAAGTAGAGCTCGATATGCGGAAACGAAAAGTAGAGCTCGATGTGTGGACTGGGAAAACAGAGCTCGATACGCAGATAGGGAAAGTACTGCTTGGGACAGGGATAGGGAAAGTAGAGCTCGAGATGCGGATAGGGAAAGTAGAGCTCGATACGCGGAGCGGGAAAGTAGGGCTCGATACGCGGATAGGGAAAGTAGAGCTCGATACGCGGAAAGGGAAAGTAGAGCTTTATATGGGGATAGGGAAATTAGAGCTCGATATGGGGATAGGGAAAGTAGAGCTTTGTATGGGGATAGGGAAATTAGAGCTCGATATGGGGATAGGGAAAGTAGAGCTTGATATGGGGATAGGGAAAGTAGAGCTCGATATGGGGATAGGGAAAGTAGAGCTTGAGATGAGGTTAGGGAAAATAGAGCTCGAGATGCGGAAAGGGAAAGTAGAGCTCAATACGGGGATAGGGAAAGTAGAGCTCGATACGCAGAAAAGGAAAGTAGAGCTCGATACACAGATAGGGAAAGTAGAGCTCGATATGCGGATAGGGAAAGTAGAGCTCATTACGGGGATAGGGAAAATAGAGCTCGATACGCGGATAGGGAAAGTAGAGCTCGATATGCGGATACGAAAAGTAGAGCTCGATATGTGGACAAGGACAACAGAGCTCGATACGCATTTAGGGAAAGTACAGCTTGGGACAGGGATAGGGAAAGTAGAGCTCAAGATGCGGATAGGGAAAGTAGAGCTCGATACGCAGATCGGAAAAGTAGGACTCGATACACGGATAGGGAAAGTAGAGCTCGATACGCGGATAGGGAAAGTAGAGCTCGATATGCGGATAGGGAAAGTAGAGCTTTATATGGGAATAGGGAAATTAGAGCTCGATATGGGGATAGGGAAAGTAGAGCTTGAGATGAGGTTAGGGAAAATAGAGCTCGAGATGCGGCAAGGGAAAGTAGAGATCAATACGGGGATAGGGAAAGTAGAGCTCGATACGCGGATAGGGAATGTAGAGCTTGATATGCGGATACGAAAAGTAGAGCTCGATATGTGGACAGTGAAAACAGAGTTCGATACGCAGATAGGGAAAGTACAGCTTGGGACAGGGCTAGGGAAATTAGAGCTCGAGATGCGAATAGGGAAAGTAGAGCTCGATATGGGAATAGGCAAAGTAGTGCTCGATATGGGGATAGGGAAATTAGAGCTCGATATGGGGATAGGGAAAGTAGAGCTCGATATGCAGATAGGGAAATTAGAGCTTGATATGGGGATAGGGAAAGTAGAGCTTGAGAAGAGGTTAGGGAAAATAGAGCTCGAGATGCGGAAAGGGAAAGTAGAGCTCAATACGGGGATAGGGAAAGTAGAGCTCGACACGCGGAAAGGGAAAGTAGAGCTCGATACACAGATAGGGTAAGTAGAGCTCGATATGCGGATAGGGAAAGTAGAGCTAAATACGGGGATAGGGAAAGTAGAGCTCGATATGGAGATAGGGAAAATAGAAATTGATATGGGGATAGGGAATGTAGAGCTCGATATGGGGATAGGCAAATTAGAGCTCGATAAGGGGATAGGGAAAGTAGAGCTTGATATTGCGATAGGGAAAGTAGAGCTCGATTTGGGGATAGGGAAAGGAGAGCTCGATACGCGGATAGGAAAAGTAGAGCTTGATATGGGGATAGGGAAAGTAGAGCTCGATATGGGGATAGGGAAAGTAGAGCTCGATATGGGGATAGGGAAAGTAGAGCTCGATATGGGAATAGGCAAAGTAGTGCTCGATATGGGGATAGGGAAAGTAGAGCTCGATATGCGAATAGGGAAAGTAGAGCTCAATACGGGGATAGGGAAGATAGAGATCGATACGCGGATAGGGAAAGTAGAGCTCGATATGCGGAAACGAAAAGTAGAGCTCGATGTGTGGACTGGGAAAACAGAGCTCGATACGCAGATAGGGAAAGTACAGCTTGGGACAGGGATAGGGAAAGTAGAGCTCGAGATGCGGATAGGGAAAGTAGAGCTCGATACGCGGATCGGGAAAGTAGGGCTCGATACGCGGATAGGGAAAGTAGAGCTCGATACGCGGAAAGGGAAAGTAGAGCTTTATATGGGGATAGGGAAATTAGAGCTCGATATGGGGATAGGGAAAGTAGAGCTTGATATGGGGATAGGGAAAGTAGAGCTCGATATGGGGATAGGGAAAGTAGAGCTTGAGATGAGGTTAGGGAAAATAGACCTCGAGATGCGGAAAGGGAAAGTAGAGCTCAATACGGGGATAGGGAAAGTAGAGCTCGATACCCGGAAAGGGAAAGTAGAGCTCGATACACAGATAGGGAAAGTAGAGCTCAATATGCGGATAGGGAAAGTAGAGCTCAATACGGGAATAGGGAAAGTAGAGCTCGATACGCGGATAGGGAATGTAGAGCTCGATATGCGGATACGAAAAGTAGAGCTCGATATGTGGACAGTAAAAACAGAGCTCGATACGCAGATAGGGAAAGTACAGCTTGGGACACGGATAGGGAAAGTAGAGCTCAAGACGCGGATAGGGAAAGTAGAGCTCGAAATGGGAATAGGCAAAGTAGTGCTCAATATGGGGATAGGGAAAGTAGAGCTCGATATGGGGATAGGGAAAGAAGAGCTCGATATGGGGATAGGTAAAGTAGAGCTTTATATGGGGATAGGGAATTTAGATCTCGATATGGGGATAGGGAAATTAGAGCTCGATATGGGGATAGGGAAAGTAGAGCTTGAGATGAGGTTAGGGAAAATAGAGCTCGAGATGCTGAAAGGGAAAGTAGAGCTCAATACGGGGATAGGGAAAGTAGAGCTCGATTCGCGGAAAGGGAAAGTAGAGCTCGATACACAGATAGGGAAAGTAGAGCTCGATATGCGGATAGGGAAAGTAGAGCTCAATACGGGGATACGGAAAATAGAGCTCGATACGCGAATAGGGAAAGTAGAGCTCGATATGCGGATACGAAAAGTAGAGCTCGATATGTGGACAGGGAAAACAGAGCTCGATACGCAGATAGGGAAAGTACAGCTTGGGACAGGGACAGGGAAAGTAGAGCTCAAGATGCGGATAGGGAAAGTAGTGCTCGATACGCAGATTGGAAAAGTAGGACTCGATACACGGATAGGGAAAGTAGAGCTCGATACGCGGATAGGGAAAGTAGAGCTCGATATGCGGATAGCGAAAGTAGAGCGTTATATGGGAATAGGGGAATTAGAGCTCGATATGGGGATAGGGAAAGTAGAGCTTGATATGGGGATAGGGAAAGTAGAGCTTGAGATGAGGTTAGGGAAAATAGAGCTCGAGATGCGGCAAGGGAAAGTAGAGATCAATACGGGGATAGGGAAAGTAGAGCTCGATACGCGGATAGGGAATGTAGAGCTCGATATGCGGATACGAAAATTAGAGCTCGATATGTGGACAGTGAAAACAGAGCTCGATACGCAGATAGGGAAAGTACAGCTTGGGACAGGGCTAGGGAAAGTAGAGCTCGAGATGCGAATAGGGAAAGTAGAGCTCGATATGGGAATAGGCAAAGTAGTGCTTGATATGGGGATAGGGAAATTAGAGCTCGATATGGGGATAGGGAAAGTAGAGCTCGATATGCAGATAGGGAAATTAGAGCTTGATATGGGGATAGGGAAACTAGAGCTCGTTATGGGGATAGGGAAAGTAGAGCTTGAGAAGAGGTTAGGGAAAATAGAGCTCGAGATGCGGAAAGGGAAAGTAGAGCTCAATACGGGGATAGGGAAAGTAGAGCTCGACACGCGGAAAGGGAAAGTAGAGCTCGATACACAGATAGGGTAAGTAGAGCTCGATATGCGGATAGGGAAAGTAGAGCTAAATACGGGGATAGGGAAAGTAGAGCTCGATATGGAGATAGGGAAAGTAGAAATTGATATGGGGATAGGGAATGTAGAGCTCGATATGGGGATAGGCAAATTAGAGCTCGATAAGGGGATAGGGAAAGTAGAGCTTGATATTGCGATAGGGAAAGTAGAGCTCGATTTGGGGATAGGGAAAGGAGAGCTCGATACGCGGATAGGAAAAGTAGAGCTTGATATGGGGATAGGGAAAGTAGAGCTCGATATGGGGATAGGGAAAGTAGAGCTCGATATGGGGATAGGGAAAGTAGAGCTCGATATGGGAATAGGCAAAGTAGTGCTCGATATGGGGATAGGGAAAGTAGAGCTCGATATGCGAATAGGGAAAGTAGAGCTCAATACGGGGATAGGGAAGATAGAGATCGATACGCGGATAGGGAAAGTAGAGCTCGATATGCGGAAACGAAAAGTAGAGCTCGATGTGTGGACTGGGAAAACAGAGCTCGATACGCAGATAGGGAAAGTACAGCTTGGGACAGGGATAGGGAAAGTAGAGCTCGAGATGCGGATAGGGACAGTAGAGCTCGATACGCGGATCGGGAAAGTAGGGCTCGATACGCGGATAGGGAAAGTAGAGCTCGATACGCGGAAAGGGAAAGTAGAGCTTTATATGGGGATAGGGAAATTAGAGCTCGATATGGGGATAGGGAAAGTAGAGCTTTGTATGGGGATAGGGAAATTAGAGCTCGATATGGGGATAGGGAAAGTAGAGCTTGATATGGGGATAGGGAAAGTAGAGCTCGATATGGGGATAGGGAAAGTAGAGCTTGAGATGAGGTTAGGGAAAATAGAGCTCGAGATGCGGAAAGGGAAAGTAGAGCTCAATACGGGGATAGGGAAAGTAGAGCTCGATACGCAGAAAAGGAAAGTAGAGCTCGATACACAGATAGGGAAAGTAGAGCTCGATATGCGGATAGGGAAAGTAGAGCTCATTACGGGGATAGGGAAAATAGAGCTCGATACGCGGATAGGGAAAGTAGAGCTCGATATGCGGATACGAAAAGTAGAGCTCGATATGTGGACAAGGACAACAGAGCTCGATACGCATTTAGGGAAAGTACAGCTTGGGACAGGGATAGGGAAAGTAGAGCTCAAGATGCGGATAGGGAAAGTAGAGCTCGATACGCAGATCGGAAAAGTAGGACTCGATACACGGATAGGGAAAGTAGAGCTCGATACGCGGATAGGGAAAGTAGAGCTCGATATGCGGATAGGGAAAGTAGAGCTTTATATGGGAATAGGGAAATTAGAGCTCGATATGGGGATAGGGAAAGTAGAGCTTGAGATGAGGTTAGGGAAAATAGAGCTCGAGATGCGGCAAGGGAAAGTAGAGATCAATACGGGGATAGGGAAAGTAGAGCTCGATACGCGGATAGGGAATGTAGAGCTTGATATGCGGATACGAAAAGTAGAGCTCGATATGTGGACAGTGAAAACAGAGCTCGATACGCAGATAGGGAAAGTACAGCTTGGGACAGGGCTAGGGAAATTAGAGCTCGAGATGCGAATAGGGAAAGTAGAGCTCGATATGGGAATAGGCAAAGTAGTGCTCGATATGGGGATAGGGAAATTAGAGCTCGATATGGGGATAGGGAAAGTAGAGCTCGATATGCAGATAGGGAAATTAGAGCTTGATATGGGGATAGGGAAAGTAGAGCTTGAGAAGAGGTTAGGGAAAATAGAGCTCGAGATGCGGAAAGGGAAAGTAGAGCTCAATACGGGGATAGGGAAAGTAGAGCTCGACACGCGGAAAGGGAAAGTAGAGCTCGATACACAGATAGGGTAAGTAGAGCTCGATATGCGGATAGGGAAATTAGAGCTAAATACGGGGATAGGGAAAGTAGAGCTCGATATGGAGATAGGGAAAATAGAAATTGATATGGGGATAGGGAATGTAGAGCTCGATATGGGGATAGGCAAATTAGAGCTCGATAAGGGGATAGGGAAAGTAGAGCTTGATATTGCGATAGGGAAAGTAGAGCTCGATTTGGGGATAGGGAAAGGAGAGCTCGATACGCGGATAGGAAAAGTAGAGCTTGATATGGGGATAGGGAAAGTAGAGCTCGATATGGGGATAGGGAAAGTAGAGCTCGATATGGGGATAGGGAAAGTAGAGCTCGATATGGGAATAGGCAAAGTAGTGCTCGATATGGGGATAGGGAAAGTAGAGCTCGATATGCGAATAGGGAAAGTAGAGCTCAATACGGGGATAGGGAAGATAGAGATCGATACGCGGATAGGGAAAGTAGAGCTCGATATGCGGAAACGAAAAGTAGAGCTCGATGTGTGGACTGGGAAAACAGAGCTCGATACGCAGATAGGGAAAGTACAGCTTGGGACAGGGATAGGGAAAGTAGAGCTCGAGATGCGGATAGGGAAAGTAGAGCTCGATACGCGGATCGGGAAAGTAGGGCTCGATACGCGGATAGGGAAAGTAGAGCTCGATACGCGGAAAGGGAAAGTAGAGCTTTATATGGGGATAGGGAAATTAGAGCTCGATATGGGGATAGGGAAAGTAGAGCTTGATATGGGGATAGGGAAAGTAGAGCTCGATATGGGGATAGGGAAAGTAGAGCTTGAGATGAGGTTAGGGAAAATAGACCTCGAGATGCGGAAAGGGAAAGTAGAGCTCAATACGGGGATAGGGAAAGTAGAGCTCGATACCCGGAAAGGGATAGTAGAGCTCGATACACAGATAGGGAAAGTAGAGCTCAATATGCGGATAGGGAAAGTAGAGCTCAATACGGGAATAGGGAAAGTAGAGCTCGATACGCGGATAGGGAATGTAGAGCTCGATATGCGGATACGAAAAGTAGAGCTCGCTATGTGGACAGTAGAAACAGAGCTCGATACGCAGATAGGGAAAGTACAGCTTGGGACACGGATAGGGAAAGTAGAGCTCAAGACGCGGATAGGGAAAGTAGAGCTCGAAATGGGAATAGGCAAAGTAGTGCTCAATATGGGGATAGGGAAAGTAGAGCTCGATATGGGGATAGGGAAAGAAGAGCTCGATATGGGGATAGGTAAAGTAGAGCTTTATATGGGGATAGGGAATTTAGATCTCGATATGGGGATAGGGAAATTAGAGCTCGATATGGGGATAGGGAAAGTAGAGCTTGAGATGAGGTTAGGGAAAATAGAGCTCGAGATGCTGAAAGGGAAAGTAGAGCTCAATACGGGGATAGGGAAAGTAGAGCTCGATTCGCGGAAAGGGAAAGTAGAGCTCGATACACAGATAGGGAAAGTAGAGCTCGATATGCGGATAGGGAAAGTAGAGCTCAATACGGGGATACGGAAAATAGAGCTCGATACGCGAATAGGGAAAGTAGAGCTCGATATGCGGATACGAAAAGTAGAGCTCGATATGTGGACAGGGAAAACAGAGCTCGATACGCAGATAGGGAAAGTACAGCTTGGGACAGGGACAGGGAAAGTAGAGCTCAAGATGCGGATAGGGAAAGTAGTGCTCGATACGCAGATCGGAAAAGTAGGACTCGATACACGGATAGGGAAAGTAGAGCTCGATACGCGGATAGGGAAAGTAGAGCTCGATATGCGGATAGCGAAAGTAGAGCGTTATATGGGAATAGGGAAATTAGAGCTCGATATGGGGATAGGGAAAGTAGAGCTTGATATGGGGATAGGGAAAGTAGAGCTTGAGATGAGGTTAGGGAAAATAGAGCTCGAGATGCGGCAAGGGAAAGTAGAGATCAATACGGGGATAGGGAAAGTAGAGCTCGATACGCGGATAGGGAATGTAGAGCTCGATATGCGGATACGAAAAGTAGAGCTCGATATGTGGACAGTGAAAACAGAGCTCGATACGCAGATAGGGAAAGTACAGCTTGGGACAGGGCTAGGGAAAGTAGAGCTCGAGATGCGAATAGGGAAAGTAGAGCTCGATATGGGAATAGGCAAAGTAGTGCTTGATATGGGGATAGGGAAATTAGAGCTCGATATGGGGATAGGGAAAGTAGAGCTCGATATGCAGATAGGGAAATTAGAGCTTGATATGGGGATAGGGAAAGTAGAGCTCGTTATGGGGATAGGGAAAGTAGAGCTTGAGAAGAGGTTAGGGAAAATAGTGCTCGAGATGCGGAAAGGGAAAGTAGAGCTCAATACGGGGATAGGGAAAGTAGAGCTCGACACGCGGAAAGGGAAAGTAGAGCTCGATACACAGATAGGGTAAGTAGAGCTCGATATGCGGATAGGGAAAGTAGAGCTAAATACGGGGATAGGGAAAGTAGAGCTCGATATGGAGATAGGGAAAGTAGAAATTGATATGGGGATAGGGAATGTAGAGCTCGATATGGGGATAGGCAAATTAGAGCTCGATAAGGGGATAGGGAAAGTAGAGCTTGATATTGCGATAGGGAAAGTAGAGCTCGATTTGGGGATAGGGAAAGGAGAGCTCGATACGCGGATAGGAAAAGTAGAGCTTGATATGGGGATAGGGAAAGTAGAGCTCGATATGGGGATAGGGAAAGTAGAGCTCGATATGGGGATAGGGAAAGTAGAGCTCGATATGGGAATAGGCAAAGTAGTGCTCGATATGGGGATAGGGAAAGTAGAGCTCGATATGCGAATAGGGAAAGTAGAGCTCAATACGGGGATAGGGAAGATAGAGATCGATACGCGGATAGGGAAAGTAGAGCTCGATATGCGGAAACGAAAAGTAGAGCTCGATGTGTGGACTGGGAAAACAGAGCTCGATACGCAGATAGGGAAAGTACAGCTTGGGACAGGGATAGGGAAAGTAGAGCTCGAGATGCGGATAGGGAAAGTAGAGCTCGATACGCGGATCGGGAAAGTAGGGCTCGATACGCGGATAGGGAAAGTAGAGCTCGATACGCGGAAAGGGAAAGTAGAGCTTTATATGGGGATAGGGAAATTAGAGCTCGATATGGGGATAGGGAAAGTAGAGCTTTGTATGGGGATAGGGAAATTAGAGCTCGATATGGGGATAGGGAAAGTAGAGCTTGATATGGGGATAGGGAAAGTAGAGCTCGATATGGGGATAGGGAAAGTAGAGCTTGAGATGAGGTTAGGGAAAATAGAGCTCGAGATGCGGAAAGGGAAAGTAGAGCTCAATACGGGGATAGGGAAAGTAGAGCTCGATACGCAGAAAAGGAAAGTAGAGCTCGATACACAGATAGGGAAAGTAGAGCTCGATATGCGGATAGGGAAAGTAGAGCTCATTACGGGGATAGGGAAAATAGAGCTCGATACGCGGATAGGGAAAGTAGAGCTCGATATGCGGATACGAAAAGTAGAGCTCGATATGTGGACAAGGACAACAGAGCTCGATACGCATTTAGGGAAAGTACAGCTTGGGACAGGGATAGGGAAAGTAGAGCTCAAGATGCGGATAGGGAAAGTAGAGCTCGATACGCAGATCGGAAAAGTAGGACTCGATACACGGATAGGGAAAGTAGAGCTCGATACGCGGATAGGGAAAGTAGAGCTCGATATGCGGATAGGGAAAGTAGAGCTTTATATGGGAATAGGGAAATTAGAGCTCGATATGGGGATAGGGAAAGTAGAGCTTGAGATGAGGTTAGGGAAAATAGAGCTCGAGATGCGGCAAGGGAAAGTAGAGATCAATACGGGGATAGGGAAAGTAGAGCTCGATACGCGGATAGGGAATGTAGAGCTTGATATGCGGATACGAAAAGTAGAGCTCGATATGTGGACAGTGAAAACAGAGCTCGATACGCAGATAGGGAAAGTACAGCTTGGGACAGGGCTAGGGAAATTAGAGCTCGAGATGCGAATAGGGAAAGTAGAGCTCGATATGGGAATAGGCAAAGTAGTGCTCGATATGGGGATAGGGAAATTAGAGCTCGATATGGGGATAGGGAAAGTAGAGCTCGATATGCAGATAGGGAAATTAGAGCTTGATATGGGGATAGGGAAAGTAGAGCTTGAGAAGAGGTTAGGGAAAATAGAGCTCGAGATGCGGAAAGGGAAAGTAGAGCTCAATACGGGGATAGGGAAAGTAGAGCTCGACACGCGGAAAGGGAAAGTAGAGCTCGATACACAGATAGGGTAAGTAGAGCTCGATATGCGGATAGGGAAAGTAGAGCTAAATACGGGGATAGGGAAAGTAGAGCTCGATATGGAGATAGGGAAAATAGAAATTGATATGGGGATAGGGAATGTAGAGCTCGATATGGGGATAGGCAAATTAGAGCTCGATAAGGGGATAGGGAAAGTAGAGCTTGATATTGCGATAGGGAAAGTAGAGCTCGATTTGGGGATAGGGAAAGGAGAGCTCGATACGCGGATAGGAAAAGTAGAGCTTGATATGGGGATAGGGAAAGTAGAGCTCGATATGGGGATAGGGAAAGTAGAGCTCGATATGGGGATAGGGAAAGTAGAGCTCGATATGGGAATAGGCAAAGTAGTGCTCGATATGGGGATAGGGAAAGTAGAGCTCGATATGCGAATAGGGAAAGTAGAGCTCAATACGGGGATAGGGAAGATAGAGATCGATACGCGGATAGGGAAAGTAGAGCTCGATATGCGGAAACGAAAAGTAGAGCTCGATGTGTGGACTGGGAAAACAGAGCTCGATACGCAGATAGGGAAAGTACAGCTTGGGACAGGGATACGGAAAGTAGAGCTCGAGATGCGGATAGGGAAAGTAGAGCTCGATACGCGGATCGGGAAAGTAGGGCTCGATACGCGGATAGGGAAAGTAGAGCTCGATACGCGGAAAGGGAAAGTAGAGCTTTATATGGGGATAGGGAAATTAGAGCTCGATATGGGGATAGGGAAAGTAGAGCTTGATATGGGGATAGGGAAAGTAGAGCTCGATATGGGGATAGGGAAAGTAGAGCTTGAGATGAGGTTAGGGAAAATAGACCTCGAGATGCGGAAAGGGAAAGTAGAGCTCAATACGGGGATAGGGAAAGTAGAGCTCGATACCCGGAAAGGGAAAGTAGAGCTCGATACACAGATAGGGAAAGTAGAGCTCAATATGCGGATAGGGAAAGTAGAGCTCAATACGGGAATAGGGAAAGTAGAGCTCGATACGCGGATAGGGAATGTAGAGCTCGATATGCGGATACGAAAAGTAGAGCTCGATATGTGGACAGTAAAAACAGAGCTCGATACGCAGATAGGGAAAGTACAGCTTGGGACACGGATAGGGAAAGTAGAGCTCAAGACGCGGATAGGGAAAGTAGAGCTCGAAATGGGAATAGGCAAAGTAGTGCTCAATATGGGGATAGGGAAAGTAGAGCTCGATATGGGGATAGGGAAAAAAGAGCTCGATATGGGGATAGGTAAAGTAGAGCTTTATATGGGGATAGGGAATTTAGATCTCGATATGGGGATAGGGAAATTAGAGCTCGATATGGGGATAGGGAAAGTAGAGCTTGAGATGAGGTTAGGGAAAATAGAGCTCGAGATGCTGAAAGGGAAAGTAGAGCTCAATACGGGGATAGGGAAAGTAGAGCTCGATTCGCGGAAAGGGAAAGTAGAGCTCGATACACAGATAGGGAAAGTAGAGCTCGATATGCGGATAGGGAAAGTAGAGCTCAATACGGGGATACGGAAAATAGAGCTCGATACGCGAATAGGGAAAGTAGAGCTCGATATGCGGATACGAAAAGTAGAGCTCGATATGTGGACAGGGAAAACAGAGCTCGATACGCAGATAGGGAAAGTACAGCTTGGGACAGGGACAGGGAAAGTAGAGCTCAAGATGCGGATAGGGAAAGTAGTGCTCGATACGCAGATTGGAAAAGTAGGACTCGATACACGGATAGGGAAAGTAGAGCTCGATACGCGGATAGGGAAAGTAGAGCTCGATATGCGGATAGCGAAAGTAGAGCGTTATATGGGAATAGGGAAATTAGAGCTCGATATGGGGATAGGGAAAGTAGAGCTTGATATGGGGATAGGGAAAGTAGAGCTTGAGATGAGGTTAGGGAAAATAGAGCTCGAGATGCGGCAAGGGAAAGTAGAGATCAATACGGGGATAGGGAAAGTAGAGCTCAATACGCGGATAGGGAATGTAGAGCTCGATATGCGGATACGAAAAGTAGAGCTCGATATGTGGACAGTGAAAACAGAGCTCGATACGCAGATAGGGAAAGTACAGCTTGGGACAGGGCTAGGGAAAGTAGAGCTCGAGATGCGAATAGGGAAAGTAGAGCTCGATATGGGAATAGGCAAAGTAGTGCTTGATATGGGGATAGGGAAATTAGAGCTCGATATGGGGATAGGGAAAGTAGAGCTCGATATGCAGATAGGGAAATTAGAGCTTGATATGGGGATAGGGAAAGTAGAGCTCGTTATGGGGATAGGGAAAGTAGAGCTTGAGAAGAGGTTAGGGAAAATAGAGCTCGAGATGCGGAAAGGGAAAGTAGAGCTCAATACGGGGATAGGGAAAGTAGAGCTCGACACGCGGAAAGGGAAAGTAGAGCTCGATACACAGATAGGGTAAGTAGAGCTCGATATGCGGATAGGGAAAGTAGAGCTAAATACGGGGATAGGGAAAGTAGAGCTCGATATGGAGATAGGGAAAGTAGAAATTGATATGGGGATAGGGAATGTAGAGCTCGATATGGGGATAGGCAAATTAGAGCTCGATAAGGGGATAGGGAAAGTAGAGCTTGATATTGCGATAGGGAAAGTAGAGCTCGATTTGGGGATAGGGAAAGGAGAGCTCGATACGCGGATAGGAAAAGTAGAGCTTGATATGGGGATAGGGAAAGTAGAGCTTGATATGGGGATAGGGAAAGTAGAGCTCGATATGGGGATAGGGAAAGTAGAGCTCGATATGGGAATAGGCAAAGTAGTGCTCGATATGGGGATAAGGAAAGTCGAGCTCGATATGCGAATAGGGAAAGTAGAGCTGAATACGGGGATAGGGAAAATAGAGATCGATACGCGGATAGGGAAAGTAGAGCTCGATATGCGGAAACGAAAAGTAGAGCTCGATGTGTGGACAGGGAAAACAGAGCTCGATACGCAGATAGGGAAAGTACAGCTTGGGACAGGGATAGGGAAAGTAGAGCTCGAGATGCGGATAGGGAAAGTAGAGCTCGATACGCGGATCGGGAAAGTAGGGCTCGATACGCGGATAGGGAAAGTAGAGCTCGATACGCGGAAAGGGAAAGTAGAGCTTTATATGGGGATAGGGAAATTAGAGCTCGATATGGGGATAGGGAAAGTAGAGCTTGATATGGGGATAGGGAAAGTAGAGCTCGATATGGGGATAGGGAAAGTAGAGCTTGAGATGAGGTTAGGGAAAATAGAGCTCGAGATGCGGAAAGGGAAAGTAGAGCTCAATACGGGGATAGGGAAAGTAGAGCTCGATACCCGGAAAGGGAAAGTAGAGCTCGATACACAGGTAGGGAAAGTAGAGCTCGATATGCGGATAGGGAAAGAAGAGCTCAATACGGGAATAGGGAAAGTAGAGCTCGATACGCGGATAGGGAATGTAGAGCTCGATATGCGGATACGAAAAGTAGAGCTCGATATGTGGACAGTAAAAACAGAGCTCGATACGCAGATAGGGAAATTACAGCTTGGGACACGGATAGGGAAAGTAGAGCTCAAGATGCGGATAGGGAAAGTAGAGCTCGAAATGGGAATAGGCAAAGTAGTGCTCAATATGGGGATAGGGAAAGTAGAGCTCGATATGGGGATAGGGAAAGAAGAGCTCGATATGGGGATAGGTAAAGTAGAGCTTTATATGGGGATAGGGAATTTAGATCTCGATATGGGGATAGGGAAAGTAGAGCTCGATATGGGGATAGGGAAAGTAGAGCTTGAGATGAGGTTAGGGAAAATAGAGCTCGAGATACTGAAAGGGAAAGTAGAGCTCAATACGGGGATAGGGAAAGTAGAGCTCGATTCGCGGAAAGGGAAAGTAGAGCTCGATACACAGATAGGGAAAGTAGAGCTCGATATGCGGATAGGGAAAGTAGAGCTCAATACGGGGATACGGATAATAGAGCTCGATACGCGAATAGGGAAAGTAGAGCTCGATATGCGGATACGAAAAGTAGAGCTCGATATGTGGACAGGGAAAACAGAGCTCGATACGCAGATAGGGAAAGTACAGCTTGGGACAGGGATAGGGAAAGTAGAGCTCGAGATGCGGATAGGAAAAGTAGAGCTCAATACGGGGATAGGGAAATTAGAGCTCGATACGCGGAAAGGGAAAGTAGAGCTCGATACACAGAAAGGGAAAGTAGAGCTCGATAAGCGGATAGGGAAAATAGAGCTCGATACACAGATATGGAAAGTAGAGCTCGATACACAGATAGGGTAAGTAGAGCTCGATATGCGGATAGGGAAAGTAGAGCTAAATACGGGGATAGGGAAAGTAGAGCTCGATATGGAGATAGGGAAAGTAGAAATTGATATGGGGATAGGGAATGTAGAGCTCGATATGGGGATAGGCAAATTAGAGCTCGATAAGGGGATAGGGAAAGTAGAGCTTGATATTGCGATAGGGAAAGTAGAGCTCGATTTGGGGATAGGGAAAGGAGAGCTTGATACGCGGATAGGAAAAGTAGAGCTTGATATGGGGATAGGGAAAGTAGAGCTCGATATGGGGATAGGGAAAGTAGAGCTCGATATGGGGATAGGGAAAGTAGAGCTCGATATGGGAATAGGCAAAGTAGTGCTCGATATGGGGATAGGGAAATTAGAGCTCGATATGGGGATAGGGAAAGTAGAGCTCGATATGCAGATAGGGAAATTAGAGCTTGATATGGGGATAGGGAAAGTAGAGCTCGATATGGGGATAGGGAAAGTAGAGCTTGAGAAGAGGTTAGGGAAAATAGAGCTCGAGATGCGGAAAGGGAAAGTAGAGCTCAATACGGGGATAGGGAAAGTAGAGCTCGACAAGCGGAAAGGGAAAGTAGAGCTCGATACACAGATAGGGTAAGTAGAGCTCGATATGCGGATAGGGAAAGTAGAGCTAAATACGGGGATAGGGAAAGTAGAGCTCGATATGGAGATAGGGAAAGTAGAAATTGATATGGGGATAGGGAATGTAGAGCTCGATATGGGGATAGGCAAATTAGAGCTCGATAAGGGGATAGGGAAAGTAGAGCTTGATATTGCGATAGGGAAAGTAGAGCTCGATTTGGGGATAGGGAAAGGAGAGCTCGATACGCGGATAGGAAAAGTAGAGCTTGATATGGGGATAGGGAAAGTAGAGCTCGATATGGGGATAGGGAAAGTAGAGCTCGATATGGGAATAGGCAAAGTAGGGCTCGATATGGGGACAGGGAAAGTAGAGCTCGATATGCGAATAGGGAAAGTAGAGCTCAATACGGGGATAGGGAAAATAGAGATCGATACGCGGATAGGGAAAGTAGAGCTCGATATGCGGAAACGAAAAGTAGAGCTCGATGTGTGGACAGGGAAAACAGAGCTCGATACGCAGATAGGGAAAGTACAGCTTGGGACAGGGATAGGGAAAGTAGAGCTCGAGATGCGGATAGGGAAAGTAGAGCTCGATACGCGGATCGGGAAAGTAGGGCTCGATACGCGGATAGGGAATGTAGTGCTCGATACGCGGAAAGGGAAAGTAGAGCTTTATATGGGGATAGGGAAATTAGAGCTCGATATGGGGATAGGGAAAGTAGAGCTTGATATGGGGATAGGGAAAGTAGAGCTCGATATGGGGAGAGGGAAAGTAGAGCTTGAGATGAGGTTAGGGAAAATAGAGCTCGAGATGCGGAAAGGGAAAGTAGAGCTCAATACGGGGATAGGGAAAGTAGAGCTCGATACCCGGAAAGGGAAAGTAGAGCTCGATACACAGATAGGGAAAGTAGAGCTCGATATGCGGATAGGGAAAGTAGAGCTCAATACGGGAATAGGGAAAGTAGAGCTCGATACGCGGATAGGGAATGTAGAGCTCGATATGCAGATACGAAAAGTAGAGCTCGATATGTGGACAGTAAAAACAGAGCTCGATACGCAGATAGGGAAATTAGAGCTCGATATGCGGATAGGGAAAGTAGAGCTCAATACGGGGATACGGAAAATAGAGCTCGATACGCGAATAGGGAAAGTAGAGCTCGATATGCGGATACGAAAAGTAGAGCTCGATATGTGGACAGGGAAAACAGAGCTCGATACGCAGATAGGGAAAGTACAGCTTGGGACAGGAATAGGGAAAGTAGAGCTCGAGATGCGGATAGGGAAAGTAGAGCTCAATACGGGGATAGGGAAAGTAGAGCTCGATACGCGGAAAGGGAAAGTAGAGCTCGATACACAGAAAGGGAAAGTAGAGCTCGATATGCGGATAGGGAAAATAGAGCACGATACACAGATAGGGAAAGTAGAGCTCGATACACAGATAGGGAAAGTAGTGCTCGAGATGCGTTTAGGGAAAATAGAGCTCGAGATGTGGATAGGGAAATTAGAACTCAATACGAGGCTGGGAAAGTAGAGCTCGATACGCAGATAGGAAAAGTAGAGATTGAGACACGGATAGGGAAAGTAGAGCTCGATATGGGGATAGGGAAAGTAGAGCTCGATACACAGATAGGGAAAGTAGTGCTCGAGATGCGTTTAGGGAAAATAGAGCTCGAAATGCGGATAGGGAAAGTAGAGCTCAATACGGGGCTGGGAAAATAAAGCTCGATACGCAGACAGGAAAAGTAGAGCTTGAGACACGGATAGGGAAAGTAGAGCTCGATATGGGGATAGGGAAAGTAGAGCTCGGGATGGGGATAGGGAAAGTAGAGCTCGATACACAGATAGGGAAAGTAGAGCTCGATACGCGGATAGGGAAAATAGAGCTCAATACGCCGATAGGGAAAGTAGAGCTCGATACGGGGATAGGAAAAGTAGAGCTTAATATGGGGATAGGGAAAGTAGAGCTCGATATGGTGATAGGGAAAGTAGAGCTCGATATGGAGATAGGGAAAGTAGAGCTCGATATGGTGATAGGGAAAGTAAAGCTCGATATGGAGATAGGGAAAGTAGAGCTCGATATGGGAATAGTCAAACTAGAGCTCGATAAGGGGAGAGGGAAATTAGAGCTCGATACGCGGATAGGAAAAGTAGAGCTTGATATGGGGATAGGGAAAGTAGAGCTCGATATGGTGATAGGGAACGTAGAGCTCGATATGGGGATAGCGAAAGTAGAGCTCGATATGCGGATAGGGAAAGTAGAGCTTTATATGGGGATAGGGAAATTAGAGCTCGATATGGGGATAGGGAAAGTAGAGCTTGATATGGGGATAGGGAAAGTAGAGCTCGATATGGGGATAGGGAAAGTAGAGCTTGAGATGAGGTTAGGGAAAATAGAGCTCGAGATGCGGAAAGGGAAAGTAGAGCTCAATACGGGGATAGGGAAAGTAGAGCTCGATACGCGGAAAGGGAAAGTAGAGCTCGATACACAGAAAGGGAAAGTAGAGCTCGATATGCGGATACGAAAAGTAGATCTCGATATGTGGACAGGGAAAACAGAGGTCGATACGCAGATAGGGAAAGTACAGCTTGGGACAGGGATAGGGAAAGTAGAGCTCGAGATGCAGATAGGGAAAATAGAGCTCGATACGTGGATCGGGAAAGTAGGGCTCGATACGCGGATAGGGAAAGTAGAGCTCGAAACGCGGACAGGGAAGGTAGAGCTCGATATGCGGACAGGAAAAGTACAGCTTGATATGGTTATAGGGAAAGTAGAGCTCGATACACGGATAGGGAAAGTAGAGCTCGATATGGGGATAGGGAAAGTAGAGCTCGATACGCGGATAGGGAAAGTAGAGCTCGATATGGAGATAGGGAAATTAGAAGTCGATATGGAGATAGGGAAAGTAGAGCTCGATAAGGGGATAGACACAGTAGAGCTCGATATAGGGATAGGGAAAGTAGAGCTCGATACGCGGATAGGGAAAGTAGAGCTCAATACGCGGATAGGAAAAGTTGAGCTCGATACGGGGATAGGGAAAGTGGAGCTCGATATGCGGATAGGGAAAGTAGAGCTCGATATGGAGATAGGGAAATTAGAACTCAATATGGGGATAGGGAAAGTAGAGCTCGATATGGGGAAAGGCACAGTAGAGCTCGATATAGGATTAGGGAAAGTAGAGCTCGATACGCGGATAGGGAAAGTAGAGCTCGATAGGCGGATAGGGAAAGTGGAGCTCAATACGCGGATAGGGAAAGTAGAGCTCGATATGCGGATAGGTAAAGTAGAGCTCAATACGCGGATAGGAAAAGTAGAGCTCAATACGCAAAAAGGAAAATTAGAGCTCGATATGGGGTTAGCGAATGTAGAGCTGAATACGCGGATAGGGAGTGTAGAGCTCGATACCCGGATAGGGAAAGTAGAGCTCGGTATGGGGATAGGGAATTTAGAGCTCGATATGGGGATAGGGAAAGAAGAACTCGATACGCAGATAGGGAAAGTAGAGCTCGATATGGAGATAGGGTAAGTAGAACTCGATATGGGGATAGGGAAAGTGGAGCTCGATATGGAGATAGGGAAAGTAGAAGTCGATATGGGGATAGGGAACGTAGAGCTCGATATGGCGATAGGCAAATTAGAGCTCGATATGGGGATAGGGAAAGTAGAGTTTGATATTGGGATAGGGAAAGTAGAGCTCGATTTGGGGATAGGGAAAGTAGAGCTCGATACGCGGATAGAAAAAGTAGAGCTTGATATGGGGATAGGGAAAGTAGAGCTCGATATGGGAATAGGCAAAGTACTGCTCGATATGGGGATAGGGAACATATAGCTCGATATGGGGATAGGGAAAGTAGAGCTCGATACACGGATAGGGAAAGTAGAGCTTTATATGGGGATAGGGAAATTAGAGCTCGATATGGGGATAGGGAAGGTAGAGCTTGATATGGGGATAGGGAAAGTAGAGCTCGATATGGGGATAGGGAAAGTAGAACTCGATACGCGGATAGGGAAAGTAGAGCTTGAGATGAGGTTAGAGAAAATAGAGCTCGAGATGCGGAAAGGGAATGTAGAGCTCAGTACGGGGATTGGGAAAGTAGAGCTCGATACGCGGATAGGGAAAGTAGAGCTCAATACACAGATAGGGAAAGTAGAGATCGATATGCGGATAGGGAAATTTGGAGATCAATACGGGGATAGGGAAAGTAGAGCTCGATACGCGGATAGGGAAAGTAGAGTTCGATATGCGGATACAAAAAGTAGAGCTCGATATGTGGACAGGGAAAACAGAGCTCGATACGCAGATAGGGAAAGTACAGCTTGGGACAGGGAAAATGAAAGTAGAGTTCGAGATGCGGATAGGGAAAGTAGAGCTCGATAAGCGGATCGGGAAATTAGGGCTCGATACGCTGATAGGGAAAGTAGAGCTCGATACGCAAATCGGAAAATTAGAGCTCGATATGAGGATAGCGAAAGTAGAGCTGGATACGCGGATAGGGAGTGTAGAGCTCGATACCCGGATAGGGAAAGTAGAGCTCGATATGGGGATAGGGAAATTAGAGCTCGATATGGAGATAGGGAAAGTAGAACTCAATACGCAGATAGGGAAAGTAGAGCTCGATATGGGGATAGGGAAAGTAGAACTCGATATGGGGATAGGGAAAGTAGAGCTCGATATGGAGATAGGGAAAGTAGAACTTGATATGGGGATAGGGAACGTAGAGCTCGATATGGGGATAGGCAAATTAGAGCTTGATATGTGGATAGGGAAAGTAGAGCTTGATATTGGGATAGGGAAAGTAGAGCTCGATTTGGGGATAGGGAAAGTAGAGCTCGATACGCGGATAGGAAAAGTAGAGCTTGATATGGGGATAGGGAAAGTAGAGCTCGATATGGGGATAGGGAAAGTAGAGCTCGATATGGGGATAGGTAAAGTAGAGCTCGATATGGGAATTGGCAAAGTAGTGCTCGCTATGGGGATAGGGAAAGTAGAGCTCGATATGGGGATAGGGAAAGTAGAGCTTTATATGGGGATAGGGAAATTAGAGCTCGATATGGGGATAGGGAAAGTAGAGCTTGATATGGGGATAGGGAAAGTAGAGTTCGATATGGGGATAGGGAAAGTAGAGCTTGAGATGAGGTTAGGGAAAATAGAGCTCGAGATGCGGAAAGGGAAAGTAGAGCTCAATACGGGGATAGGGAAAGTAGAGCTCGATACGCAGAAAGGGAAAGTAGAGCTCGATACACAGATAGGGAAAGTGGAGCTCGATATGCGGATAGGGAAAGTAGAGCTCAATACGGGGATAGGGAAAATAGAGCTCGATACGCGGATAGGGAAAGTAGAGCTCGATATGCGGATACGAAAAGTAGAGCTCGATATGTGGACAAGGAAAACAGAGCTCGATACGCAGATAGGGAAAGTACAGCTTGGGACAGGGATAGGGAAAGTAGAGCTCGAGATGCGGATAGGGAAAGTAGAGCTCGATACGCGGATCGGAAAAGTAGGGTTCGATACACGGATAGGGAAATTAGAGCTCGATACGCAGATAGGGAAAGTAGAGCTCGATATGCGGATAGGGAAAGTAGAGCTTTATATGGGGATAGGGAAATTAGAGCTCGATGTGGGGATAGGGAAAGTAGAGCTTGATATGGGGATAGGGAAAGTAGAGCTCGATATGGGGATAGGGAAAGTAGAGCTTGAGATGAGGTGAGGGAAAATAGAGCTCGAGATGCGGAAAGGGAAAGTTGAGCTCAATACGGGGATAGGGAAAGTAGAGCTCGATACGCAGAAAGGGAAAGTAGAGCTCGATACACAGGTAGGGAAAGTAGAGCTCGATATGCGGATAGGGAAAGTAGAGCTCAATACAGGGATAGGGAAAATAGAGCTCGATACGCGGATAGGGAAAGTAGAGCTCGATATGCGGATACGAAAAGTAGAGCTCGATATGTGGACAAGGAAAACAGAGCTCGATACGCAGATAGGGAAAGTACAGCTTGGGACAGGGATAGGGAAAGTAGAGCTCGAGATGCGGATAGGGAAAGTAGAGCTCGATACGCAGATCGGAAAAGTAGGACTCGATACACGGATAGGGAAATTAGAGCTCGATACGTGGATAGGGAAAGTAGAGCTCGATATGCGGATAGGGAAAGTAGAGCTTTATATGGGGATAGGGAAAATAGAGCTCGATATGGGGATAGGGAATGTAGAGCTCGATATGCGGATACGAAAAGTAGAGCTCGATATGTGGACAAGGAAAACAGAGCTCGATACGCAGATAGGGAAAGTACAGCTTGGGACAGGGATAGGGAAAGTAGAGCTCGAGATGCGGATAGGGAAAGTAGAGCTCGATACGCGGATTGGAAAAGTAGGACTCGATACACGGATAGGGAAAGTAAAGCTCGATACGCGGATAGGGAAACTGGAGCTCGATATGCGGATAGGGAAAGTAGAGCTTTATATGGGGATTGGGAAATTAGAGCTCGATATGGGGATAGGGAAAGTAGAGCTTGATATGGGGATAGGGAAAGTAGAGCTCGATATGGGGATAGGGAAAGTAGAGCTTGAGATGAGGTTAGGGAAAATAGAGCTCGAGATACGGCAAGGGAAAGTAGAGATCAATACGGGGATAGGGAAAGTAGAGCTCGATACGCAGAAAAGGAAAGTAGAGCTCGATACACAGATAGGGAAAGTAGAGCTCGATATGCGGATAGGGAAAGTAGAGCTCAATACGGGGATAGGGAAAGTAGAGCTCAATACGCGGATAGGGAATGTAGAGCTCGATATGCGGATACGAAAAGTAGAGCTCCAATATGAGGACAGTGAAACAGAGCTCGATACGCAGATAGGGAACGTACAGCTTGGGACAGGGATAGGGAAAGTAGAGCTCGAGATGCGAATAGGGAAAGTAGAGCTCGATATGGGAATAGGCAAAGTAGTGCTCGATATGGTGATAGGGAAATTAGAGCTCGATATGGGGATAGGGAAAGTAGAGCTCGATATGCGGATAGGGAAATTAGAGCTTTATATGGGGATAGGGAAAATAGAGCTTGATATGGGGATAGGGAAAGTAAAGCTCGATATGGGGATAGGGAAAGTAGAGCTCGATATGGGGATAGGGAAAGTAGAGCTTGAGAAGAGGTTAGGGAAAATGGAGCTCGAGATGCGGAAAGGGAAAGTAGAGCTCAATACTGGGATAGGGAAAGTAGAGCTCGATACGCGGAAAGGGAAAGTAGAGCTCGATACACAGATAGGGAAAGTAGAGCTCGATATGCGGATAGGGAAAGTAGAGCTCAATACGGGGATAGGGAAAGTAGAGCTCGATATGGAGATAGGGAAAGTAGAAATTGATATGGGGATAGGGAACGTAGAGCTCGATATGGGGATAGGCAAATTAGAGCTCGATAAGGGGATAGGGAAAGTAGAGCTTGATATTGCAATAGGGAAAGTAGAGCTCGATTTGGGGATAGGGAAAGGAGAGCTCGATACGCGGATAGGGAAAGTAGAGCTCGATACGCAAATCGGAAAATTAGAGCTCGATATGGGGATAGCGAAAGTAGAGCTGGATACGCGGATAGGGAGTGTAGAGCTCAATACCCGGATAGGGAAAGTAGAGCTCAATATGGGGATAGGGAAATTAGAGCTCGATATGGAGATAGGGAAAGTAGAACTCGATACGCAGATAGGGAAAGTAGAGTTCGATATGGGGATAGGGAAAGTAGAACTCGATATCGGGATAGGGAAAGTAGAGCTCGATATGGAGATAGGGAAAGTAGAACTTGATATGGGGATAGGGAACGTAGAGCTCGATATGGGGATAGGCAAATTAGAGCTTGATATGGGGATAGGTAAAGTAGAGCTTAATACGGGGATAGGGAAAATAGAGATCGATACGCGGATAGGGAAAGTAGAGCTCGATATGCGGAAACGAAAAGTAGAGCTCGATGTGTGGACAGGGAAAACAGAGCTCGATACGCAGATAGGGAAAGTACAGCTTGGGACAGGGATAGGGAAAGTAGAGCTCGAGATGCGGTTAGGGAAAGTAGAGCTCGATACGCGGATCGGGAAAGTAGGGCTCGATACGCGGATAGGGAAAGTAGAGCTCGATACGCGGAAAGGGAAAGTAGAGCTTTATATGGGGATAGGGAAATTAGAGCTCGATATGGGGATAGGGAAAGTAGAGCTTGATATGGGGATAGGGAAAGTAGAGCTCGATATGGGGATAGGGAAAGTAGAGCTTGAGATGAGGTTAGGGAAAATAGAGCTCGAGATGCGGAAAGGGAAAGTAGAGCTCAATACGGGGATAGGGAAAGTAGAGCTCGATACCCGGAAAGGGAAAGTAGAGCTCGATACACAGATAGGGAAAGTAGAGCTCGATATGCGGATAGGGAAAGAAGAGCTCAATACGGGAATAGGGAAAGTAGAGCTCGATACGCGGATAGGGAATGTAGAGCTCGATATGCGGATACGAAAAGTAGAGCTCGATATGTGGACAGTAAAAACAGAGCTCGATACGCAGATAGGGAAAGTACAGCTTGGGACACGGATAGGGAAAGTAGAGCTCAAGATGCGGATAGGGAAAGTAGAGCTCGAAATGGGAATAGGCAAAGTAGTGCTCAATATGGGGATAGGGAAAGTAGAGCTCGATATGGGGATAGGGAAAGAAGAGCTCGATATGGGGATAGGTAAAGTAGAGCTTTATATGGGGATAGGGAATTTAGATCTCGATATGGGGATAGGGAAAGTAGAGCTCGATATGGGGATAGGGAAAGTAGAGCTTGAGATGAGGTTAGGGAAAATAGAGCTCGAGATACTGAAAGGGAAAGTAGAGCTCAATACGGGGATAGGGAAAGTAGAGCTCGATTCGCGGAAAGGGAAAGTAGAGCTCGATACACAGATAGGGAAAGTAGAGCTCGATATGCGGATAGGGAAAGTAGAGCTCAATACGGGGATACGGATAATAGAGCTCGATACGCGAATAGGGAAAGTAGAGCTCGATATGCGGATACGAAAAGTAGAGCTCGATATGTGGACAGGGAAAACAGAGCTCGATACGCAGATAGGGAAAGTACAGCTTGGGACAGGGATAGGGAAAGTAGAGCTCGAGATGCGGATAGGAAAAGTAGAGCTCAATACGGGGATAGGGAAATTAGAGCTCGATACGCGGAAAGGGAAAGTAGAGCTCGATACACAGAAAGGGAAAGTAGAGCTCGATATGCGGATAGGGAAAATAGAGCACGATACACAGATAGGGAAAGTAGAGCTCGATACACAGATAGGGAAAGTAGTGCTCGAGATGCGTTTAGGGAAAATAGAGCTCGAGATGTGGATAGGGAAATTAGAACTCAATACGAGGCTGGGAAAGTAGAGCTCGATACGCAGATAGGAAAAGTAGAGATTGAGACACGGATAGGGAAAGTAGAGCTCGATATGGGGATAGGGAAAGTAGAGCTCGATACACAGATAGGGAAAGTAGTGCTCGAGATGCGTTTAGGGAAAATAGAGCTCGAAATGCGGATAGGGAAAGTAGAGCTCAATACGGGGCTGGGAAAATAAAGCTCGATACGCAGACAGGAAAAGTAGAGCTTGAGACACGGATAGGGAAAGTAGAGCTCGATATGGGGATAGGGAAAGTAGAGCTCGGGATGGGGATAGGGAAAGTAGAGCTCGATACACAGATAGGGAAAGTAGAGCTCGATACGCGGATAGGGAAAATAGAGCTCAATACGCCGATAGGGAAAGTAGAGCTCGATACGGGGATAGGAAAAGTAGAGCTTAATATGGGGATAGGGAAAGTAGAGCTCGATATGGTGATAGGGAAAGTAGAGCTCGATATGGAGATAGGGAAAGTAGAGCTCGATATGGTGATAGGGAAAGTAGAGCTCGATATGGAGATAGGGAAAGTAGAGCTCGATATGGGAATAGTCAAACTAGAGCTCGATAAGGGGAGAGGGAAATTAGAGCTCGATACGCGGATAGGAAAAGTAGAGCTTGATATGGGGATAGGGAAAGTAGAGCTCGATATGGTGATAGGGAACGTAGAGCTCGATATGGGGATAGCGAAAGTAGAGCTCGATATGCGGATAGGGAAAGTAGAGCTTTATATGGGGATAGGGAAATTAGAGCTCGATATGGGGATAGGGAAAGTAGAGCTTGATATGGGGATAGGGAAAGTAGAGCTCGATATGGGGATAGGGAAAGTAGAGCTTGAGATGAGGTTAGGGAAAATAGAGCTCGAGATGCGGAAAGGGAAAGTAGAGCTCAATACGGGGATAGGGAAAGTAGAGCTCGATACGCGGAAAGGGAAAGTAGAGCTCGATACACAGAAAGGGAAAGTAGAGCTCGATATGCGGATACGAAAAGTAGATCTCGATATGTGGACAGGGAAAACAGAGGTCGATACGCAGATAGGGAAAGTACAGCTTGGGACAGGGATAGGGAAAGTAGAGCTCGAGATGCAGATAGGGAAAATAGAGCTCGATACGTGGATCGGGAAAGTAGGGCTCGATACGCGGATAGGGAAAGTAGAGCTCGAAACGCGGACAGGGAAGGTAGAGCTCGATATGCGGACAGGAAAAGTACAGCTTGATATGGTTATAGGGAAAGTAGAGCTCGATACACGGATAGGGAAAGTAGAGCTCGATATGGGGATAGGGAAAGTAGAGCTCGATACGCGGATAGGGAAAGTAGAGCTCGATATGGAGATAGGGAAATTAGAAGTCGATATGGAGATAGGGAAAGTAGAGCTCGATAAGGGGATAGACACAGTAGAGCTCGATATAGGGATAGGGAAAGTAGAGCTCGATACGCGGATAGGGAAAGTAGAGCTCAATACGCGGATAGGAAAAGTTGAGCTCGATACGGGGATAGGGAAAGTGGAGCTCGATATGCGGATAGGGAAAGTAGAGCTCGATATGGAGATAGGGAAATTAGAACTCAATATGGGGATAGGGAAAGTAGAGCTCGATATGGGGAAAGGCACAGTAGAGCTCGATATAGGATTAGGGAAAGTAGAGCTCGATACGCGGATAGGGAAAGTAGAGCTCGATAGGCGGATAGGGAAAGTGGAGCTCAATACGCGGATAGGGAAAGTAGAGCTCGATATGCGGATAGGTAAAGTAGAGCTCAATACGCGGATAGGAAAAGTAGAGCTCAATACGCAAAAAGGAAAATTAGAGCTCGATATGGGGTTAGCGAATGTAGAGCTGAATACGCGGATAGGGAGTGTAGAGCTCGATACCCGGATAGGGAAAGTAGAGCTCGGTATGGGGATAGGGAATTTAGAGCTCGATATGGGGATAGGGAAAGAAGAACTCGATACGCAGATAGGGAAAGTAGAGCTCGATATGGAGATAGGGTAAGTAGAACTCGATATGGGGATAGGGAAAGTGGAGCTCGATATGGAGATAGGGAAAGTAGAAGTCGATATGGGGATAGGGAACGTAGAGCTCGATATGGCGATAGGCAAATTAGAGCTCGATATGGGGATAGGGAAAGTAGAGTTTGATATTGGGATAGGGAAAGTAGAGCTCGATTTGGGGATAGGGAAAGTAGAGCTCGATACGCGGATAGAAAAAGTAGAGCTTGATATGGGGATAGGGAAAGTAGAGCTCGATATGGGAATAGGCAAAGTACTGCTCGATATGGGGATAGGGAACATATAGCTCGATATGGGGATAGGGAAAGTAGAGCTCGATACACGGATAGGGAAAGTAGAGCTTTATATGGGGATAGGGAAATTAGAGCTCGATATGGGGATAGGGAAGGTAGAGCTTGATATGGGGATAGGGAAAGTAGAGCTCGATATGGGGATAGGGAAAGTAGAACTCGATACGCGGATAGGGAAAGTAGAGCTTGAGATGAGGTTAGAGAAAATAGAGCTCGAGATGCGGAAAGGGAATGTAGAGCTCAGTACGGGGATTGGGAAAGTAGAGCTCGATACGCGGATAGGGAAAGTAGAGCTCAATACACAGATAGGGAAAGTAGAGATCGATATGCGGATAGGGAAATTTGGAGATCAATACGGGGATAGGGAAAGTAGAGCTCGATACGCGGATAGGGAAAGTAGAGTTCGATATGCGGATACAAAAAGTAGAGCTCGATATGTGGACAGGGAAAACAGAGCTCGATACGCAGATAGGGAAAGTACAGCTTGGGACAGGGAAAATGAAAGTAGAGTTCGAGATGCGGATAGGGAAAGTAGAGCTCGATAAGCGGATCGGGAAAGTAGGGCTCGATACGCTGATAGGGAAAGTAGAGCTCGATACGCAAATCGGAAAATTAGAGCTCGATATGAGGATAGCGAAAGTAGAGCTGGATACGCGGATAGGGAGTGTAGAGCTCGATACCCGGATAGGGAAAGTAGAGCTCGATATGGGGATAGGGAAATTAGAGCTCGATATGGAGATAGGGAAAGTAGAACTCAATACGCAGATAGGGAAAGTAGAGCTCGATATGGGGATAGGGAAAGTAGAACTCGATATGGGGATAGGGAAAGTAGAGCTCGATATGGAGATAGGGAAAGTAGAACTTGATATGGGGATAGGGAACGTAGAGCTCGATATGGGGATAGGCAAATTAGAGCTTGATATGTGGATAGGGAAAGTAGAGCTTGATATTGGGATAGGGAAAGTAGAGCTCGATTTGGGGATAGGGAAAGTAGAGCTCGATATGGGAATAGGCAAAGTAGTGCTCGATATGGGGATAGGGAAATTAGAGCTCGATATGGGGATAGGGAAAGTAGAGCTCGATATGGGGATAGGGAAAGTAGAGCTCAATATGGGGATAGGGAAAGTAGAGCTCGATATGGGAATAGGCAAAGTAGTGCTCGATATGGGGATAGGGAAATTAGAGCTCGATATGGGGATAGGGAAAGTAGAGCTCGATATGCAGATAGGGAAATTAGAGCTTGATATGGGGATAGGGAAAGTAGAGCTCGATATGGGGATAGGGAAAGTAGAGCTTGAGAAGAGGTTAGGGAAAATAGAGCTCGAGATGCGGAAAGGGAAAGTAGAGCTCAATACGGGGATAGGGAAAGTAGAGCTCGACAAGCGGAAAGGGAAAGTAGAGCTCGATACACAGATAGGGTAAGTAGAGCTCGATATGCGGATAGGGAAAGTAGAGCTAAATACGGGGATAGGGAAAGTAGAGCTCGATATGGAGATAGGGAAAGTAGAAATTGATATGGGGATAGGGAATGTAGAGCTCGATATGGGGATAGGCAAATTAGAGCTCGATAAGGGGATAGGGAAAGTAGAGCTTGATATTGCGATAGGGAAAGTAGAGCTCGATTTGGGGATAGGGAAAGGAGAGCTCGATACGCGGATAGGAAAAGTAGAGCTTGATATGGGGATAGGGAAAGTAGAGCTCGATATGGGGATAGGTAAAGTAGAGCTCGATATGGGAATAGGCAAAGTAGTGCTCGATATGGGGATAGGGAAAGTAGTGCTCGATACGCGGAAAGGGAAAGTAGAGCTCAATACGGGGATAGGGAAAATAGAGATCGATACGCGGATAGGGAAAGTAGAGCTCGATATGCGGAAACGAAAAGTAGAGCTCGATGTGTGGACAGGGAAAACAGAGCTCGATACGCAGATAGGGAAAGTACAGCTTGGGACAGGGATAGGGAAAGTAGAGCTCGAGATGCGGATAGGGAAAGTAGAGCTCGATACGCGGATCGGGAAAGTAGGGCTCGATACGCGGATAGGGAAAGTAGTGCTCGATACGCGGAAAGGGAAAGTAGAGCTTTATATGGGGATAGGGAAATTAGAGCTCGATATGGGGATAGGGAAAGTAGAGCTTGATATGGGGATAGGGAAAGTAGAGCTCGATATGGGGAGAGGGAAAGTAGAGCTTGAGATGAGGTTAGGGAAAATAGAGCTCGAGATGCGGAAAGGGAAACTAGAGCTCAATACGGGGATAGGGAAAGTAGAGCTCGATACCCGGAAAGGGAAAGTAGAGCTCGATACACAGATAGGGAAAGTAGAGCTCGATATGCGGATAGGGAAAGTAGAGCTCAATACGGGAATAGGGAAAGTAGAGCTCGATACGCGGATAGGGAATGTAGAGCTCGATATGCAGATACGAAAAGTAGAGCTCGATATGTGGACAGTAAAAACAGAGCTCGATACGCAGATAGGGAAATTAGAGCTCGATATGCGGATAGGGAAAGTAGAGCTCAATACGGGGATACGGAAAATAGAGCTCGATACGCGAATAGGGAAAGTAGAGCTCGATATGCGGATACGAAAAGTAGAGCTCGATATGTGGACAGGGAAAACAGAGCTCGATACGCAGATAGGGAAAGTACAGCTTGGGACAGGGATAGGGAAAGTAGAGCTCGAGATGCGGATAGGGAAAGTAGAGCTCAATACGGGGATAGGGAAAGTAGAGCTCGATACGCGGAAAGGGAAAGTAGAGCTCGATACACAGAAAGGGAAAGTAGAGCTCGATATGCGGATAGGGAAAATAGAGCTCGATACACAGATAGGGAAAGTAGAGCTCGATACACAGATAGGGAAAGTAGTGCTCGAGATGCGTTTAGGGAAAATAGAGCTCGAGATGTGGATAGGGAAAGTAGAACTCAATACGGGGCTGGGAAAGTAGAGCTCGATACGCAGATAGGAAAAGTAGAGATTGAGACACGGATAGGGAAAGTAGAGCTCGATATGGGGATAGGGAAAGTAGAGCTCGATACACAGATAGGGAAAGTAGTGCTCGAGATGCGTTTAGGGAAAATAGAGCTCGAAATGCGGATAGGGAAAGTAGAGCTCAATACGGGGCTGGGAAAATAAAGCTCGATACGCAGACAGGAAAAGTAGAGCTTGAGACACGGATAGGGAAAGTAGAGCTCGATATGGGGATAGGGCAAGTAGAGCTCGGGATGGGGATAGGGAAAGTAGAGCTCGATACACAGATAGGGAAAGTAGAGCTCGATACGCGGATAGGGAAAGTAGAGCTCAATACGCCGATAGGGAAAGTAGAGCTCGATACGGGGATAGGAAAAGTAGAGCTTAATATGGGGATAGGGAAAGTAGAGCTCGATATGGTGATAGGGAAAGTAGAGCTCGATATGGAGATAGGGAAAGTAGAGCTCGATATGGAGATAGGGAAAGTAGAGCTCGATATGGGAATAGTCAAACTAGAGCTCGATAAGGGGAGAGGGAAATTAGAGCTCGATACGCGGATAGGAAAAGTAGAGCTTGATATGGGGATAGGGAAAGTAGAGCTCGATATGGTGATAGGGAACGTAGAGCTCGATATGGGGATAGCGAAAGTAGAGCTCGATATGCGGATAGGGAAAGTAGAGCTTTATATGGGGATAGGGAAATTAGAGCTCGATATGGGGATAGGGAAAGTAGAGCTTGATATGGGGATAGGGAAAGTAGAGCTCGATATGCGGATAGGGAAAGTAGAGCTTGAGATGAGGTTAGGGAAAATAGAGCTCGAGATGCGGAAAGGGAAAGTAGAGCTCAATACGGGGATAGGGAAAGTAGAGCTCGATACGCGGAAAGGGAAAGTAGAGCTCGATACACAGAAAGGGAAAGTAGAGCTCGATATGCGGATACGAAAAGTAGATCTCGATATGTGGACAGGGAAAACAGAGGTCGATACGCAGATAGGGAAAGTACAGCTTGGGACAGGGATAGGGAAAGTAGAGCTCGAGATGCAGATAGGGAAAATAGAGCTCGATACGTGGATCGGGAAAGTAGGGCTCGATACGCGGATAGGGAAAGTAGAGCTCGATACGCGGACAGGGAAGGTAGAGCTCGATATGCGGACAGGAAAAGTAGAGCTTGATATGGTGATAGGGAAAGTAGAGCTCGATACACGGATAGGGAAAGTAGAGCTCGATATGGGGATAGGGAAAGTAGAGCTCGATACGCGGATAGGGAAAGTAGAGCTCGATATGGAGATAGGGAAATTAGAAGTCCATATGGAGATAGGGAAAGTAGAGCTCGATAAGGGGATAGACACAGTAGAGCTCGATATAGGGATAGGGAAAGTAGAGCTCGATACGCGGATAGGGAAAGTAGAGCTCAATACGCGGATAGGAAAAGTTGAGCTCGATACGGGGATAGGGAAAGTGGAGCTCGATATGCGGATAGGGAAAGTAGAGCTCGATATGGAGATAGGGAAATTAGAACTCGATATGGGGATAGGGAAAGTAGAGCTCGATATGGGGAAAGGCACAGTAGAGCTCGATATAGGATTAGGGAAAGTAGAGCTCGATACGCGGATAGGGAAAGTAGAGCTCGATATGCGGATAGGTAAAGTAGAGCTCAATACGCGGATAGGAAAAGTAGAGCTCAATACGCAGAACGGAAAATTAGAGCTCGATATGGGGTTAGCGAATGTAGAGCTGGATACGCGGATAGGGAGTGTAGAGCTCGATACCCGGATAGGGAAAGTAGAGTTCGGTATGGGGATAGGGAATTTAGAGCTCGATATGGGGATAGGGAAAGAAGAACTCGATACGCAGATAGGGAAAGTAGAGCTCGATATGGAGATAGGGTAAGTAGAACTCGATATGGGGATAGGGAAAGTGGAGCTCGATATGGAGATAGGGAAAGTAGAAGTCGATATGGGGATAGGGAACGTAGAGCTCGATATGGCGATAGGCAAATTAGAGCTCGATATGGGGATAGGGAAAGTAGAGTTTGATATTGGGATAGGGAAAGTAGAGCTCGATTTGGGGATAGGGAAAGTAGAGCTCGATACGCGGATAGAAAAAGTAGAGCTTGATATGGGGATAGGGAAAGTAGAGCTCGATATGGGAATAGGCAAAGTACTGATCGATATGGGGATAGGGAACATATAGCTCGATATGGGGATAGGGAAAGTAGAGCTCGATACACGGATAGGGAAAGTAGAGCTTTATATGGGGATAGGGAAATTAGAGCTCGATATGGGGATAGGGAAGGTAGAGCTTGATATGGGGATAGGGAAAGTAGAGCTCGATATGGGGATAGGGAAAGTAGAACTCGATATGCGGATAGGGAGAGTAGAGCTTGAGATGAGGTTAGAGAAAATAGAGCTCGAGATGCGGAAAGGGAATGTAGAGCTCAGTACGGGGATTGGGAAAGTAGAGCTCGATACGCGGATAGGGAAAGTAGAGCTCAATACACAGATAGGGAAAGTAGAGATCGATATGCGGATAGGGAAATTTGGAGATCAATACGGGGATAGGGAAAGTAGAGCTCGATACGCGGATAGGGAAAGTAGAGTTCAATATGCGGATACAAAAAGTAGAGCTCGATATGTGGACAGGGAAAACAGAGCTCGATACGCAGATAGGGAAAGTACAGCTTGGGACAGATAAATGAAAGTAGAGTTCGAGATGCGGATAGGGAAAGTAGAGCTCGATAAGCGGATCGGGAAAGTAGGGCTCGATACGCTGATAGGGAAAGTAGAGCTCGATACGCAAATCGGAAAATTAGAGCTCGATATGAGGATAGCGAAAGTAGAGCTGGATATGCGGATAGGGAGTGTAGAGCTCGATACCCGGATAGGGAAAGTAGAGCTCGATATGGGGATAGGGAAATTAGAGCTCGATATGGAGATAGGGAAAGTAGAACTCGATACGCAGATAGGGAAAGTAGAGCTCGATATGGGGATAGGGAAAGTAGAACTCGATATGGGGATAGGGAAAGTAGAGCTCGATATGGAGATAGGGAAAGTAGAACTTGATATGGGGATAGGGAACGTAGAGCTCGATATGGGGATAGGCAAATTAGAGCTTGATATGGGGATAGGGAAAGTAGAGCTTGATATTGGGATAGGGAAAGTAGAGCTCGATTTGGGGATAGGGAAAGTAGAGCTCGATACGCGGATAGGAAAAGTAGAGCTTGATATGGGGATAGGGAAAGTAGAGCTCGATATGGGGATAGGGAAAGTAGAGCTCGATATGGGGATAGGTAAAGTAGAGCTCGATATGGGAATTGGCAAAGTAGTGCTCGCTATGGGGATAGGGAAAGTAGAGTTCGATATGGGGATAGGGAAAGTAGAGCTTTATATGGGGATAGGGAAATTAGAGCTCGATATGGGGATAGGGAAAGTAGAGCTTGATATGGGGATAGGGAAAGTAGAGTTCGATATGGGGATAGGGAAAGTAGAGCTTGAGATGAGGTTAGGGAAAATAGAGCTCGAGATGCGGAAAGGGAAAGTAGAGCTCAATACGGGGATAGGGAAAGTAGAGTTCGATACGCAGAAAGGGAAAGTAGAGCTCGATACACAGATAGGGAAAGTAGAGCTCGATATGCGGATAGGGAAAGTAGAGCTCAATACGGGGATAGGGAAAATAGAGCTCGATACGCGGATAGGGAAAGTAGAGCTCGATATGCGGATACGAAAAGTAGAGCTCGATATGTGGACAAGGAAAACAGAGCTCGATACGCAGATAGGGAAAGTACAGCTTGGGACAGGGATAGGGAAAGTAGAGCTCGAGATGCGGATAGGGAAAGTAGAGCTCGATACGCGGATCGGAAAAGTAGGGTTCGATACACGGATAGGGAAATTAGAGCTCGATACGCGGATAGGGAAAGTAGAGCTCGATATGCGGATAGGGAAAGTAGAGCTTTATATGGGGATAGGGAAATTAGAGCTCGATATGGGGATAGGGAAAGTAGAGCTTGATATGGGGATAGGGAAAGTAGAGCTCGATATGGGGATAGGGAAAGTAGAGCTTGAGATGAGGTTAGGGAAAATAGAGCTCGAGATGCGGAAAGGGAAAGTTGAGCTCAATACGGGGATAGGGAAAGTAGAGCTCGATACGCAGAAAGGGAAAGTAGAGCTCGATACACAGGTAGGGAAAGTAGAGCTCGATATGCGGATAGGGAAAGTAGAGCTCAATACGGGGATAGGGAAAATAGAGCTCGATACGCGGATAGGGAAAGTAGAGCTCGATATGCGGATACGAAAAGTAGAGCTCGATATGTGGACAAGGAAAACAGAGCTCGATACGCAGATAGGGAAAGTACAGCTTGGGACAGGGATAGGGAAAGTAGAGCTCGAGATGCGGATAGGGAAAGTAGAGCTCGATACGCAGATCGGAAAAGTAGGACTCGATACACGGATAGGGAAATTAGAGCTCGATACGTGGATAGGGAAAGTAGAGCTCGATATGCGGATAGGGAAAGTAGAGCTTTATATGGGGATAGGGAAATTAGAGCTCGATATGGGGATAGGGAATGTAGAGCTCGATATGCGGATACGAAAAGTAGAGATCGATATGTGGACAAGGAAAACAGAGCTCGATACGCAGATAGGGAAAGTACAGCTTGGGACAGGGAGAGGGAAAGTAGAGCTCGAGATGCGGATAGGGAAAGTAGAGCTCGATACGCGGATTGGAAAAGTAGGACTCGATACACGGATAGGGAAAGTAAAGCTCGATACGCGGATAGGGAAACTGGAGCTCGATATGCGGATAGGGAAAGTAGAGCTTTATATGGGGATTGGGAAATTAGAGCTCGATATGGGGATAGGGAAAGTAGAGCTTGATATGGGGATAGGGAAAGTAGAGCTCGATATGGGGATAGGGAAAGTAGAGCTTGAGATGAGGTTAGGGAAAATAGAGCTCGAGATACGGCAAGGGAAAGTAGAGATCAATACGGGGATAGGGAAAGTAGAGCTCGATACGCAGAAAAGGAAAGTAGAGCTCGATACACAGATAGGGAAAGTAGAGCTCGATATGCGGATAGGGAAAGTAGAGCTCAATACGGGGATAGGGAAAGTAGAGCTCGATACGCGGATAGGGAATGTAGAGCTCGATATGCGGATACGAAAAGTAGAGCTCCAATATGAGGACAGTGAAACAGAGCTCGATACGCAGATAGGGAACGTACAGCTTGGGACAGGGATAGGGAAAGTAGAGCTCGAGATGCGAATAGGGAAAGTAGAGCTCGATATGGGAATAGGCAAAGTAGTGCTCGATATGGTGATCGGGAAATTAGAGCTCGATATGGGGATAGGGAAAGTAGAGCTCGATATGCGGATAGGGAAATTAGAGCTTTATATGGGGATAGGGAAAATAGAGCTTGATATGGGGATAGGGAAAGTAGAGCTCGATATGGGGATAGGGAAAGTAGAGCTCGATATGGGGATAGGGAAAGTAGAGCTTGAGAAGAGGTTAGGGAAAATAGAGCTCGAGATGCGGAAAGGGAAAGTAGAGCTCAATACTGGGATAGGGAAAGTAGAGCTCGATACGCGGAAAGGGAAAGTAGAGCTCGATACACAGATAGGGAAAGTGGAGCTCGATATGCGGATAGGGAAAGTAGAGCTCAATACGGGGATAGGGAAAGTAGAGCTCGATATGGAGATAGGGAAATTAGAAATTGATATGGGGATAGGGAACGTAGAGCTCGATATGGGGATAGGCAAATTAGAGCTCGATAAGGGGATAGGGAAAGTAGAGCTTGATATTGCGATAGGGAAAGTAGAGCTCGATTTGGGGATAGGGAAAGGAGAGCTCGATACGCGGATAGGGAAAGTAGAGCTCGATACGCAAATCGGAAAATTAGAGCTCGATATGGGGATAGCGAAAGTAGAGCTGGATACGCGGATAGGGAGTGTAGAGCTCAATACCCGGATAGGGAAAGTAGAGCTCAATATGGGGATAGGGAAATTAGAGCTCGATATGGAGATAGGGAAAGTAGAACTCGATACGCAGATAGGGAAAGTAGACCTCGATATGGGGATAGGGAAAGTAGAACTCGATTTCGGGATAGGGAAAGTAGAGCTCGATATGGAGATAGGGAAAGTAGAACTTGATATGGGGATAGGGAACGTAGAGCTCGATATGGGGATAGGCAAATTAGAGCTTGATATGGGGATAGGGAAAGTAGAGCTTGATATTGGGATAGGGAAAGTAGAGCTCGATTTGGGGATAGGGAAAGTAGAGCTCGATACGCGGATAGGAAAAGTAGAGCTTGATATGGGGATAGGCAAATTAGAGCTTGATATGGGGATAGGGAAAGTAGAGCTTGATATTGGGATAGGGAAAGTAGAGCTCGATTTGGGGATAGGGAAAGTAGAGCTCGATACGCGGACAGGAAAAGTAGAGCTTGATATGGGGATAGGGAAAGTAGAGCTCGATATGGGGATAGGGAAAGTAGAGCTCGATATGGGGATAGGTAAAGTAGAGCTCGATATGGGAATTGGCAAAGCAGTGTTCGATATGGGGATAGGGAAAGTAGAGCTCGATATGGGGATAGGGAAAGTAGAGCTTTATATGGGGATAGGGAAATTAGAGCTCGATATGGGGATAGGGAAAGTAGAGCTTGATATGGGGATAGGGAAAGTAGAGCTTGAGATGAGGTTAGGGAAAATAGAGCTCGAGATGTGGAAAGGGAAAGTAGAGCTCAATACGGGGATAGGGAAAGTAGAGCTCGATACGCAGAAAGGGAAAGTAGAGCTCGATACACATATAGGGAAAGTAGAGCTCGATATGCGGAGAGGGAAAGTAGAGCTCAATACGGGGATAGGGAAAACAGAGCTCGATACGCAGATAGGGAAAGTACAGCTTGGGAGAGGGATAGGGAAAGTAGAGCTCGAGATGCGGATAGGGAAAGTAGAGCTCGATACGCGGATCGGAAAAGTAGGGCTCGATACACGGATAGGGAAATTAGAGCTCGATACGCGGATAGGGAAAGTAGAGCTTTGTATGGGGATAGGGAAAGCAGAGCTCGATATGGAGATAGGGAAAGTAGAACTTGATATGGGGATAGGGAACGTAGAGCTCGATATGGGGATAGGCAAATTAGAGCTTGATATGGGGATAGGGAAAGTAGAGCTTGATATTGGGATAGGGAAAGTAGAGCTCGATTTGGGGATAGGGAAAGTAGAGCTCGATACGCGGATAGGAAAAGTAGAGCTTGATATGGGGATAGGGAAAGTAGAGCTCGATATGGGGATAGGGAAAGTAGAGCTCGATATGGGGATACGTAAAGTAGAGCTCGATATGGGAATTGGCAAAGTAGTGCTCGCTATGGGGATAGGGAAAGTAGAGCTCGATATGGGGATAGGGAAAGTAGAGCTTTATATGGGGATAGGGAAATTAGAGCTCGATATGGGGATAGGGAAAGTAGAGCTTGATATGGGGATAGGGAAAGTAGAGCTCGATATGGGGATAGGGAAAGTAGAGCTTGAGATGAGTTTAGGGAAAATAGAGCTCGAGATGCGGAAAGGGAAAGTAGAGCTCAATACGGGGATAGGGAAAGTAGAGCTCGATACGCAGAAAGGGAAAGTAGAGCTCGATACACAGATAGGGAAAGTAGAGCTCGATATGCGGATAGGGAAAGTAGAGCTCAATACGGGGATAGGGAAAATAGAGCTCGATACGCGGATAGGGAAAGTAGAGCTCGATATGCGGATACGAAAAGTAGAGCTCGATATGTGGACAAGGAAAACAGAGCTCGATACGCAGATAGGGAAAGTACAGCTTGGGACAGGGATAGGGAAAGTAGAGCTCGAGATGCGGATAGGGAAAGTAGAGCTCGATACGCGGATCGGAAAAGTAGGGTTCCATACACGGATAGGGAAATTAGAGCTCGATACGTGGATAGGGAAAGTAGAGCTCGATATGCGGATAGGGAAAGTAGAGCTTTATATGGGGATAGGGAAATTAGAGCTCGATATGGGGATAGGGAAAGTAGAGCTTGATATGGGGATAGGGAAAGTAGAGCTCGATATGGGGATAGGGAAAGTAGAGCTTGAGATGAGGTTAGGGAAAATAGAGCTCGAGATGCGGAAAGGGAAAGTTGAGCTCAATACGGGGATAGGGAAAGTAGAGCTCGATACGCAGAAAGGGAAAGTAGAGCTCGATACACAGGTAGGGAAGGTAGAGCTCGATATGCGGATAGGGAAAGTAGAGCTCAATACGGGGATAGGGAAAATAGAGCTCGATACGCGGATAGGGAAAGTAGAGCTCGATATGCGGATACGAAAAGTAGAGCTCGATATGTGGACAAGGAAAACAGAGCTCGATACGCAGATAGGGAAAGTACAGCTTGGGACAGGGATAGGGAAAGTAGAGCTCGAGATGCGGATAGGGAAAGTAGAGCTCGATACGCAGATCGGAAAAGTAGGACTCGATACACGGATAGGGAAATTAGAGCTCGATACGTGGATAGGGAAAGTAGAGCTCGATATGCGGATAGGGAAAGTAGAGCTTTATATGGGGATAGGGAAATTAGAGCTCGATATGGGGATAGGGAAAGTAGAGCTCGATATGTGGATACGAAAAGTAGAGCTCGATATGTGGACAAGGAAAACAGAGCTCGATACGCAGATAGGGAAAGTACAGCTTGGGACAGGGATAGGGAAAGTAGAGCTCGAGATGCGGATAGGGAAAGTAGAGCTCGATACGCGGATTGGAAAAGTAGGACTCGATACACGGATAGGGAAAGTAGAGCTCGATACGCGGATAGGGAAACTGGAGCTCGATATGTGGATAGGGAAAGTAGAGCTTTATATGGGGATTGGGAAATTAGAGCTCGATATGGGGATAGGGAAAGTAGAGCTTGATATGGGGATAGGGAAAGTAGAGCTCGATATGGGGATAGGGAAAGTAGAGCTTGAGATGAGGTTAGGGAAAATAGAGCTCGAGATACGGCAAGGGAAAGTAGAGATCAATACGGGGATAGGGAAAGTAGAGCTCGATACGCAGAAAAGGAAAGTAGAGCTCGATACACAGATAGGGAAAGTAGAGCTCGATATGCGGATAGGGAAAGTAGAGCTCAATACGGGGATAGGGAAAGTAGAGCTCGATACGTGGATAGGGAATGTAGTGCTCGATATGCGGATACGAAAAGTAGAGCTCCAATATGAGGACAGTGAAACAGAGCTCGATACGCAGATAGGGAACGTACAGCTTGGGACAGGGATAGGGAAAGTAGAGCTCGAGATGCGAATAGGGAAAGTAGAGCTCGATATGGGAATAAGCAAAGTAGTGCTCGATATGGTGATAGGGAAATTAGAGCTCGATATGGGGATAGGGAAAGTAGAGCTCGATATGCGGATAGGGAAATTAGAGCTTTATATGGGGATAGGGAAAATAGAGCTTGATATGGGGATAGGGAAAGTAGAGCTCGATATGGGGATAGGGAAAGTAGAGCTCGATATGGGGATAGGGAAAGTAGAGCTTGAGAAGAGGTTAGGGAAAATAGAGCTCGAGATGCGGAAAGGGAAAGTAGAGCTCAATACTGGGATAGGGAAAGTAGAGCTCGATACGCGGAAAGGGAAAGTAGAGCTCGATACACAGATAGGGAAAGTAGAGCTCGATATGCGGATAGGGAAAGTAGAGCTCAATACGGGGATAGGGAAAGTAGAGCTCGATATGGAGATAGGGAAAGTAGAAATTGATATGGGGATAGGGAACGTAGAGCTCGATATGGGGATAGGCAAATTAGAGCTCGATAAGGGGATAGGGAAAGTAGAGCTTGATATTGCGATAGGGAAAGTAGAGCTCGATTTGGGGATAGGGAAAGGAGAGCTCGATACGCGGATAGGGAAAGTAGAGCTCGATACGCAAATCGGAAAATTAGAGCTCGATATGGGGATAGCGAAAGTAGAGCTGGATACGCGGATAGGGAGTGTAGAGCTCAATACCCGGATAGGGAAAGTAGAGCTCAATATGGGGATAGGGAAATTAGAGCTCGATATGGAGATAGGGAAAGTAGAACTCGATACGCAGATAGGGAAAGTAGAGCTCGATATGGGGATAGGGAAAGTAAAACTCGATATCGGGATAGGGAAAGTAGAGCTCGATATGGAGATAGGGAAAGTAGAACTTGATATGGGGATAGGGAACGTAGAGCTCGATATGGGGATAGGCAAATTAGAGCTTGATATGGGGATAGGGAAAGTAGAGCTTGATATTGGGATAGGGAAAGTAGAGCTCGATTTGGGGATAGGGAAAGTAGAGCTCGATACGCGGATAGGAAAAGTAGAGCTTGATATGGGGATAGGCAAATTAGAGCTTGATATGGGGATAGGGAAAGTAGAGCTTGATATTGGGATAGGGAAAGTAGAGCTCGATTTGGGGATAGGGAAAGTAGAGCTCGATACGCGGACAGGAAAAGTAGAGCTTGATATGGGGATAGGGAAAGTAGAGCTCGATATGGGGATAGGGAAAGTAGAGCTCGATATGGGGATAGGTAAAGTAGAGCTCGATATGGGAATTGGCAAAGCAGTGCTCGATATGGGGATAGGGAAAGTAGAGCTCGATATGGGGATAGGGAAAGTAGAGCTTTATATGGGGATAGGGAAATTAGAGCTCGATATGGGGATAGGGAAAGTAGAGCTTGATATGGGGATAGGGAAAGTAGAGCTCGATATGGGGATAGGGAAAGTAGAGCTTGAGATGAGGTTAGGGAAAATAGAGCTCGAGATGCGGAAAGGGAAAGTAGAGCTCAATACGGGGATAGGGAAAGTAGAGCTCGATACGCAGAAAGGGAAAGTAGAGCTCGATACACAGATAGGGAAAGTAGAGCTCGATATGCGGAGAGGGAAAGTAGAGCTCAATACGGGGATAGGGAAAATAGAGCTCGATACGCGGATAGGGAAAGTATAGCTCGATATGCGGATACGAAAAGTAGAGCTCGATATGTGGACAAGGAAAACAGAGCTCGATCCGCAGATAGGGAAAGTACAGCTTGGGACAGGGATAGGGAAAGTAGAGCTCGAGATGCGGATAGGGAAAGTAGAGCTCGATACGCGGATCGGAAAAGTAGGGCTCGATACACGGATAGGGAAATTAGAGCTCGATATGCGGATAGGGAAAGTAGAGCTCGATATGCGGATAGGGAAAGTAGAGCTTTGTATGGGGATAGGGAAAGCAGAGCTCGATATGGAGATAGGGAAAGTAGAACTTGATATGGGGATAGGGAACGTAGAGCTCGATATGGGGATAGGCAAATTAGAGCTTGATATGGGGATAGGGAAAGTAGAGCTTGATATTGGGATAGGGAAAGTAGAGCTCGATTTGGGGATAGGGAAAGTAGAGCTCGATACGCGGATAGGAAAAGTAGAGCTTGATATGGGGATAGGGAAAGTAGAGCTCGATATGGGGATAGGGAAAGTAGAGCTCGATATGGGGATACGTAAAGTAGAGCTCGATATGGGAATTGGCAAAGTAGTGCTCGCTATGGGGATAGGGAAAGTAGAGCTCGATATGGGGATAGGGAAAGTAGAGCTTTATATGGGGATAGGGAAATTAGAGCTCGATATGGGGATAGGGAAAGTAGAGCTTGATATGGGGATAGGGAAAGTAGAGCTCGATATGGGGATAGGGAAAGTAGAGCTTGAGATGAGTTTAGGGAAAATAGAGCTCGAGATGCGGAAAGGGAAAGTAGAGCTCAATACGGGGATAGGGAAAGTAGAGCTCGATACACAGAAAGGGAAAGTAGAGCTCGATACACAGATAGGGAAAGTAGAGCTCGATATGCGGATAGGGAAAGTAGAGCTCAATACGGGGATAGGGAAAATAGAGCTCGATACGCGGATAGGGAAAGTAGAGCTCGATATGCGGATACGAAAAGTAGAGCTCGATATGTGGACAAGGAAAACAGAGCTCGATACGCAGATAGGGAAAGTACAGCTTGGGACAGGGATAGGGAAAGTAGAGCTCGAGATGCGGATAGGGAAAGTAGAGCTCGATACGCGGATCGGAAAAGTAGGGTTTGATACACGGATAGGGAAATTAGAGCTCGATACGCGGATAGGGAAAGTAGAGCTCGATATGCGGATAGGGAAAGTAGAGCTTTATATGGGGATAGGGAAATTAGAGCTCGATATGGGGATAGGGAAAGTAGAGCTTTATATGGGGATAGGGAAAGTAGAGCTCGATATGGGGATAGGGAAAGCAGAGCTTGAGATGAGGTTAGGGAAAATAGAGCTCGAGATGCGGAAAGGGAAAGTTGAGCTCAATACGGGGATAGGGAAAGTAGAGCTCGATACGCAGAAAGGGAAAGTACAGCTTGGGACAGGGATAGGGAAAGTAGAGCTCGAGATGCGGATAGGGAAAGTAGAGCTCGATACGCAGATCGGAAAAGTAGGACTCGATACACGGATAGGGAAATTAGAGCTCGATATGTGGATAGGGAAAGTAGAGCTCGATATGCGGATAGGGAAAGTAGAGCTTTATATGGGGATAGGGAAATTAGAGCTCGATATGGGGATAGGGAAAGTAGAGCTCGATATGCGGATACGAAAAGTAGAGCTCGATATGTGGACAAGGAAAACAGAGCTCGATACGCAGATAGGGAAAGTACAGCTTGGGACAGGGATAGGGAAAGTAGAGCTCGAGATGCGGATAGGGAAAGTAGAGCTCGATACGCGGATTGGAAAAGTAGGACTCGATACACGGATAGGGAAAGTAGAGCTCGATACGCGGATAGGGAAACTCGAGCTCGATATGTGGATAGGGAAAGTAGAGCTTCATATGGGGATTGGGAAATTAGAGCTCGATATGGGGATAGGGAAAGTAGAGCTTGATATGGGGATAGGGAAAGTAGAGCTCGATATGGGGATAGGGAAAGTAGAGCTTGAGATGAGGTTAGGGAAAATAGAGCTCGAGATACGGCAAGGGAAAGTAGAGATCAATACGGGGATAGGGAAAGTAGAGCTCGATACGCAGAAAAGGAAAGTAGAGCTTGATACACAGATAGGGAAAGTAGAGCTCGATATGCGGATAGGGAAAGTAGAGCTCAATACGGGGATAGGGAAAGTAGAGCTCGATACGTGGATAGGGAATGTAGTGCTCGATATGCGGATACGAAAAGTAGAGCTCCAATATGAGGACAGTGAAACAGAGCTCGATACGCAGATAGGGAACGTACAGCTTGGGACAGGGATAGGGAAAGTAGAGCTCGAGATGCGAATAGGGAAAGTAGAGCTCGATATGGGAATAGGAAAAGTAGTGCTCGATATGGTGATAGGGAAATTAGAGCTCGATATGGGGATAGGGAAAGTAGAGCTCGATATGCGGATAGGGAAATTAGAGCTTTATATGGGGATAGGGAAAATAGAGCTTGATATGGGGATAGGGAAAGTAGAGCTCGATATGGGGATAGGGAAAGTAGAGCTCGATATGGGGATAGGGAAAGTAGAGCTTGAGAAGAGGTTAGGGAAAATAGAGCTCGAGATGCGGAAAGGGAAAGTAGAGCTCAATACTGGGATAGGGAAAGTAGAGCTCGATACGCGGAAAGGGAAAGTAGAGCTCGATACACAGATAGGGAAAGTAGAGATCGATATGCGGATAGGGAAAGTAGAGCTCAATACGGGGATAGGGAAAGTAGAGCTCGATATGGAGATAGGGAAAGTAGAAATTGATATGGGGATAGGGAACGTAGAGCTCGATATGGGGATAGGCAAATTAGAGCTCGATAAGGGGATAGGGAAAGTAGAGCTTGATATTGCGATAGGGAAAGTAGAGCTCGATTTGGGGATAGGGAAAGGAGAGCTCGATACGCGGATAGGGAAAGTAGAGCTCGATACGCAAATCGGAAAATTAGAGCTCGATATGGGGATAGCGAAAGTAGAGCTGGATACGCGGATAGGGAGTGTAGAGCTCAATACCCGGATAGGGAAAGTAGAGCTCAATATGGGGATAGGGAAATTAGAGCTCGATATGGAGATAGGGAAAGTAGAACTCGATACGCAGATAGGGAAAGTAGAGCTCGATATGGGGATAGGGAAAGTAGAACTCGATATCGGGATAGGGAAAGTAGAGCTCGATATGGAGATAGGGAAAGTAGAACTTGATATGGGGATAGGGAACGTAGAGCTCGATATGGGGATAGGCAAATTAGAGCTTGATATGGGGATCGGGAAAGTAGAGCTTGATATTGGGATAGGGAAAGTAGAGCTCGATTTGGGGATAGGGAAAGTAGAGCTCGATACGCGGATAGGAAAAGTAGAGCTTGATATGGGGATAGGCAAATTAGAGCTTGATATGGGGATAGGGAAAGTAGAGCTTGATATTGGGATAGGGAAAGTAGAGCTCGATTTGGGGATAGGGAAAGTAGAGCTCGATACGCGGACAGGAAAAGTAGAGCTTGATATGGGGATAGGGAAAGTAGAGCTCGATATGGGGATAGGGAAAGTAGAGCTCGATATGGGGATAGGTAAAGTAGAGCTCGATATGGGAATTGGCAAAGCAGTGCTCGATATGGGGATAGGGAAATTAGAGCTCGATATGGGGATAGGGAAAGTAGAGCTTTATATGGGGATAGGGAAATTAGAGCTCGATATGGGGATAGGGAAAGTAGAGCTTGATATGGGGATAGGGAAAGTAGAGCTCGATATGGGGATAGGGAAAGTAGAGCTTGAGATGAGGTTAGGGAAAATAGAGCTCGAGATGCAGAAAGGGAAAGTAGAGCTCAATACGGGGATAGGGAAAGTAGAGCTCGATACGCAGAAAGGGAAAGTAGAGCTCGATACACAGATAGGGAAAGTAGAGCTCGATATGCGGAGAGGGAAAGTAGAGCTCAATACGGGGATAGGGAAAATAGAGCTCGATACGCGGATAGGGAAAGTATAGCTCGATATGCGGATACGAAAAGTAGAGCTCGATATGTGGACAAGGAAAACAGAGCTCGATACGCAGATAGGGAAAGTACAGCTTGGGACAGGGATAGGGAAAGTAGAGCTCGAGATGCGGATAGGGAAATTAGAGCTCGATACGCGGATCGGAAAAGTAGGGCTCGATACACGGATAGGGAAATTAGAGCTCGATACGCGGATAGGGAAAGTAGAGCTCGATATGCGGATAGGGAAAGTAGAGCTTTGTATGGGGATAGGGAAAGCAGAGCTCGATATGGAGATAGGGAAAGTAGAACTTGATATGGGGATAGGGAACGTAGAGCTCGATATGGGGATAGGCAAATTAGAGCTTGATATGGGGATAGGGAAAGTAGAGCTTGATATTGGGATAGGGAAAGTAGAGCTCGATTTGGGGATAGGGAAAGTAGAGCTCGATACGCGGACAGGAAAAGTAGAGCTTGATATGGGGATAGGGAAAGTAGAGCTCGATATGGGGATAGGGAAAGTAGAGCTCGATATGTGGATAGGTAAAGTAGAGCTCGATATGGGAATTGGCAAAGCAGTGCTCGATATGGGGATAGGGAAAGTAGAGCTCGATATGGGGATAGGGAAAGTAGAGCTTTATATGGGGATAGGGAAATTAGAGCTCGATATGGGGATAGGGAAAGTAGAGCTTGATATGGGGATAGGGAAAGTAGAGCTCGATATGGGGATAGGGAAAGTAGAGCTTGAGATGAGGTTAGGGAAAATAGAGCTCGAGATGCGGAAAGGGAAAGTAGAGCTCAATACGGGGATAGGGAAAGTAGAGCTCGATACGCAGAAAGGGAAAGTAGAGCTCGATACACAGATAGGGAAAGTAGAGCTCGATATGCGGAGAGGGAAAGTAGAGCTCAATACGGGGATAGGGAAAATAGAGCTCGATACGCGGATAGGGAAAGTATAGCTCGATATGCGGATACGAAAAGTAGAGCTCGATATGTGGACAAGGAAAACAGAGCTCGATACGCAGATAGGGAAAGTACAGCTTGGGACAGGGATAGGGAAAGTAGAGCTCGAGATGCGGATAGGGAAAGTAGAGCTCGATACGCGGATCGGAAAAGTAGGGCTCGATACACGGATAGGGAAATTAGAGCTCGATACGCGGATAGGGAAAGTAGAGCTCGATATGCGGATAGGGAAAGTAGAGCTTTGTATGGGGATAGGGAAAGCAGAGCTCGATATGGAGATAGGGAAAGTAGAACTTGATATGGGGATAGGGAACGTAGAGCTCGATATGGGGATAGGCAAATTAGAGCTTGATATGGGGATAGGGAAAGTAGAGCTTGATATTGGGATAGGGAAAGTAGAGCTCGATTTGGGGATAGGGAAAGTAGAGCTCGATACGCGGATAGGAAAAGTAGAGCTTGATATGGGGATAGGGAAAGTAGAGCTCGATATGGGGATAGGGAAAGTAGAGCTCGATATGGGGATACGTAAAGTAGAGATCGATATGGGAATTGGCAAAGTAGTGCTCGCTATGGGGATAGGGAAAGTAGAGCTCGATATGGGGATAGGGAAAGTAGAGCTTTATATGGGGATAGGGAAATTAGAGCTCGATATGGGGATAGGGAAAGTAGAGCTTGATATGGGGATAGGGAAAGTAGAGCTCGATATGGGGATAGGGAAAGTAGAGCTTGAGATGAGTTTAGGGAAAATAGAGCTCGAGATGCGGAAAGGGAAAGTAGGGCTCAATACGGGGATAGGGAAAGTAGAGCTCGATACGCAGAAAGGGAAAGTAGAGCTCGATACACAGATAGGGAAAGTAGAGCTCGATATGCGGATAGGGAAAGTAGAGCTCAATACGGGGATAGGGAAAATAGAGCTCGATACGCGAATAGGGAAAGTAGAGCTCGATATGCGGATACGAAAAGTAGAGCTCGATATGTGGACAAGGAAAACAGAGCTCGATACGCAGATAGGGAAAGTACAGCTTGGGACAGGGATAGGGAAAGTAGAGCTCGAGATGCGGATAGGGAAAATAGAGCTCGATACGCGGATCGGAAAAGTAGGGTTTGATACACGGATAGGGAAATTAGAGCTCGATACGCGGATAGGGAAAGTAGAGCTCGATATGCGGATAGGGAAAGTAGAGCTTTATATGGGGATAGGGAAATTAGAGCTCGATATGGGGATAGGGAAAGTAGAGCTTGATATGGGGATAGGGAAAGTAGAGCTCGATATGGGGATAGGGAAAGTAGAGCTTGAGATGAGGTTAGGGAAAATAGAGCTCGAGATGCGGAAAGGGAAATTTGAGCTCAATACGGGGATAGGGAAAGTAGAGCTCGATACGCAGAAAGGGAAAGTAGAGCTCGATACACAGGTAGGGAAAGTAGAGCTCGATATGCGGATAGGGAAAGTAGAGCTCAATACGGGGATAGGGAAAATAGAGCTCGATACGCGGATAGGGAAAGTAGAGCTCGATATGCGGATACGAAAAGTAGAGCTCGATATGTGGACAAGGAAAACAGAGCTCGATACGCAGATAGGGAAAGTACAGCTTGGGACAGGGATAGGGAAAGTAGAGCTCGAGATGCGGATAGGGAAAGTAGAGCTCGATACGCAGATCGGAAAAGTAGGACTCGATACATGGATAGGGAAATTAGAGCTCGATATGTGGATAGGGAAAGTAGAGCTCGATATGCGGATAGGGAAAGTAGAGCTTTATATGGGGATAGGGAAATTAGAGCTCGATATGGGGATAGGGAAAGTAGAGCTCGATATGCGGATACGAAAAGTAGAGCTCGATATGTGGACAAGGAAAACAGAGCTCGATACGCAGATAGGGAAAGTACAGCTTGGGACAGGGATAGGGAAAGTAGAGCTCGAGATGCGGATAGGGAAAGTAGAGCTCGATACGCGGATTGGAAAAGTAGGACTCGATACACGGATAGGGAAAGTAGAGCTCGATACGCGGATAGGGAAACTCGAGCTCGATATGTGGATAGGGAAAGTAGAGCTTTATATGGGGATTGGGAAATTAGAGCTCGATATGGGGATAGGGAAAGTAGAGCTTGATATGGGGATAGGGAAAGTAGAGCTCGATATGGGGATAGGGAAAGTAGAGCTTGAGATGAGGTTAGGGAAAATAGAGCTCGAGATACGGCAAGGGAAAGTAGAGATCAATACGGGGATAGGGAAAGTAGAGCTCGATACGCAGAAAAGGAAAGTAGAGCTCGATACACAGATAGGGAAAGTAGAGCTCGATATGCGGATAGGGAAAGTAGAGCTCAATACGGGGATAGGGAAAGTAGAGCTCGATACGTGGATAGGGAATGTAGTGCTCGATATGCGGATATGAAAAGTAGAGCTCCAATATGAGGACAGTGAAACAGAGCTCGATACGCAGATAGGGAACGTACAGCTTGGGACAGGGATAGGGAAAGTAGAGTTCGAGATGCGAATAGGGAAAGTAGAGCTCGATATGGGAATAGGCAAAGTAGTGCTCGATATGGTGATAGGGAAATTAGAGCTCGATATGGGGATAGGGAAAGTAGAGCTCGATATGCGGATAGGGAAATTAGAGCTTTATATGGGGTTAGGGAAAATAGAGCTTGATATGGGGATAGGGAAAGTAGAGCTCGATATGGGGATAGGGAAAGTAGAGCTCGATATGGGGATAGGGAAAGTAGAGCTTGAGAAGAGGTTAGGGAAAATAGAGCTCGAGATGCGGAAAGGGAAAGTAGAGCTCAATACTGGGATAGGGAAAGTAGAGCTCGATACGCGGAAAGGGAATGTAGAGCTCGATACACAGATAGGGAAAGTAGAGATCGATATGCGGATAGGGAAAGTAGAGCTCAATACGGGGATAGGGAAAGTAGAGCTCGATATGGAGATAGGGAAAGTAGAAATTGATATGGGGATAGGGAACGTAGAGCTCGATATGGGGATAGGCAAATTAGAGCTCGATAAGGGGATAGGGAAAGTAGAGCTTGATATTGCGATAGGGAAAGTAGAGCTCGATTTGGGGATAGGGAAAGGAGAGCTCGATACGCGGATAGGGAAAGTAGAGCTCGATACGCAAATCGGAAAATTAGAGCTCGATATGGGGATAGCGAAAGTAGAGCTGGATACGCGGATAGGGAGTGTAGAGCTCAATACCCGGATAGGGAAAGTAGAGCTCAATATGGGGATAGGGAAATTAGAGCTCGATATGGAGATAGGGAAAGTAGAACTCGATACGCAGATAGGGAAAGTAGAGCTCGATATGGGGATAGGGAAAGTAGAACTCGATATCAGGAGAGGGAAAGTAGAGCTCGATATGGAGATAGGGAAAGTAGAACTTGATATGGGGATAGGGAACGTAGAGCTCGATATGGGGATAGGCAAATTAGAGCTTGATATGGGGATAGGGAAAGTAGAGCTTGATATTGGGATAGGGAAAGTAGAGCTCGATTTGGGGATAGGGAAAGTAGAGCTCGATACGCGGATAGGAAAAGTAGAGCTTGATATGGGGATAGGCAAATTAGAGCTTGATATGGGGATAGGGAAAGTAGAGCTTGATATTGGGATAGGGAAAGTAGAGCTCGATTTGGGGATAGGGAAAGTAGAGCTCGATACGCGGACAGGAAAAGTAGAGCTTGATATGGGGATAGGGAAAGTAGAGCTCGATATGGGGATAGGGAAAGTAGAGCTCGATATGGGGATAGGTAAAGTAGAGCTCGATATGGGAATTGGCAAAGCAGTGCTCGATATGGGGATAGGGAAAGTAGAGCTCGATATGGGGATAGGGAAAGTAGAGCTTTATATGGGGATAGGGAAATTAGAGCTCGATATGGGGATCGGGAAAGTAGAGCTTGATATGGGGATAGGGAAAGTAGAGCTCGATATGGGGATAGGGAAAGTAGAGCTCGATACGCAGAAAGGGAAAGTAGAGCTCGATACACAGATAGGGAAAGTAGAGCTCGATATGCGGAGAGGGAAAGTAGAGCTCAATACGGGGATAGGGAAAATAGAGCTCGATACGCGGATAGGGAAAGTATAGCTCGATATGCGGATATGAAAAGTAGAGCTCGATATGTGGACAAGGAAAACAGAGCTCGATACGCAGATAGGGAAAGTGCAGCTTGGGACAGGGATAGGGAAAGTAGAGCTCGAGATGCGGATAGGGAAAGTAGAGCTCGATACGCGGATCGGAAAAGTAGGGCTCGATACACGGATAGGGAAATTAGAGCTCGATACGCGGATAGGGAAAGTAGAGCTCGATATGCGGATAGGGAAAGTAGAGCTTTGTATGGGGATAGGGAAATTAGAGCTCGATATGGGGATAGGGAAAGTAGAGCTTGATATGGGGATAGGGAAAGTAGAGCTCCATATGGGGATAGGGAAAGTAGAGCTCGATATGCAGATAGGGAAATTAGAGCTTGATATGGGGATAGGGAAAGTAGAGCTCGATATGGGGATAGGGAAAGCAGAGCTTGAGAAGAGGTTAGGGAAAATAGAGCTCGAGATGAGGAAAGGGAAAGTAGAGCTCAATACGGGGATAGGGAAAGTAGAGCTCGACACGCGGAAAGGGAAAGTAGAGCTCGATACACAGATAGGGAAAGTAGAGCTCGATATGCGGATAGGGAAAGTAGAGCTAAATACGGGGATAGGGAGTGTAGAGCTCGATATGGAGATAGGGAAAGTAGAAATTGATATGGGGATAGGGAATGTAGAGCTCGATATGGGGATAGGCAAATTACAGCTCGATAAGGGGATAGGGAAAGTAGAGCTTGATATTGCGATAGGGAAAGTAGAGCTCGATTTGGGGATAGGGAAAGGAGAGCTCGATACGCGGATAGGAAAAGTAGAGCTTGATATGGGGATAGGGAAAGTAGAGCTCCATATGGGGATAGGGAAAGTAGAGCTCGATATGGGGATAGGGAAAGTAGAGCTCGATATGGGAATAGGCAAAGTAGTGCTCGATATGGGGATAGGGAAAGTAGAGCTCGATATGCGAATAGGGAAAGTAGAGCTCAATACGGGGATAGGGAAAATAGAGATCGATACGCGGATAGGGAAAGTAGAGCTCGATATGCGGAAACGAAAAGTAGAGCTCGACGTGTGGACAGGGAAAACAGAGCTCGATACGCAGATAGGGAAAGTACAGCTTGGGACAGGGATAGGAAAAGTAGAGCTCGAGATGCGGATAGGGAAAGTAGAGCTCGATACGCGGATCGGGAAAGTAGGGCTCGATACGCGGATAGGGAAAGTAGAGCTCGATACGCGGAAAGTGAATGTAGAGCTTTATATGGGGATAGGGAAATTAGAGCTCGATATGGTGATAGGGAAAGTAGAGCTTGATATGGGGATAGGGAAAGTAGAGCTCGATATGGGGATAGGGAAAGTAGAGCTTGAGATGAGATTAGGGAAAATAGAGCTCGAGATGCGGAAAGGGAAAGTAGAGCTCAATACGGGGATAGGGAAAGTAGAGCTCGATACCCGGAAAGGGAAAGTAGAGCTCGATACACAGATAGGGAATGTAGAGCTCGATATGCGGATTGGGAAAGTAGAGCTCAATACGGGAATAGGGAAAGTAGAGCTCGATAAGTGGATAGGGAATGTAGAGCTCGATATGCGGATACGAAAAGTAGAGCTCGATATGTGGACAGTAAAAACAGAGCTCGATACGCAGATAGGGAAAGTACAGCTTGGGACACGGATAGGGAAAGTAGAGCTCAAGATGCGGATAGGGAAAGTAGAGCTCGAAATGGGAATAGGCAAAGTAGTGCTCAATATGGGGATAGGGAAAGTAGAGCTCGATATGGGGATAGGGAAAGAAGAGCTCGATATGGGGATAGGTAAAGTAGAGCTTTATATGGGGATAGGGAATTTAGATCTCGATATGGGGATAGGGAAAGTAGAGCTCGATATGGGGATAGGGAAAGTAGAGCTTGAAATGAGGTTAGGGAAAATAGAGCTCGAGATGCTGAAAGGGAAAGTAGAGCTCAATACGGGTATAGGGAAAGTAGAGCTCGATACGCGCATAGAAAAAGTAGAGCTTGATATGGGGATAGGGAAAGTAGAGCTCGATATGGGAATAGGCAAAGTACTGCTCGATATGGGGATAGGGAACATATAGCTCGATATGGGGATAGGGAAAGTAGAGCTCGATACACGGATAGGGAAAGTAGAGCTTTATATGGGGATAGGGAAATTAGAGCTCGATATGGGGATAGGGAAGGTAGAGCTTGATATGGGGATAGGGAAAGTAGAGCTCGATATGGGGATAGGGAAAGTAGAACTCGATACGCGGATAGGGAAAGTAAAGCTTGAGATGTGGTTAGAGAAAATAGAGCTCGAGATGTGGAAAGGGAATGTAGAGCTCAGTACGGGGATTGGGAAAGTAGAGCTCGATACGCGGATAGGGAAAGTAGAGCTCAATACACAGATAGGGAAAGTAGAGATCGATATGCGGATAGGGAAATTTGGAGATCAATACGGGGATAGGGAAAGTAGAGCTCGATACGCGGATACGGAAAGTAGAGTTCGATATGCGGATACGAAAAGTAGAGCTCGATATGTGGACAGGGAAAACAGAGCTCGATACGCAGATAGGGAAAGTACAGCTTGGGACAGGGATAATGAAAGTAGAGTTCGAGATGCGGATAGGGAAAGTAGAGCTCGATACGCGGATCGGGAAAGTAGGGCTCGATACGCGGATAGGGAAAGTAGAGCTCGATACGCAAATCGGAAAATTAGAGCTCGATATGAGGATAGCGAAAGTAGAGCTGGATACGCGGATAGGGAGTGTAGAGCTCGATACCCGGATAGGGAAAGTAGAGCTCGATATGGGGATAGGGAAATTAGAGCTCGATATGGAGATAGGGAAAGTAGAACTCGATACGCAGATAGGGAAAGTAGAGCTCGATATGGGGATAGGGAAAGTAGAACTCGATATGGGGATAGGGAAAGTAGAGCTCGATATGGAGATAGGGAAAGTAGAACTTGATATGGGGATAGGGAACGTAGAGCTCGATATGCGGATAGGCAAATTAGAGCTTGATATGGGGATAGGGAAAGTAGAGCTTGATATTGGGATAGGGAAAGTAGAGCTCGATTTGGGGATAGGGAAAGTAGAGCTCGATACGCGGATAGGAAAAGTAGAGCTTGATATGGGGATAGGGAAAGTAGAGCTCGATATGGGGATAGGGAAAGTAGAGCTCGACATGGGGATAGGTAAAGTAGAGCTCGATATGGGAATTGGCAAAGTAGTGCTCGATATGGGGATAGGGAAAGTAGAGCTCGATATGGGGATAGGGAAAGTAGAGCTTTATATGGGGATAGGGAAATTAGAGCTCGATATGGGGATAGGGAAAGTAGAGCTTGATATGGGGATAGGGAAAGTAGAGCTCGATATGGGGATAGGGAAAGTAGAGCTTGAGATGAGGTTAGGGAAAATAGAGCTCGAGATGCGGAAAGGGAAAGTAGAGCTCAATACGGGGATAGGGAAAGTAGAGCTCGATACGCAGAAAGGGAAGGTAGAGCTCGATACACAGATAGGGAAAGTAGAGCTCGATATGCGGATAGGGAAAGTAGAGCTCAATACGGGGATAGGGAAAATAGAGCTCGATACGCGGATAGGGAAAGTAGAGCTCGATATGCGGATACAAAAAGTAGAGCTCGATATGTGGACAAGGAAAACAGAGCTCGATACGCAGATAGGGAAAGTACAGCTTGGGACAGGGATAGGGAAAGTAGAGCTCGAGATGCGGATAGGGAAAGTAGAGCTCGATACGCGGATCGGAAAAGTAGGGCTCGATACACGAATAGGGAAATTAGAGCTCGATATGCGGATAGGGAAAGTAGAGCTCGATATGCGGATAGGGAAAGTAGAGCTTTATATGGGTTAGGGAAATTAGAGCTCGATATGGGGATAGGGAAAGTAGAGCTTGATATGGGGATAGGGAAAGTAGAGCTCGATATGGGGATAGGGAAAGTAGAGCTTGAGATGAGGTTAGGGAAAATAGAGCTCGAGATGCGGAAAGGGAAAGTTGAGCTCAATACGGGGATAGGGAAAGTAGAGCTCGATACGCAGAAAGGGAAAGTAGAGCTCGATACACAGGTAGGGAAAGTAGAGCTCGATATGCGGATAGCGAAAGTAGAGCTCAATACGGGGATAGGGAAAATAGAGCTTGATACGCGGATAGGGAAAGTAGAGCTCGATATGCGGATACGAAAAGTAGAGCTCGATATGTGGACAAGGAAAACAGAGCTCGATACGCAGATAGGGAAAGTACAGCTTGGGACAGGGATAGGGAAAGTAGAGCTCGAGATGCGGATAGGGAAAGTAGAGCTCGATACGCAGATCGGAACAGTAGGACTCGATACACGGATAGGGAAATTAGAGCTCGATACGTGGATAGGGAAAGTAGAGCTCGATATGCGGATAGGGAAAGTAGAGCTTTATATGGGGATAGGGAAATTAGAGCTCGATATGGGGATAGGGAAAGTAGAGCTCGATATGCGGATACGAAAAGTAGAGCTCGATATGTGGACAAGGAAAACAGAGCTCGATACGCAGAGAGGGAAAGTACAGCTTGGGACAGGGATAGGGAAAGTAGAGCTCGAGATGCGGATAGGGAAAGTAGAGCTCGATACGCGGATTGGAAAAGTAGGACTCGATACATGGATAGGGAAAGTAGAGCTCGATACGCGGATAGGGAAAGTAGAGATCGATATGCGGATAGGGAAAGTAGAGCTTTATATGGGGATTGGGAAATTAGAGCTCGATATGGGGATAGGGAAAGTAGAGCTTGATATGGGGATAGGGAAAGTAGAGCTTCATATGGGGATAGGGAAAGTAGAGCTTGAGATGAGGTTAGGGAAAATAGAGCTCGAGATATGGCAAGGGAAAGTAGAGATCAATACGGGGATAGGGAAAGTAGAGCTCGATACGCAGAAAGGGAAAGTAGAGTTCGATACACAGATAGGGAAAGTAGAGCTCGATATGCGGATAGGGAAAGTAGAGCTCAATACGGGGATAGGGAAAGTAGAGCTCGATACGCGGATAGGGAATGTAGAGCTCGATATGCGGATACGAAAAGTAGAGCTCCAATATGAGGACAGTGAAAACAGAGCTCGATACGCAGATAGGGAACGTACAGCTTGGGACAGGGATAGGGAAAGTAGAGCTCGAGATGCGAATAGGGAAAGTAGAGCTCGATATGGGAATAGGCAAAGTAGTGCTCGATATGGTGATAGGGAAATTAGAGCTCGATATGGGGATAGGGAAAGTAGAGCTCGATATGCGGATAGGGAAATTAGAGCTTTATATGGGGATAGGGAAAATAGAGCTTGATATGGGGATAGGGAAAGTAGAGCTCGATATGGGGATAGGGAAAGTAGAGCTCGATATAGGGATAGGGAAAGTAGAGCTTGAGAAGAGGTTAGGGAAAATAGAGCTCGAGATGCGGAAAGGGAAAGTAGAGCTCAATACTGGGATAGGGAAAGTAGAGCTCGATACGCGGAAAGGGAAAGTAGAGCTCGATACACAGATAGGGAAAGTAGATCTGGAGACACGGATAGGGAAAGTAGAGCTCAATACGGGGATAGGGAAAGTAGAGCTCGATATGGAGATAGGGAAAGTAGAAATTGATATGGGGATAGGGAACGTAGAGCTCGATATGGGGATAGGCAAATTAGAGCTCGATAAGGCGATAGGGAAAGTAGAGCTTGATATTACGATAGGGAAAGTAGAGCTCGATTTGGGGATAGGGAAAGGAGAGCTCGATACGCGGATAGGGAAAGTAGAGCTCGATACACAAATTGGAAAATTAGAGCTCGATATGGGGATAGCGAAAGTAGAGCTGGATACACGGATAGGGAGTGTAGAGCTCAATACCCGGATAGGGAAAGTAGAGCTCAATATGGGGATAGGGAAATTAGAGCTCGATATGGAGATAGGGAAAGTAGAACTCGATACGCAGATAGGGAAAGTAGAGCTCGATATGGGGATAGGGAAAGTAGAACTCGATATCGGGATAGAGAAAGTAGAGCTCGATATGGAGATAGGGAAAGTAGAACTTGATATGGGGATAGGGAACGTAGAGCTCGATATGGGGATAGGCAAATTAGAGCTTGATATGGGGATAGGGAATGTAGAGCTTGATATTGGGATAGGGAAAGTAGAGCTCGATTTGGGGATAGGGAAAGTAGAGCTCGATACGCGGATAGGAAAAGTAGAGCTTGATATGGGGATAGGCAAATTAGAGCTTGATATGGGGATAGGGAAAGTAGAGCTTGATATTGGGATAGGGAAAGTAGAGCTCGATTTGGGGATAGGGAAAGTAGAGCTCGATACGCGGACAGGAAAAGTAGAGCTTGATATGGGGATAGGGAAAGTAGAGCTCGATATGGGGATAGGGAAAGTAGAGCTCGATATGGGGATAGGTAAAGTAGAGCTCGATATGGGAATTGGCAAAGCAGTGCTCGATATGGGGATAGGGAAAGTAGAGCTCGATATGGGGATAGGGAAAGTAGAGCTTTATATGGGGATAGGGAAATTAGAGCTCGATATGGGGATAGGGAAAGTAGAGCTTGATATGGGGATAGGGAAAGTAGAGCTCGATATGGGGATAGGGAAAGTAGAGCTTGAGATGAGGTTAGGGAAAATAGAGCTCGAGATGCGGAAAGGGAAAGTAGAGCTCAATACGGGGATAGGGAAAGTAGAGCTCGAAACGCAGAAAGGGAAAGTAGAGCTCGATACACAGATAGGGAAAGTAGAGCTCGATATGCGGAGAGGGAAAGTAGAGCTCAATACGGGGATAGGGAAAATAGAGCTCGATACGCGGATATGGAAAGTATAGCTCGATATGCGGATACGAAAAGTAGAGCTCGATATGTAGACAAGGAAAACAGAGCTCGATACGCAGATAGGGAAAGTACAGCTTGGGACAGGGATAGGGAAAGTAGAGCTCGAGATGCGGATAGGGAAAGTAGAGCTCGATACGCGGATCGGAAAAGTAGGGCTCGATACACGGATAGGGAAATTAGAGCTCGATACGTGGATAGGGAAAGTAGAGCTCGATATGCGGATAGGGAAAGTAGAGCTTTGTATGGGGATAGGGAAATTAGAGCTCGATATGGGGATAGGGAAAGTAGAGCTTGATATGGGGATAGGGAAAGTAGAGCTCGATATGGGGATAGGGAAAGTAGAGCTTGAGATGAGGTTAGGGAAAATAGAGCTCGATATGCGGAAAGGGAAAGTAGAGCTCAATACGGGGATAGGGAAAGTAGAGCTCGATACGCAGAAAAGGAAAGTAGAGCTCGATACACAGATAGGGAAAGTAGAGCTCGATATGCGGATAGGGAAAGTAGAGCTCATTACGGGGATAGGGAAAATAGAGCTCGATACGCGGATAGGGAAAGTAGAGCTCGATATGCGGATACGAAAAGTAGAGCTCGATATGTGGACAAGGAAAACAGAGCTCGATACGCAGATAGGGAAAGTACAGCTTGGGACAGGGATAGGGAAAGTAGAGCTCGAGATGCGGATAGGGAAAGTAGAGCTCGATACGCACATCGGAAAAGTAGGACTCGATACACGGATAGGGAAAGTAGAGCTCGATACGCGGATAGGGAAAGTAGAGCTCGATATGCGGATAGGGAAAGTAGAGCTTTATATGGGAATAGGGAAATTAGAGCTCGATACCTGGATAGGGAAAGTAGAGCTCGATATGGGGATAGGGAAATTAGAGCTCGATATGGAGATAGGGAAAGTAGAACTCGATACGCAGATAGGGAAAGTAGAGCTCGATATGGGGATAGGGAAAGTAGAACTCGATATGGGGATAGGGAAAGTAGAGCTCGATATGGAGATAGGGAAAGTAGAACTTGATATGGGGATAGGGAACATAGAGCTCGATATGGGGATAGGCAAATTAGAGCTTGATAAGGGGATAGGGAAAGTAGAGCTTGATATTGGGATAGGGAAAGTAGAGCTCGATTTGGGGATAGGGAAAGCAGAGCTCGATACGCGGATAGGAAAAGTAGAGCTTGATATGGGGATAGGGAAAGTAGAGCTCGATATGGGGATAGGGAAAGTAGAGCTCGATATGGGGATAGGTAAAGTAGAGCTCGATATGGGAATTGGCAAAGTAGTGCTCGATATGGGGATAGGGAAAGTAGAGCTCGCTATGGGGATAGGGAAAGTAGAGCTTTATATGGGGATAGGGAAATTAGAGCTCGATATGGGGATAGGGAAAGTAGAGCTTGATATGGGGATAGGGAAAGTAGAGCTCGATATGGGGATAGGGAAAGTAGAGCTTGAGATGAGGTTAGGGAAAATAGAGCTCGAGATGCGGAAAGGGAAAGTAGAGCTCAATACGGGGATAGGGAACGTAGAGCTCGATACGCAGAAAGGGAAAGTAGAGCTCGATACACAGATAGGGAAAGTAGAGCTCGATATGCGGATAGGGAAAGTAGAGCTCAATACAGGGATAGGGAAAATAGAGCTCGATACGCGGATAGGGAAAGTAGAGCACGATATGCGGATACGAAAAGTAGAGCTCGATATGTGGACAAGGAAAACAGAGCTCGATACGCAGATAGGGAAAGTACAGCTTGGGACAGGGATAGGGAAAGTAGAGCTCGAGATGCGGATAGGGAAAGTAGAGCTCGATACGCGGATCGGAAAAGTAGGGCTCGATACACGGATAGGGAAATTAGAGCTCGATACGCGGATAGGGAAAGTAGAGCTCGATATGCGGATAGGGAAAGTAGAGCTTTATATGGGGATAGGGAAATTAGAGCTCGATATGGGGATAGGGAAAGTAGAGCTTGATATGGGGATAGGGAAAGTAGAGCTCGATATGGGGATAGGGAAAGTAGAGCTTGAGATGAGGTTAGGGAAAATAGAGCTCGAGATGCGGAAAGGGAAAGTTGAGCTCAATACGGGGATAGGGAAAGTAGAGCTCGATACGCAGAAAGGGAAAGTAGAGCTCGATACACAGGTAGGGAAAGTAGAGCTCGATATGCGGATAGGGAAAGTAGAGCTCAATACGGGGATAGGGAAAATAGAGCTCGATACGGGGATAGGGAAAGTAGAGCTCGATATGCGGATACGAAAAGTAGAGCTCGATATGTGAACAAGGAAAACAGAGCTCGATACGCAGATAGGGAAAGTACAGCTTGGGACAGGGATAGGGAAAGTAGAGCTCGAGATGCGGATAGGGAAAGTAGAGCTCGATACGCAGATCGGAAAAGTAGGACTCGATACACGGATAGGGAAATTAGAGCTCGATACGTGGATAGGGAAAGTAGAGCTCGATATGCGGATAGGGAAAGTAGAGCTTTATATGGGGATAGGGAAATTAGAGCTCGATATGAGGATAGGGAAAGTAGAGCTCGATATGCGGATACGAAAAGTAGAGCTCGATATGTGGACAAGGAAAACAGAGCTCGATACGCAGATAGGGAAAGTACAGCTTGGGACAGGGATAGGGAAAGTAGAGCTTGAGATGCGGATAGGGAAAGTAGAGCTCGATACGCGGATTGGAAAAGTAGGACTCGATACACGGATAGGGAAAGTAGAGCTCGATACGCGGATAGGGAAAGTAGAGCTCGATATGCGGAAAGGGAAAGTAGAGCTTTATATGGGGATTGGGAAATTAGAGCTCGATATGGGGATAGGGAAAGTAGAGCTTGATATGGGGATAGGGAAAGTTGAGCTCGATATGGGGATAGGGAAAGTAGAGCTTGAGATGAGGTTAGGGAAAATAGAGCTCGAGATACGGCAAGGGAAAGTAGAGATCAATACGGGGATAGGGAAAGTAGAGCTCGATACGCAGAAAGGGAAAGTAGAGCTCGATACACAGATAGGGAAAGTAGAGCTCGATATGCGGATGGGGAAAGTAGAGCTCAATACGGGGATAGGGAAAGTAGAGCTCGATACACGGATAGGGAATGTAGAGCTCGATATGCGGATACGAAAAGTAGAGCTCCAATATGAGGACAGTGAAAAAAGAGCTCGATACGCAGATAGGGAACGTACAGCTTGGGACAGGGATAGGGAAAGTAGAGCTCGAGATGCGAATAGGGAAAGTAGAGCTCGATATGGGAATAGGCAAAGTAGTGATCGATATGGTGATAGGGAGATTAGAGCTCGATATGGGGATAGGGAAAGTAGAGCTCGATATGCGGATAGGGAAATTAGAGCTTTATATGGGGATAGGGAAAATAGAGCTTGATATGGGGATAGGGAAAGTAGAGCTCGATATGGGGATAGGGAAAGTAGAGCTCGATATGGGGATAGGGAAAGTAGAGCTTGAGAAGAGGTTAGGGAAAATAGAGCTCGAGATGCGGAAAGGGAAATTAGAGCTCAACACGGGGATAGGGAAAGTAGAGCTCGATACGCGGAAAGGGAAAGTAGAGCTCGATACACAGAAAGGGAAAGTAGAGCTCGATATGCGGATAGGGAAAGTAGAGCTCAATACGGGGATAGGGAATGTAGAGCTCGATACACAGATAGGGAATGTAGAGCTCGATATGCGGATACGAAAAGTAGATCTCGATATGTGGACAGGGAAAACAGAGGTCGATACGCAGATAGGGAAAGTAAAGCTTGGGACAGGGATAGGGAAAGTAGAGCTCGAGATGCGGATAGGGAAAATAGAGCTCGATACGTGGATCGGGAAAGTAGGGCTCGATACGCGGATAGGGAAAGTAGAACTCGATACGCGGATAGGGAAGGTAGAGCTCGATATGCGGATAGGAAAAGTAGAGCTTGATATGGTGATAGGGAAAGTAGAGCTCGATACACGGATAGGGAAAGTAGAGCTCGATATGGGGATAGGAAAAGTAGAGCTCGATACTCGGATAGGGAAAGTAGAGCTCGTTATGGAGATAGGGAAATTTGAAGTCGATATGGAGATAGGGAAAGTAGAGCTCGATAAGGGGATAGACACAGTAGAGCTCGATATAGGGATAGGGAAAGTAGAGCTCGATACGCGGATAGGGAAAGTAGAGCTCAATACGCGGATAGGAAAAGTTTAGCTCGATACGGGGATCGGGAAAGTGGAGCTCGATATGCGGGTAGGGAAAGTAGAGCTCGATATGGAGATAGGGAAATTAGAACTCGATATGGGGATAGGGAAAGTAGAGCTCGATATGGGGAAAGGCACAGTAGAGCTCGATATAGGATTAGGGAAAGTAGAGCTCGATACGCGGATAGGGAAAGTAGAGCTCGATAGGCGGATAGGGAAAGTGGAGCTCAATACGCGGATAGGGAAAGTAGAGCTCGATATGCGGATAGGTAAAGTAGAGCTCAATACGCGGATAGGAAAAGTAGAGCTCAATACGCAGAACGGAAAATTAGAGCTCGATATGGGGTTAGCGAATGTAGAGCTGGATACGCGGATAGGGAGTGTAGAGCTCGATACCCGGATGGGGAAAGTAGAGCTCGGTATGGGGATAGGGAATTTAGAGCTCGATATGGGGATAGGGAAAGAAGAACTCGATACGCAGATAGGGAAAGTAGAGCTCGATATGGAGATAGGGTAAGTAGAACTCGATATGGGGATAGGGAAAGTGGAGCTCGATATGGAGATAGGGAAAGTAGAAGTCGATATGGGGATAGGGAACGTAGAGCTCGATATGGCGATAGGCAAATTAGAGCTCGATATGAGGATAGGGAAAGTAGAGTTTGATATTGGGATAGGGAAAGTAGAGCTCGATTTGGGGATAGGGAAAGTAGAGCTCGATACGCGGATAGAAAAAGTAGAGCTTGATATGGGGATAGGGAAAGTAGAGCTCGATATGGGAATAGGCAAAGTACTGCTCGATATGGGGATAGGGAACATATAGCTCGATATGGGGATAGGGAAAGTAGAGCTCGATACACGGATAGGGAAAGTAGAGCTTTATATGGGGATAGGGAAATTAGAGCTCGATATGGGGATAGGGAAGGTAGAGCTTGATATGGGGATAGGGAAAGTAGAGCTCGATATGGGGATAGGGAAAGTAGAACTCGATACGCGGATAGGGAAAGTAGAGCTTGAGATGAGGTTAGAGAAAATAGAGCTCGAGATGCGGAAAGGGAATGTAGAGCTCAGTACGGGGATTGGGAAAAGTAGAGCTCGATACGCGGATAGGGAAAGTAGAGCTCAATACACAGATAGGGAAAGTAGAGATCGATATGCGGATAGGGAAATTTGGAGATCAATACGGGGATAGAGAAAGTAGAGCTCGATACGCGGATAGGGAAAGTAGAGTTCGATATGCGGATACGAAAAGTAGAGCTCGATATGTGGACAGGGAAAACAGAGCTCGATACGCAGATAGGGAAAGTACAGCTTGGGACAGGGATAATGAAAGTAGAGTTCGAGATGCGGATAGCGAAAGTAGAGCTCGATACGCGGATCGGGAAAGTAGGGCTCGATACGCGGATAGGGAAAGTAGAGCTCGATACGCAAATCGGAAAATTAGAGCTCGATATGAGGATAGCGAAAGTAGAGCTGGATACGCGGATAGGGAGTGTAGAGCTCGATACACGGATAGGGAAAGTAGAGCTCGATATGGGGATAGGGAAATTAGAGCTCGATATGGAGATAGGGAAAGTAGAACTCGATACGCAGATAGGGAAAGTAGAGATCGATATGGGGATAGGGAAAGTAGAACTCGATATGGGGATAGGGAAAGTAGAGCTTGATATGGAGATAGGGAAAGTAGAACTTGATATGGGGATAGGGAACGTAGAGCTCGATAAGGGGATAGGCAAATTAGAGCTTGATATGGGGATAGGGAAAGTAGAGCTTGATATTGGGATAGGGAAAGTAGAGCTCGATTTGGGGATAGGGAAAGTAGAGCTCGATACGCGGATAGGAAAAGTAGAGCTTGATATGGGGATAGGGAAAGTAGAGCTCGATATGGGAATTGGCAAAGTAGTGCTCGATATGGGGATAGGGAAAGTAGAGCTCGATATGGGGATAGGGAAAGTAGAGCTTTATATGGGGATAGGGAAATTAGAGCTCGATATGGGGATAGGGAAAGTAGAGCTTGATATGGGGATAGGGAAAGTAGAGCTCGATATGGGGATAGGGAAATTAGAGCTTGAGATGAGGTTAGGGAAAATAGAGCTCAAGATGCGGAAAGGGAAAGTAGAGCTCAATACGGGGATAGGGAAAGTAGAGCTCGATACGCAGAAAGGGAAAGTAGAGCTCGATACACAGATAGGGAAAGTAGAGCTCGATATGCGGATAGGGAAAGTAGAGCTCAATACGGGGATAGGGAAAATAGAGCTCGATACGCGGATAGGGAAAGTAGAGCTCGATATGCGGATACGAAAAGTAGAGCTCGATATGTGGACAAGGAAAACAGAGCTCGATACGCAGATAGGGAAAGTACAGCTTGGGACAGGGATAGGGAAAGTAGAGCTCGAGATGCGGATAGGGAAAGTAGAGCTCGATACGCGGATCGGAAAAGTAGGGTTCGATACACGGATAGGGAAATTAGAGCTCGATACGCGGATAGGGAAAGTAGAGCTCGATATGCGGATAGGGAAAGTAGAGCTTTATATGGGGATAGGGAAATTAGAGCTCGATATGGGGATAGGGAAAGTAGAGCTTGATATGGGGATAGGGAAAGTAGAGCTCGATATGGGGATAGGGAAAGTAGAGCTTGAGATGAGGTTAGGGAAAATAGAGCTCGAGATGCGGAAAGGGAAAGTTGAGCTCAATACGGGGATAGGGAAAGTAGAGCTCGATACGCAGAAAGGGAAAGTAGAGCTCGATACACAGGTAGGGAAAGTAGAGCTCGATATGCGGATAGGGAAAGTAGAGCTCAATACGGGGATAGGGAAAATAGAGCTCGATACGCGTATAGGGAAAGTAGAGCTCGATATGCGGATACGAAAAGTAGAGCTCGATATGTGGACAAGGAAAACAGAGCTCGATACGCAGATAGGGAAAGTACAGCTTGGGACAGGGATAGGGAAAGTAGAGCTCGAGATGCGGATAGGGAAAGTAGAGCTCGATACGCAGATCGGAAAAGTAGGACTCGATACACGGATAGGGAAATTAGAGCTCGATACGTGGATAGGGAAATTAGAGCTCGATATGCGGATAGGGAAAGTAGAGCTTTATATGGGGATAGGGAAATTAGAGCTCGATATGGGGATAGGGAATGTAGAGCTCGATATGCGGATACGAAAAGTAGAGCTCGATATGTGGACAAGGAAAACAGAGCTCGATACGCAGATAGGGAAAGTACAGCTTGGGACAGGGATAGGGAAAGTAGAGCTCGAGATGCGGATAGGGAAAGTAGAGCTCGATACGTGGATTGGAAAAGTAGGACTCGATACACGGATAGGGAAAGTAGAGCTCGATACGCGGATAGGGAAACTGGAGCTCGATATGCGGATAGGGAAAGTAGAGCTTTATATGGGGATTGGGAAATTAGAGCTCGATATGGGGATAGGGAAAGTAGAGCTTGATATGGGGATAGGGAAAGTAGAGTTCGATATGGGGATAGGGAAAGTAGAGCTTGAGATGAGGTTAGGGAAAATAGAGCTCGAGATACGGCAAGGGAAAGTAGAGATCAATACAGGGATAGGGAAAGTAGAGCTCGATACGCAGAAAAGGAAAGTAGAGCTCGATACACAGATAGGGAAAGTAGAGCTCGATATGCGGATAGGGAAAGTAGAGCTCAATACGGGGATAGGGAAAGTAGAGCTCGATACGCGGATAGGGAATGTAGAGCTCGATATGCGGATACGAAAAGTAGAGCTCCAATATGAGGACAGTGAAAACAGAGCTCGATACGCAGATAGGGAACGTACAGCTTGGGACAGGGATAGGGAAAGTATAGCTCGAGATGCGAATAGGGAAAGTAGAGCTCGATATGGGAATAGGCAAAGTAGTGATCGATATGGTGATAGCGAGATTAGAGCTCGATATTGGGATAGGGAAAGTAGAGCTCGATATGCGGATAGGGAAATTAGAGCTTTATATGGGGATAGGGAAAATAGAGCTTGATATGGGGATAGGGAATGTAGAGCTCGATATGGGGATAGGGAAAGTAGAGCTCGATATGGGGATAGGGAAAGTAGAGCTTGAGAAGAGGTTAGGGAAAATAGAGCTCGAGATGCGGAAAGGGAAAGTAGAGCTCAATACGGGGATAGGGAAAGTAGAGCTCGATACGCGGAAAGGGAAAGTAGAGCTCGATACAGAGAAAGGGAAAGTAGAGCTCGATATGCGGATAGGGAAAGTAGAGCTCAATACGGGGATAGGGAATGTAGAGCTCGATACACAGATAGGGAATGTAGAGCTCGATATGCGGATACGAAAAGTAGATCTCGATATGTGGACAGGGAAAACAGAGGTCGATACGCAGATAGGGAAAGTACAGCTTGGGACAGGGATAGGGAAAGTAGAGCTCGAGATGCGGATAGGGAAAATAGAGCTCGATACGTGGATCGGGAAAGTAGGGCTCGATACGCGGATAGGGAAAGTAGAGCTCGATACGCGGATAGGGAAGGTAGAGCTCGATATGCAGATAGGAAAAGTAGAGCTTGATATGGTGATAGGGAAAGTAGAGCTCGATACACGGATAGGGAAAGTAGAGCTCGATATGGGGATAGGGAAAGTAGAGCTCGATACGCGGATAGGGAAAGTAGAGCTCGATATGGAGATAGGGAAATTAGAAGTCGATATGGAGATAGGGAAAGTAGAGCTCGATAAGGGGATAGACACAGTAGAGCTCGATATAGGGATAGGGAAAGTAGAGCTCGATACGCGGATAGGGAAAGTAGAGCTCAATACGCGGATAGGAAAAGTTGAGCTCGATACGGGGATAGGGAAAGTGGAGCTCAATATGCGGATAGGGAAAGTAGAGCTCGATATGGAGATAGGGAAATTAGAACTCGATATGGGGATAGGGAAAGTAGAGCTCGATATGGGGAAAGGCACAGTAGAGCTCGATATAGGATTAGGGAAAGTAGAGCTCGATACGCGGATAGGGAAAGTAGAGCTCGATAGGCGGATAGGGAAAGTGGAGCTCAATACGCGGATAGGGAAAGTAGAGCTCGATATGCGGATAGGTAAAGTAGAGCTCAATACGCGGATAGGAAAAGTAGAGCTCAATACGCAGAACGGAAAATTAGAGCTCGATATGGGGTTAGCGAATGTAGAGCTGGATACGCGGATAGGGAGTGTAGAGCTCGATACCCGGATAGGGAAAGTAGAGCTCGGTATGGGGATAGGGAATTTAGAGCTCGATATGGGGATAGGGAAAGAAGAACTCGATACGCAGATAGGGAAAGTAGAGCTCGATATGGAGATAGGGTAAGTAGAACTCGATATTGGGATAGGGAAAGTGGAGCTCGATATGGAGATAGGGAAAGTAGAACTCGATATGGGGATAGGGAACGTAGAGCTCGATATGGCGATAGGCAAATTAGAGCTCGATATGGGGATAGGGAAAGTAGAGTTTGATATTGGGATAGGGAAAGTAGAGCTCGATTTGGGGATAGGGAAAGTAGAGCTCGATACGTGGATAGAAAAAGTAGAGCTTGATATGGGGATAGGGAAAGTAGAGCTCGATATGGGAATAGGCAAAGTACTGCTCGATATGGGGATAGGGAACATATAGCTCGATATGGGGATAGGGAAAGTAGAGCTCGATACACGGATAGGGAAAGTAGAGCTTTATATGGGGATAGGGAAATTAGAGCTCGATATGGGGATAGGGAAGGTAGAGCTTGATATGGGGATAGGGAAAGTAGAGCTCGATATGGGGATAGGGAAAGTAGAACTCGATACGCGGATAGGGAAAGTAGAGCTTGAGATGAGGTTAGAGAAAATAGAGCTCGAGATGCGGAAAGGGAATGTAGAGCTCAGTACGGGGATTGGGAAAGTAGAGCTCGATACGCGGATAGGGAAAGTAGAGCTCAATACACAGATAGGGAAAGTAGAGATCGATATGCGGATAGGGAAATTTGGAGATCAATACGGGGATAGGGAAAGTAGAGCTCGATACGCGGATAGGGAAAGTAGAGTTCGATATGCGGATACGAAAAGTAGAGCTCGATATGTGGACAGGGAAAACAGAGCTCGATACGCAGATAGGGAAAGTACAGCTTGGGACAGGGATAATGAAAGTAGAGTTCGAGATGCGGATAGGGAAAGTAGAGCTCGATACGCGGATCGGGAAAGTAGGGCTCGATACGCGGATAGGGAAAGTAGAGCTCGATACGCTAATCGGAAAATTAGAGCTCGATATGAGGATAGCGAAAGTAGAGCTGGATACGCGGATAGGGAGTGTAGAGCTCGATACCCGGATAGGGAAAGTAGAGCTCGATATGGGGATAGGGAAATTAGAGCTCGATATGGAGATAGGGAAAGTAGAACTCGATACGCAGATAGGGAAAGTAGAGCTCGATATGGGGATAGGGAAAGTAGAACTCGATATGGGGATAGGGAAAGTAGAGCTCGATATGGAGATAGGGAAAGTAGAACTTGATATGGGGACAGGGAACGTAGAGCTCGATAAGGGGATAGGCAAATTAGAGCTTGATATGGGGATAGGGAAAGTAGAGCTTGATATTTGGATAGGGAAAGTAGAGCTCGATTTGGGGATAGGGAAAGTAGAGCTCGATACGCGGATAGGAAAAGTAGAGCTTGATATGGGGATAGGGAAAGTAGAGCTCGATATGGGAATTGGCAAAGTAGTGCTCGATATGGGGATAGGGAAAGTAGAGCTCGATATGGGGATAGGGAAAGTAGAGCTTTATATGGGGATAGGGAAATTAGAGCTCGATATGGGGATAGGGAAAGTAGAGCTTGATATGGGGATAGGGAAAGTAGAGCTCGATATGGGGATAGGGAAAGTAGAGCTTGAGATGAGTTTAGGGAAAATAGAGATCAAGATGCGGAAAGGGAAAGTAGAGCTCAATACGGGGATAGGGAAAGTAGAGCTCGATACGCAGAAAGGGAAAGTAGAGCTCGATACACAGATAGGGAAAGTAGAGCTCCATATGCGGATAGGGAAAGTAGAGCTCAATACGGGGATAGGGAAAATAGAGCTCGATACGCGGATAGGGAAAGTAGAGCTCGATATGCGGATACGAAAAGTAGAGCTCGATATGTGGACAAGGAAAACAGAGCTCGATACGCAGATAGGGAAAATACAGCTTGGGACAGGGATAGGGAAAGTAGAGCTCGAGATGCGGATAGGGAAAGTAGAGCTCGATACGCGGATCGGAAAAGTAGGGTTCGATACACGGATAGGGAAATTAGAGCTCGATACGCGGATAGGGAAAGTAGAGCTCGATATGCAGATAGGGAAAGTAGAGCTTTATATGGGGATAGGGAAATTAGAGCTCGATATGGGGATAGGGAAAGTAGAGCTTGATATGGGGATAGGGAAAGTAGAGCTCGATATGGGGATAGGGAAAGTAGAGCTTGAGATGAGGTTAGGGAAAATAGAGCTCGAGATGCGGAAAGGGAAAGTTGAGCTCAATACGGGGATAGGGAAAGTAGAGCTCGATACGCAGAAAGGGAAAGTAGAGCTCGATACACAGGTAGGGAAAGTAGAGCTCGATATGCGGATAGGGAAAGTAGAGCTCGATACGCAGATCGGAAAAGTAGGACTCGATACACGGATAGGGAAATTAGAGCTCGATACGTGGATAGGGAAAGTAGAGCTCGATATGCGGATAGGGAAAGTAGAGCTTTATATGGGGATAGGGAAATTAGAGCTCGATATGGATATAGGGAAGGTAGAGCTCGATATGCGGATACGAAAAGTAGAGCTCGATATGTGGACATGGAAAACAGAGCTCGATACGCAGATAGGGAAAGTACAGCTTGGGACAGGGATAGGGAAAGTAGAGCTCGAGATGCGGATAGGGAAAGTAGAGCTCGATACGTGGATTGGAAAAGTAGGACTCGATACACGGATAGGGAAAGTAGAGCTCGATACGCGGATAGGGAAACTGGAGCTCGATATGCGGATAGGGAAAGTAGAGCTTTATATGGGGATTGGGAAATTAGAGCTCGATATGGGGATAGGGAAAGTAGAGCTTGATATGGGGATAGGGAAAGTAGAGCTCGATATGGGGATAGGGAAAGTAGAGCTTGAGATGAGTTTAGGGAAAATAGAGCTCAAGATGCGGAAAGGGAAAGTAGAGCTCAATACGGGGATAGGGAAAGTAGAGCTTGATACGCAGAAAGGGAAAGTAGAGCTCGATACACAGATAGGGAAAGTAGAGCTCGATATGCGGATAGGGAAAGTAGAGCTCAATACGGGGATAGGGAAAATAGAGCTCGATACGCGGATAGGGAAAGTAGAGCTCGATATGCGGATACGAAAAGTAGAGCTCGATATGTGGACAAGGAAAACAGAGCTCGATACGCAGATAGGGAAAGTACAGCTTGGGACAGGGATAGGGAAAGTAGAGCTCGAGATGCGGATAGGGAAAGTAGAGCTCGATACGCGGATCGGAAAAGTAGGGTTCGATACACGGATAGGGAAATTAGAGCTCGATACGCGGATAGGGAAAGTAGAGCTCGATATGCAGATAGGGAAAGTAGTGCTTTATATGGGGATAGGGAAATTAGAGCTCGATATGGGGATAGGGAAAGTAGAGCTTGATATGGGGATAGGGAAAGTAGAGCTCGATATGGGGATAGGGAAAGTAGAGCTTGAGATGAGGTTAGGGAAAATAGAGCTCGAGATGCGGAAAGGGAAAGTTGAGCTCAATACGGGGATAGGGAAAGTAGAGCTCGATACGCAGAAAGGGAAAGTAGAGCTCGATACACAGGTAGGGAAAGTAGAGCTCGATATGCGGATAGGGAAAGTAGAGCTCAATACGGGGATAGGGAAAATAGAGCTCGATACGCGGATAGGGAAAGTTGAGCTCGATATGCGGATACGAAAAGTAGAGCTCGATATGTGGACAAGGAAAACAGAGCTCGATACGCAGATAGGGAAAGTACAGCTTGGGACAGGGATAGGGAAAGTAGAGCTCGAGATGCGGATAGGGAAAGTAGAGCTCGATACGCAGATCGGAAAAGTAGGACTCGATACACGGATAGGGAAATTAGAGCTCGATACGTGGATAGGGAAAGTAGAGCTCGATATGCGGATAGGGAAAGTAGAGCTTTATATGGGGATAGGGAAATTAGAGCTCGATATGGATATAGGGAAGGTAGAGCTCGATATGCGGATACGAAAAGTAGAGCTCGATATGTGGACATGGAAAACAGAGCTCGATACGCAGATAGGGAAAGTACAGCTTGGGACAGGGATAGGGAAAGTAGAGCTCGAGATGCGGATAGGGAAAGTAGAGCTCGATACGTGGATTGGAAAAGTAGGACTCGATACACGGATAGGGAAAGTAGAACTCGATACGCGGATAGGGAAACTGGAGCTCGATATGCGGATAGGGAAAGTAGAGCTTTATATGGGGATTGGGAAATTAGAGCTCGATATGGGGATAGGGAAAGTAGAGCTCGATACGCGGAGAGGAAAAGTAGAGCTTGATAAGTGGATAGGCAAATTAGAGCTTGATATGGGGATAGGGAAAGTAGAGCTTGATATTGGGATAGGGAAAGTAGAGCTCGATTTGGGGATAGGGAAAGTAGAGCTCGATACGCGGACAGGAAAAGTAGAGCTTGATATGGGGATAGGGAAAGTAGAGCTCGATATGGGGATAGGGAAAGTAGAGCTCGATATGGGGATAGGTAAAGTAGAGCTCGATATGGGAATTGGCAAAGCAGTGCTCGATATGGGGATAGGGAAAGTAGAGCTCGATATGGGGATAGGGAAAGTAGAGCTTTATATGGGGATAGGGAAATTAGAGCTCGATATGGGGATAGGGAAAGTAGAGCTTGATATGGGGATAGGGAAAGTAGAGCTCGATATGGGGATAGGGAAAGTAGAGCTTGAGATGAGGTTAGGGAAAATAGAGCTCGAGATGCGGAAAGGGAAAGTAGAGCTCAATAAGGGGATAGGGAAAGTAGAGCTCGAAACGCAGAAAGGGAAAGTAGAGCTCGATACACAGATAGGGAAAGTAGAGCTCGATATGCGGAGAGGGAAAGTAGAGCTCAATACGGGGATAGGGAAAATAGAGCTCGATACGCGGATATGGAAAGTATAGCTCGATATGCGGATACGAAAAGTAGAGCTCGATATGTAGACAAGGAAAACAGAGCTCGATACGCAGAAAGGGAAAGTACAGCTTGGGAGAGGGATAGGGAAAGTAGAGCTCGAGATGCGGATAGGGAAAGTAGAGCTCGATACGCGGATCGGAAAAGTAGGGCTCGATACACGGATAGGGAAATTAGAGCTCGATACGCGGATAGGGAAAGTAGAGCTCGATATGCGGATAGGGAAAGTAGAGCTTTGTATGGGGATAGGGAAATTAGAGCTCGATATGGGGATAGGGAAAGTAGATCTTGATATGGGGATAGGGAAAGTAGAGCTCGATATGGGGATAGGGAAAGTAGAGCTTGAGATGAGGTTAGGGAAAATAGAGCTCGAGATGCGGAAAGGGAAAGTAGAGCTCAATACGGGGATAGGGAAAGTAGAGCTCGATACGCAGAAAAGGAAAGTAGAGCTCGATACACAGATAGGGAAAGTAGAGCTCGATATGCGGATAGGGAAAGTAGAGCTCATTACGGGGATAGGGAAAATAGAGCTCGATACGCGGATAGGGAAAGTAGAGCTCGATATGCGGATGCGAAAAGTAGAGCTCGATATGTGGACAAGGAAAACAGAGCTCGATACGCAGATAGGGAAAGTACAGCTTGGGACAGGGATAGGGAAAGTAGAGCTCGAGATGCCGATAGGGAAAGTAGAGCTCGATACGCAGATCGGAAAAGTAGGACTCGATACACGGATAGGGAAAGTAGAGCTCGATACGCGGATAGGGAAAGTAGAGCTCGATATGCGGATAGGGAAAGTAGAGCTTTATATGGGAATAGGGAAATTAGAGCTCGATACCTGGATAGGGAAAGTAGAGCTCGATATGGGGATAGGGAAATTAGAGCTCGATATGGAGATAGGGAAAGTAGAACTCGATACGCAGATAGGGAAAGTAGAGCTCGATATGGGGATAGGGAAAGTAGAACTCGATATGGGGATAGGGAAAGTAGAGCTCGATATGGAGATAGGGAAAGTAGAACTTGATATGGGGATAGGGAACGTAGAGCTCGATATGGGGATAGGCAAATTAGAGCTTGATATGGGGATAGGGAAAGTAGAGCTTGATATTGGGATAGGGAAAGTAGAGCTCGATTTGGGGATAGGGAAAGCAGAGCTCGATACGCGGATAGGAAAAGTAGAGCTTGATATGGGGATCGGGAAAGTAGAGCTCGATATGGGGATAGGGAAAGTAGAGCTCGATATGGGGATAGGTAAAGTAGAGCTCGATATGGGAATTGGCAAAGTAGTGCTCGATATGGGGATAGGGAAAGTAGAGCTCGCTATGGGGATAGGGAAAGTAGAGCTCGATATGGGAATTGGCAAAGCAGTGCTCGATATGGGGATAGGGAAAGTAGAGCTCGATATGGGGATAGGGAAAGTAGAGCTTTATATGGGGATAGGGAAATTAGAGCTCGATATGGGGATAGGGAAAGTAGAGCTTGATATGGGGATAGGGAAAGTAGAGCTCGATATGGGGATAGGGAAAGTAGAGCTTGAGATGAGGTTAGGGAAAATAGAGCTCGAGATGCGGAAAGGGAAAGTAGAGCTCAATACGGGGATAGGGAACGTAGAGCTCGATACGCAGAAAGGGAAAGTAGAGCTCGATACACAGATAGGGAAAGTAGAGCTCGATATGCGGATAGGGAAAGTAGAGCTCAATACAGGGATAGGGAAAATAGAGCTCGATACGCGGATAGGGAAAGTAGAGCTCGATATGCGGATACGAAAAGTAGAGCTCGATATGTGGACAAGGAAAACAGAGCTCGATACGCAGATAGGGAAAGTACAGCTTGGGACAGGGATAGGGAAAGTAGAGCTCGAGATGCGGATAGGGAAAGTAGAGCTCGATACGCGGATCGGAAAAGTAGGGCTCGATACACGGATAGGGAAATTAGAGCTCGATACGCGGATAGGGAAAGTAGAGCTCGATATGCGGATCGGGAAAGTAGAGCTTTATATGGGGATAGGGAAATTAGAGCTCGATATGGGGATAGGGAAAGTAGAGCTTGATATGGGGATAGGGAAAGTAGAGCTCGATATGGGGATAGGGAAAGTAGAGCTTGAGATGAGGTTAGGGAAAATAGAGCTCGAGATGCGGAAAGGGAAAGTTGAGCTCAATACGGGGATAGGGAAAGTAGAGCTCGATACGCAGAAAGGGAAAGTAGAGCTCGATACACAGGTAGGGAAAGTAGAGCTCGATATGCGGATAGGGAAAGTAGAGCTCAATACGGGGATAGGGAAAATAGAGCTCGATACGGGGATAGGGAAAGTAGAGCTCGATATGCGGATACGAAAAGTAGAGCTCGATATGTGAACAAGGAAAACAGAGCTCGATACGCAGATAGGGAAAGTACAGCTTGGGACAGGGATAGGGAAAGTAGAGCTCGAGATGCGGATAGGGAAAGTAGAGCTCGATACGCAGATCGGAAAAGTAGGACTCGATACACGGATAGGGAAATTAGAGCTCGATACGTGGATAGGGAAAGTAGAGCTCGATATGCGGATAGGGAAAGTAGAGCTTTATATGGGGATAGGGAAATTAGAGCTCGATATGGGGATAGGGAAAGTAGAGCTCGATATGCGGATACGAAATGTAGAGCTCGATATGTGGACAAGGAAAACAGAGCTCGATACGCAGATAGGGAAAGTACAGCTTGGGACAGGGATAGGGAAAGTAGAGCTCGAGATGCGGATAGGAAAAGTAGAGCTCGATACGCGGATTGGAAAAGTAGGACTCGATACACGGATAGGGAAAGTAGAGCTCGATACGCGGATAGGGAAAGTAGAGCTCGATATGCGGAAAGGGAAAGTAGAGCTTTATATGGGGATTGGGAAATTAGAGCTCGATATGGGGATAGGGAAAGTAGAGCTTGATATGGGGATAGGGAAAGTAGAGCTCGATATGGGGATAGGGAAAGTAGAGCTTGAGATGAGGTTAGGGAAAATAGAGCTCGAGATACGGAAAGGGAAAGTAGAGATCAATACGGGGATAGGGAAAGTAGAGCTCGATACGCAGAAAGGGAAAGTAGAGCTCGATACACAGATAGGGAAAGTAGAGCTCGATATGCGGATGGGGAAAGTAGAGCTCAATACGGGGATAGGGAAAGTAGAGCTCGATACGCGGATAGGGAATGTAGAGCTCGATATGCGGATACGAAAAGTAGAGCTCCAATATGAGGACAGTGAAAAAAGAGCTCGATACGCAGATAGGGAACGTACAGCTTGGGACAGGGATAGGGAAAGTAGAGCTCGAGATGCGAATAGGGAAAGTAGAGCTCGATATGGGAATAGGCAAAGTAGTGATCGATATGGTGATAGGGAGATTAGAGCTCGATATGGGGATAGGGAAAGTAGAGCTCGATATGCGGATAGGGAAATTAGAGCTTTATATGGGGATAGGGAAAATAGAGCTTGATATGGGGATAGGGAAAGTAGAGCTCGATATGGGGATAGGGAAAGTAGAGCTCGATATGGGGATAGCGAAAGTAGAGCTTGAGAAGAGGTTAGGGAAAATAGAGCTCGAGATGCGGAAAGGGAAATTAGAGCTCAACACGGGGATAGGGAAAGTAGAGCTCGATACGCGGAAAGGGAAAGTAGAGCTCGATACACAGAAAGGGAAAGTAGAGCTCGATATGCGGATAGGGAAAGTAGAGCTCAATACGGGGATAGGGAATGTAGAGCTCGATACACAGATAGGGAATGTAGAGCTCGATATGCGGATACGAAAAGTAGATCTCGATATCTGGACAGGGAAAACAGAGGTCGATACGCAGATAGGGAAAGTAAAGCTTGGGACAGGGATAGGGAAAGTAGAGCTCGAGATGCGGATAGGGAAAATAGAGCTCGATACGTGGATCGGGAAAGTAGGGCTCGATACGCGGATAGGGAAAGTAGAGCTCGATACGCGGATAGGGAAGGTAGAGCTCGATATGCGGATAGGAAAAGTAGAGCTTGATATGGTGATAGGGAAAGTAGAGCTCGATACACGGATAGGGAAAGTAGAGCTCGATATGGGGATAGGAAAAGTAGAGCTCGATACTCGGATAGGGAAAGTAGAGCTCGTTATGGAGATAGGGAAATTTGAAGTCGATATGGAGATAGGGAAAGTAGAGCTCGATAAGGGGATAGACACAGTAGAGCTCGATATAGGGATAGGGAAAGTAGAGCTCGATACGCGGATAGGGAAAGTAGAGCTCAATACGCGGATAGGAAAAGTTTAGCTCGATACGGGGATAGGGAAAGTGGAGCTCGATATGCGGGTAGGGAAAGTAGAGCTCGATATGGAGATAGGGAAATTAGAACTCGATATGGGGATAGGGAAAGTAGAGCTCGATATGGGGAAAGGCACAGTAGAGCTCGATATAGGATTAGGGAAAGTAGAGCTCGATACGCGGATAGGGAAAGTAGAGCTCGATAGGCGGATAGGGAAAGTGGAGCTCAATACGCGGATAGGGAAAGTAAAGCTCGATATGCGGATAGGTAAAGTAGAGCTCAATACGCGGATAGGAAAAGTAGAGCTCAATACGCTGAACGGAAAATTAGAGCTCGATATGGGGTTAGCGAATGTAGAGCTGGATACGCGGATAGGGAGTGTAGAGCTCGATACCCGGATAGGGAAAGTAGAGCTCGGTATGGGGATAGGGAATTTAGAGCTCGATATGGGGATAGGGAAAGAAGAACTCGATACGCAGATAGGGAAAGTAGAGCTCGATATGGAGATAGGGTAAGTAGAACTCGATATGGGGATAGGGAAAGTGGAGCTCGATATGGAGATAGGGAAAGTAGAAGTCGATATGGGGATAGGGAACGTAGAGCTCGATATGGCGATAGGCAAATTAGAGCTCGATATGAGGATAGGGAAAGTAGAGTTTGATATTGGGATAGGGAAAGTAGAGCTCGATTTGGGGATAGGGAAAGTAGAGCTCGATACGCGGATAGAAAAAGTAGAGCTTGATATGGGGATAGGGAAAGTAGAGCTCGATATGGGAATAGGCAAAGTACTGCTCGATATGGGGATAGGGAACATATAGCTCGATATGGGGATAGGGAAAGTAGAGCTCGATACACGGATAGGGAAAGTAGAGCTTTATATGGGGATAGGGAAATTAGAGCTCGATATGGGGATAGGGAAGGTAGAGCTTGATATGGGGATAGGGAAAGTAGAGCTCGATATGGGGATAGGGAAAGTAGAACTCGATACGCGGATAGGGAAAGTAGAGCTTGAGATGAGGTTAGAGAAAATAGAGCTCGAGATGCGGAAAGGGAATGTAGAGCTCAGTACGGGGATTGGGAAAAGTAGAGCTCGATACGCGGATAGGGAAAGTAGAGCTCAATACACAGATAGGGAAAGTAGAGATCGATATGCGGATAGGGAAATTTGGAGATCAATACGGGGATAGGGAAAGTAGAGCTCGATACGCGGATAGGGAAAGTAGAGTTCGATATGCGGATACGAAAAGTAGAGCTCGATATGTGGACAGGGAAAAGAGAGCTCGATACGCAGATAGGGAAAGTACAGCTTGGGACAGGGATAATGAAAGTAGAGTTCGAGATGCGGATAGGGAAAGTAGAGCTCGATACGCGGATCGGGATAGTAGGGCTCGATACGCGGATAGGGAAAGTAGAGCTCGATACGCAAATCGGAAAATTAGAGCTCGATATGAGGATAGCGAAAGTAGAGCTGGATACGCGGATAGGGAGTGTAGAGCTCGATACCCGGATAGGGAAAGTAGAGCTCGATATGGGGATAGGGAAATTAGAGCTCGATATGGAGATAGGGAAAGTAGAACTCGATACGCAGATAGGGAGAGTAGAGCTCGATATGGGGATAGGGAAAGTAGAACTCGATATGGGGATAGGGAAAGTAGAGCTTGATATGGAGATAGGGAAAGTAGAACTTGATATGGGGATAGGGAACGTAGAGCTCGATAAGGGGATAGGCAAATTAGAGCTTGATATGGGGATAGGGAAAGTAGAGCTTGATATTGGGATAGGGAAAGTAGAGCTCGATATGGGGATAGGGAAAGTAGAGCTTTATATGGGGATAGGGAAATTAGAGCTCGATATGGGGATAGGGAAAGTAGAGCTTGATATGGGGATAGGGAAGGTAGAGCTCGATATGGGGATAGGGAAATTAGAGCTTGAGATGAGGTTAGGGAAAATAGAGCTCAAGATGCGGAAAGGGAAAGTAGAGCTCAATACGGGGATAGGGAAAGTAGAGCTCGATACGCAGAAAGGGAAAGTAGAGCTCGATACACAGATAGGGAAAGTAGAGCTCGATATGCGGATAGGGAAAGTAGAGCTCAATACGGGGATAGGGAAAATAGAGCTCGATACGCGGATAGGGAAAGTAGAGCTCGACATGCGGATACGAAAAGTAGAGCTCGATATGTGGACAAGGAAAACAGAGCTCGATACGCAGATAGGGAAAGTACAGCTTGGGACAGGGATATTGAAAGTAGAGCTCGAGATGCGGATAGGGAAAGTAGAGCTCGATACGCGGATCGGAAAAGTAGGGTTCGATACACGGATAGGGAAATTAGAGCTCGATACGCGGATAGGGAAAGTAGAGCTCGATATGCGGATAGGGAAAGTAGAGCTTTATATGGGGATAGGGAAATTAGAGCTCGATATGGGGATAGGGAAAGTAGAGCTTGATATGGGGATAGGGAAAGTAGAGCTCGATATGGGGATAGGGAAAGTAGAGCTTGAGATGAGGTTAGGGAAAATAGAGCTCGAGATGCGGAAAGGGAAATTTGAGCTCAATACGGGGATAGGGAAAGTAGAGCTCGATACGCAGAAAGGGAAAGTAGAGCTCGATACACAGGTAGGGAAAGTAGAGCTCGATATGCGGATAGGGAAAGTAGAGCTCAATACGGGGATAGGGAAAATAGAGCTCGATACGCGTATAGGGAAAGTAGAGCTCGATATGCGGATACGAAAAGTAGAGCTCGATATGTGGATTAGGAAAACAGAGCTCGATACGCAGATAGGGAAAGTACAGCTTGGGACAGGGATAGGGAAAGTAGAGCTCGAGATGCGGATAGGGAAAGTAGAGCTCGATACGCAGATCGGAAAAGTAGGACTCGATACACGGATAGGGAAATTAGAGCTCGATACGTGGATAGGGAAATTAGAGCTCGATATGCGGATAGGGAAAGTAGAGCTTTATATGGGGATAGGGAAATTAGAGCTCAAAATGGGGATAGGGAATGTAGAGCTCGATATGCGGATACGAAAAGTAGAGCTCGATATGTGGACAAGGAAAACAGAGCTCGATACGCAGATAGGGAAAGTACAGCTTGGGACAGGGATAGGGAAAGTAGAGCTCGAGATGCGGATAGGGAAAGTAGAGCTCGATACGTGGATTGGAAAAGTAGGACTCGATACACGGATAGGGAAAGTAGAGCTCGATACGCGGATAGGGAAACTGGAGCTCGATATGCGGATAGGGAAAGTAGAGCTTTATATGGGGATTGGGAAATTAGAGCTCGATATGGGGATAGGGAAAGTAGAGCTTGATATGGGGATAGGGAAAGTAGAGTTCGATATGGGGATAGGGAAAGTAGAGCTTGAGATGAGGTTAGGGAAAATAGAGCTCGAGATACGGCATGGGAAAGTAGAGATCAATACGGGGATAGGGAAAGTAGAGCTCGATACGCAGAAAAGGAAAGTAGAGCTCGATACACAGATAGGGAAAGTAGAGCTCGATATGCGGATAGGGAAAGTAGAGCTCAATACGGGGATAGGGAAAGTAGAGCTCGATACGCGGATAGGGAATGTAGAGCTCGATATGCGGATACGAAAAGTAGAGCTCCAATATGAGGACAGTGAAAACAGAGCTCGATACGCAGATAGGGAACGTACAGCTTGGGACAGGGATAGGGAAAGTAGAGCTCGAGATGCGAATAGGGAAAGTAGAGCTCGATATGGGAATAGGCAAAGTAGTGATCGATATGGTGATAGCGAGATTAGAGCTCGATATGGGGATAGGGAAAGTAGAGCTCGATATGCGGATAGGGAAATTAGAGCTTTATATGGGGATAGGGAAAATAGAGCTTGATATGGGGATAGGGAACGTAGAGCTCGATATGGGGATAGGGAAAGTAGAGCTCGATATGGGGATAGGGAAAGTAGAGCTTGAGAAGAGGTTAGGGAAAATAGAGCTCGAGATGCGGAAAGGGAAAGTAGAGCTCAATACGGGGATAGGGAAAGTAGAGCTCGATACGCGGAAAGGGAAAGTAGAGCTCGATACAGAGAAAGGGAAAGTAGAGCTCGATATGCGGATAGGGAAAGTACAGCTCAATACGGGGATAGGGAATGTAGAGCTCGATACACAGATAGGGAATGTAGAGCTCGATATGCGGATACGAAAAGTAGATCTCGATATGTGGACAGGGAAAACAGAGGTCGATACGCAGATAGGGAAAGTACAGCTTGGGACAGGGATAGGGAAAGTAGAGCTCGAGATGTGGATAGGGAAAATAGAGCTCGATACGTGGATCGGGAAAGTAGGGCTCGATACGCGGATAGGGAAAGTAGAGCTCGATACGCGGATAGGGAAGGTAGAGCTCGATATGCAGATAGGAAAAGTAGAGCTTGATATGGTGATAGGGAAAGTAGAGCTCGATACACGGATAGGGAAAGTAGAGCTCGATATGGGGATAGGGAAAGTAGAGCTCGATACGCGGATAGGGAAAGTAGAGCTCGATATGGAGATAGGGAAATTAGAAGTCGATATGGAGATAGGGAAAGTAGAGCTCGATAAGGGGATAGACACAGTAGAGCTCTATATAATGATAGGGAAAGTAGAGCTCGATACGCGGATAGGGAAAGTAGAGCTCAATACGCGGATAGGAAAAGTTGAGCTCGATACGGGGATAGGGAAAGTGGAGCTCGATATGCGGATAGGGAAAGTAGAGCTCGATATGGAGATAGGGAAATTAGAACTCGATATGGGGATAGGGAAAGTAGAGCTCGATATGGGGAAAGGCACAGTAGAGCTCGATATAGGATTAGGGAAAGTAGAGCTCGATACGCGGATAGGGAAAGTAGAGCTCGATAGGCGGATAGGGAAAGTGGAGCTCAATACGCGGATAGGGAAAGTAGAGCTCGATATGCGGATAGGTAAAGTAGAGCTCAATACGCGGATAGGAAAAGTAGAAATCAATACGCAGAACGGAAAATTAGAGCTCGATATGGGGTTAGCGAATGTAGAGCTGGATACGCGGATAGGGAGTGTAGAGCTCGATACCCGGATAGGGAAAGTAGAGCTCGGTATGGGGATAGGGAATTTAGAGCTCGATATGGGGATAGGGAAAGAAGAACTCGATATGCAGATAGGGAAAGTAGAGCTCGATATGGAGATAGGGTAAGTAGAACTCGATATTGGGATAGGGAAAGTGGAGCTCGATATGGAGATAGGGAAAGTAGAAGTCGATATGGGGATAGGGAACGTAGAGCTCGATATGGCGATAGGCAAATTAGAGCTCGATATGGGGATAGGGAAAGTAGAGTTTGATATTGGGATAGGGAAAGTAGAGCTCGATTTGGGGATAGGGAAAGTAGAGCTCGATACGTGGATAGAAAAAGTAGAGCTTGATATGGGAATAGGGAAAGTAGAGCTCGATATGGGAATAGGCAAAGTACTGCTCGATATGGGGATAGGGAACATATAGCTCGATATGGGGATAGGGAAAGTAGAGCTCGATACACGGATAGGGAAAGTAGAGCTTTATATGGGGATAGGGAAATTAGAGCTCGATATGGGGATAGGGAAGGTAGAGCTTGATATGGGGATAGGGAAAGTAGAGCTCGATATGGGGATAGGGAAAGTAGAACTCGATACGCGGATAGGGAAAGTAGAGCTTGAGATGAGGTTAGAGAAAATAGAGCTCGAGATGCGGAAAGGGAATGTAGAGCTCAGTACGGGGATTGGGAAAGTAGAGCTCGATACGCGGATAGGGAAAGTAGAGCTCAATACACAGATAGGGAAAGTAGAGATCGATATGCGAATAGGGAAATTTGGAGATCAATACGGGGATAGGGAAAGTAGAGCTCGATACGCGGATAGGGAAAGTAGAGTTCGATATGCGGATACGAAAAGTAGAGCTCGATATGTGGACAGGGAAAACAGAGCTCGATACGCAGATAGGGAAAGTACAGCTTGGGACAGGGATAATGAAAGTAGAGTTCGAGATGCGGATAGGGAAAGTAGAGCTCGATACGCGGATCGGGAAAGTAGGGCTCGATACGCGGATAGGGAAAGTAGAGCTCGATACGCAAATCGGAAAATTAGAGCTCGATATGAGGATAGCGAAAGTAGAGCTGGATACGCGGATAGGGAGTGTAGAGCTCGATACCCGGATAGGGAAAGTAGAGCTCGATATGGGGATAGGGAAATTAGAGCTCGATATGGAGATAGGGAAAGTAGAACTCGATACGCAGATAGGGAAAGTAGAGCTCGATATGGGGATAGGGAAAGTAGAACTCGATATGGGGATAGGGAAAGTAGAGCTCGATATGGAGATAGGGAAAGTAGAACTTGATATGGGGACAGGGAACGTAGAGCTCGATAAGGGGATAGGCAAATTAGAGCTTGATATGGGGATAGGGAAAGTAGAGCTTGATATTTGGATAGGGAAAGTAGAGCTCGATTTGGGGATAGGGAAAGTAGAGCTCGATACGCGGATAGGAAAAGTAGAGCTTGATATGGGGATAGGGAAAGTAGAGCTCGATATGGGAATTGGCAAAGTAGTGCTCGATATGGGGATAGGGAAAGTAGAGCTCGATATGGGGATAGGGAAAGTAGAGCTTTATATGGGGATAGGGAAATTAGAGCTCGATATGGGGATAGGGAAAGTAGAGCTTGATATGGGGATAGGGAAAGTAGAGCTCGATATGGGGATAGGGAAAGTAGAGCTTGAGATGAGTTTAGGGAAAATAGAGCTCAAGATGCGGAAAGGGAAAGTAGAGCTCAATACGGGGATAGGGAAAGTAGAGCTTGATACGCAGAAAGGGAAAGTAGAGCTCGATACACAGATAGGGAAAGTAGAGCTCGATATGCGGATAGGGAAAGTAGAGCTCAATACGGGGATAGTAAAAATAGAGCTCGATACGCGGATAGGGAAAGTAGAGCTCGATATGCGGATACGAAAAGTAGAGCTCGATATGTGGACAAGGAAAACAGAGCTCGATACGCAGATAGGGAAAGTACAGCTTGGGACAGGGATAGGGAAAGTAGAGCTCGAGATGCGGATAGGGAAAGTAGAGCTCGATACGCGGATCAGAAAAGTAGGGTTCGATACACGGATAGGGAAATTAGAGCTCGATACGCGGATAGGGAAAGTAGAGCTCGATATGCAGATAGGGAAAGTGGAGCTTTATATGGGGATAGGGAAATTAGAGCTCGATATGGGGATAGGGAAAGTAGAGCTTGATATGGGGATAGGGAAAGTAGAGCTCGATATGGGGATAGGGAAAGTAGAGCTTGAGATGAGGTTAGGGAAAATAGAGCTCGAGATGCGGAAAGGGAAAGTTGAGCTCAATACGGGGATAGGGAAAGTAGAGCTCGATACGCAGAAAGGGAAAGTAGAGCTCGATACACAGGTAGGGAAAGTAGAGCTCGATATGCGGATAGGGAAAGTAGAGCTCAATACGGGGATAGGGAAAATAGAGCTCGATACGCGGATAGGGAAAGTTGAGCTCGATATGCGGATACGAAAAGTAGAGCTCGATATGTGGACAAGGAAAACAGAGCTCGATACGCAGATAGGGAAAGTACAGCTTGGGACAGGGATAGGGAAAGTAGAGCTCGAGATGCGGATAGAGAAAGTAGAGCTCGATACGCAGATCGGAAAAGTAGGACTCGATACACGGATAGGGAAATTAGAGCTCGATACGTGGATAGGGAAAGTAGAGCTCGATATGCGGATAGGGAAAGTAGAGCTTTATATGGGGATAGGGAAATTAGAGCTCGATATGGATATAGGGAAGGTAGAGCTCGATATGCGGATACGAAAAGTAGAGCTCGATATGTGGACATGGAAAACAGAGCTCGATACGCAGATAGGGAAAGTACAGCTTGGGACAGGGATAGGGAAAGTAGAGCTCGAGATGCGGATAGGGAAAGTAGAGCTCGATACGTGGATTGGAAAAGTAGGACTCGATACACGGATAGGGAAAGTAGAGCTCGATACGCGGATAGGGAAACTGGAGCTCGATATGCGGATAGGGAAAGTAGAGCTTTATATGGGGATTGGGAAATTAGAGCTCGATATGGGGATAGGGAAAGTAGAGCTCGATACGCGGAGAGGAAAAGTAGAGCTTGATAAGGGGATAGGCAAATTAGAGCTTGATATGGGGATAGGGAAAGTAGAGCTTGATATTGGGATAGGGAAAGTAGAGCTCGATTTGGGGATAGGGAAAGTAGAGCTCGATACGCGGACAGGAAAAGTAGAGCTTGATATGGGGATAGGGAAAGTAGAGCTCGATATGGGGATAGGGAAAGTAGAGCTCGATATGGGGATAGGTAAAGTAGAGCTCGATATGGGAATTGGCAAAGCAGTGCTCGATATTGGGATAGGGAAAGTAGAGATCGATATGGGGATAGGGAAAGTAGAGCTTTATATGGGGATAGGGAAATTAGAGCTCGATATGGGGATAGGGAAAGTAGAGCTTGATATGGGGATAGGGAAAGTAGAGCTCGATATGGGGATAGGGAAAGTAGAGCTTGAGATGAGGTTAGGGAAAATAGAGCTCGAGATGCGGAAAGGGAAAGTAGAGCTCAATACGGGGATAGGGAAAGTAGAGCTCGATACGCAGAAAGGGAAAGTAGAGCTCGATACACAGATAGGGAAAGTAGAGCTCGATATGCGGAGAGGGAAAGTAGAGCTCAATACGGGGATAGGGAAAATAGAGCTCGATACGCGGATAGGGAAAGTATAGCTCGATATGCGGATACGAAAAGTAGAGCTCGATATGTAGACAAGGAAAACAGAGCTCGATACGCAGATAGGGAAAGTACAGCTTGGGACAGGGATAGGGAAAGTAGAGCTCGAGATGCGGATAGGGAAAGTAGAGCTCGATACGCGGATCGGAAAAGTAGGGCTCGATACACGGATAGGGAAATTAGAGCTCGATACGCGGATAGGGAAAGTAGAGCTCGATATGCGGATAGGGAAAGTAGAGCTTTGTATGGGGATAGGGAAATTAGAGCTCGATATGGGGATAGGGAAAGTAGAGCTTGATATGGGGATAGGGAAAGTAGAGCTCGATATGGGGATAGGGAAAGTAGAGCTTGAGATGAGGTTAGGGAAAATAGAGCTCGAGATGCAGAAAGGGAAAGTAGAGCTCAATACGGGGATAGGGAAAGTAGAGCTCGATACGCAGAAAAGGAAAGTAGAGCTCGATACACAGATAGGGAAAGTAGAGCTCGATATGCGGATAGGGAAAGTAGAGCTCATTACGGGGATAGGGAAAATAGAGCTTGATACGCGGATAGGGAAAGTAGAGCTCGATATGCGGATACGAAAAGTAGAGCTCGATATGTGGACAAGGAAAACAGAGCTCGATACGCAGATAGGGAAAGTACAGCTTGGGACAGGGATAGGGAAAGTAGAGCTCAAGATGCGGATAGGGAAAGTTGAGCTCGATACGCAGATCGGAAAAGTAGGACTCGATACACGGATAGGGAAAGTAGAGCTCGATACGCGGATAGGGAAAGTAGAGCTCGATATGCGGATAGGGAAAGTAGAGCTTTATATGGGAATAGGGAAATTAGAGCTCGATATGGGGATAGGGAAAGTAGAGCTTGATATGGGGATAGGGAAATTAGAGCTTGAGATGAGGTTGGGGAAAATAGAGCTCGAGATGCGGCAAGGGAAAGTAGAGATCAATACGGGGATAGTGAAAGTAGAGCTCGATACGCGGATAGGGAATTTAGAGCTCGATATGCGGATACGAAAAGTAGAGCTCGATATGTGGACATTGAAAACAGAGCTCGATACGCAGATAGGGAAAGAACAGCTTGGGACAGGGCTAGGGAAAGTAGAGCTCGAGATGTGAATAGGGAAAGTAGAGCTCGATAAGGGAATAGGCAAAGTAGTGCTCGATATGGGGATAGGGAAATTAGAGCTCGATATGGGGATAGGGAAAGTAGAGCTCGATATGCAGATAGGGAAATTAGAGCTTGATATGGGGATAGGGAAAGTAGAGCTCGATATGGGGATAGGGAAAGTAGAGCTTGAGAAGAGGTTAGGGAAAATAGAGCTCGAGATGCGGAAAGGGAAAGTAGAGCTCATTACGGGGATAGGGAAAGTAGAGCTCGACACGCGGAAAGGGAAAGTAGAGATCGATACACAGATAGGGAAAGTAGAGCTCGATATGCGGATAGGGAAAGTAGAGCTAAATACGGGGATAGGGAAAGTAGAGCTCGATATGGAGATAGGGAAAGTAGAAATTGATATGGGGATAGGGAACGTAGAGCTCGATATGGGGATAGGCAAATTAGAGCTCGATAAGGGGATAGGGAAAGTAGAGCTTGATATTGCGATAGGGAAAGTAGAGCTCCATTTGGGGATAGGGAAAGGAGAGCTCGATACGCGGATAGGAAAAGTAGAGCTTGATATGGGGATAGGGAAAGTAGAGCTCGATATGGGGATAGGGAAAGTAGAGCTCGATATGGGGATAGGGAAAGTAGAGCTCGATATGGGAATAGGCAAAGTAGTGCTCGATATGGGGATAGGGAAAGTAGAGCTCGATATGCGAATAGGGAAAGTAGAGCTCAATACGGGGATAGGGAAAATAGAGATCGATACGCGGATAGGGAAAGTAGAGCTCGATATGCGGAAACGAAAAGTACAGCTCGATGTGTGGACAGGGAAAACAGAGCTCGATACGCAGATAGGGAAAGTACAGCTTGGGACAGGGATAGGGAAAGTAGAGCTCGAGATGCGGATAGGGAAAGTAGAGCTCGATACGCGGATCGGGAAAGTAGGGCTCGATACGCGGATAGGGAAAGTAGAGCTCGATACGCGGAAAGGGAAAGTAGAGCTTTATATGGGGATAGGGAAATTAGAGCTCGATATGGGGATAGGGAAAGTAGAGCTTGATATGGGGATAGGGAATGTAGAGCTCGATATGGGGATAGGGAAAGTAGAGCTTGAGATGAGGTTAGGGAAAATAGAGCTCGAGATGCGGAAAGGGAAAGTAGAGCTCAATACGGGGATAGGGAAAGTAGAGCTCGATACCCGGAAAGGGAAAGTAGAGCTCGATACACAGATAGTGAAAGTAGAGCTCGATATGCGGATAGGGAAAGTAGAGCTCAATACGGGAATAGGGAAAGTAGAGCTCGATACGCGGATAGGGAATGTAGAGCTTGATATGCGGATACGAAAAGTAGAGCTCGATATGTGGACAGTAAAAACAGAGCTCGATACGCAGATAGGGAAAGTACAGCTTGGGACACGGATAGGGAAAGTAGAGCTCAAGATGCGGATAGGGAAAGTAGAGCTCGAAATGGGAATAGGCAAAGTAGTGCTCAATATGGGGATAGGGAAAGTAGAGCTCGATATGGGGATAGGGAAAGAAGAGCTCGATATGGGGATAGGTAAAGTAGAGCTTTATATGGGGATAGGGAATTTAGATCTCGATATGGGGATAGGGAAAGTAGAGCTCGATATGGGGATAGGGAAAGTAGAGCTTGAGATGAGGTTAGGGAAAATAGAGCTCGAGATGCTGAAAGGGAAAGTAGAGCTCAATACGGGGATAGGGAAAGTAGAGCTCGATTCACGGAAAGGGAAAGTAGAGCTCGATACACAGATAGGGAAAGTAGAGCTCGATATGCGGATAGGGAAAGTAAAGCTCAATACGGGGATACGGAAAATAGAGTTCGATACGCGAATAGGGAAAGTAGAGCTCGATATGCGGATACGAAAAGTAGAGCTCGATATGTGGACAGGGAAAACAGAGCTCGATACGCAGATAGGGAAAGTACAGCTTGGGACAGGGATAGGGAAAGTAGAGCTCGAGATGCGGAAAGGGAAAGTAGAGCTCAATACGGGGATAGGGAAAGTAGAGCTCGATACCCGGAAAGGGAAAGTAGAGCTCGATACACAGATAGTGAAAGTAGAGCTCGATATGCGGATAGGGAAAGTAGAGCTCAATACGGGAATAGGGAAAGTAGAGCTCGATACGCGGATAGGGAATGTAGAGCTTGATATGCGGATACGAAAAGTAGAGCTCGATATGTGGACAGTAAAAACAGAGCTCGATACGCAGATAGGGAAAGTACAGCTTGGGACACGGATAGGGAAAGTAGAGCTCAAGATGCGGATAGGGAAAGTAGAGCTCGAAATGGGAATAGGCAAAGTAGTGCTCAATATGGGGATAGGGAAAGTAGAGCTCGATATGGGGATAGGGAAAGAAGAGCTCGATATGGGGATAGGTAAAGTAGAGCTTTATATGGGGATAGGGAATTTAGATCTCGATATGGGGATAGGGAAAGTAGAGCTCGATATGGGGATAGGGAAAGTAGAGCTTGAGATGAGGTTAGGGAAAATAGAGCTCGAGATGCTGAAAGGGAAAGTAGAGCTCAATACGGGGATAGGGAAAGTAGAGCTCGATTCACGGAAAGGGAAAGTAGAGCTCGATACACAGATAGGGAAAGTAGAGCTCGATATGCGGATAGGGAAAGTAAAGCTCAATACGGGGATACGGAAAATAGAGTTCGATACGCGAATAGGGAAAGTAGAGCTCGATATGCGGATACGAAAAGTAGAGCTCGATATGTGGACAGGGAAAACAGAGCTCGATACGCAGATAGGGAAAGTACAGCTTGGGACAGGGATAGGGAAAGTAGAGCTCGAGATGCGGATAGGGAAAGTAGAGCTCGATACGCGGATCGGGAAAGTAGGGCTCGATACGCGGATAGGGAAAGTAGAGCTCGATATGCGGATAGGGAAAGTAGAGCTCGATATGCGGATAGGGAATGTAGAGCTTTATATGGGGATAGAGAAATTAGAGCTCAATATGGGGATAGGGAAAGTAGAGCTTGATATGTGGATAGGGAAAGTAGAGCTCGATAAGGGGATAGGGAAAGTAGGGCTTGAAATGAGGTTAGGGAAAATAGAGCTCGAGATGCGGAAAGGGAAAGTAGAGCTCAATACGGGGATAGGGAAAGTAGAGCACGATACGCAGGAAGGGAAAGTAGAGATCGATACACAGATAGGGAAAGTAGAGCTCGATATGCGGTAGGGAAAGTAGAGCTCAATACGGGGATAGGCAAAGTAGAGCTCGATACGCGGATAGGGAATGTAGTGCTTGATATGCAGATACAAAAGGTAGAGCTCGATATGTGGACAGGGAAAACAGAGCTCGATACGCAGATAGGGAAAGTACAGCTTGGGACATGGATAGGGAAAGTAGAGCTCGAGATGCGGATAGGGAAAGTAGAGCTCGATACGTGGATCGGGAAAGTAGGGCTCGATACGCGGATAGGGAAAGTAGAGCTCGATACGCGGATAGGGAAAGTAGAGCTCGATATGCGGATAGGGAAAGTAGAGCTCGATATTTTGATAGGGAAAGTAGAGCTCGATACACGGATCGGGAAAGTAGTGCTCGATATGGGGATAGGGAATGGAGAGCTCGATACCCGGAAAGGGAAAGTAGAGCTCGATACACAGATAGGGAAAGTAGAGCTCGATATGCGGATAGGGAAAGTAGAGCTCAATACGGGAATAGGGAAAGTAGAGCTCGATATGCGTATACGAAAAGTAGAGCTCGATATGTGGACAGTGAAAACAGAGCTCGATACGCAGATAGGGAAAGTACAGCTTGGGACATGGATAGGGAAAGTAGAGCTCAAGATGCGGATAGGGAAAGTAGAGCTGGAAATGGGAATAGGCAAAGTAGTGCTCGATATGGGGATAGGGAAAGTAGAGCTCGATATGGGGATAGGGAAAGTAGAGCTCGATATGCGGATAGGGAAAGTAGAGCTTTATATAGGGATAGGGAAATTAGAGCTCGATATGGGGATAGGGAAAGTAGAGCTTGATATGGGGATAGGGAAAGTAGAGCTCGATATGGGGATAGGGAAAGTAAAGCTTGAGATGAGGTTAGGGAAAATAGAGCTCGAGATGCGGAAAGGGAAAGTAGAGCTCAATACCGGGATAGGGAAAGTAGAGCTCGATACGCGGAAAGGGAAAGTAGAGCTCGATACACAGATAGGGAAAGTAGAGCTCGATATGCGGATAGGGAAGGTCGAGCTCAATACGGGCATCGGGAAAATAGAGCTCGATACACAGATAGGGAAAGTAGAGCTCGATATGCGGATATGAAAAGTAGAGCTCGATATGTGGACAGGGAAAACAGAGCTCGATATGGAGATAGGGAAATTGGAAGTCGATATGGAGATAGGGAAAGTAGAGCTCGATATGGGGATAGACACAGTAGAGCTTGATATAGGGATAGGGAAAGTAGAGCTCGATACGCGAATAGGGAAAGTAGAGCTCAATACGCGGATTGGAAAAGTAGAGCTCGATACGGGATTAGGGAAAGTGCAGCTCGATACGCGGATAGCGAAAGTAGAGCTCGATATGGAGATAGGGAAATCAGAACTCGATATGGGGATAGGGAAAGTAGAGCTGGATATGGGGATAGGCACAGTAGAGCTCGATATAGGATTAGGGAAAGTAGAGCTCAATACGCGGATAGGGAAAGTAGAGCTCGATAGGCGGATAGGGAAAGTAGAGCTCAATACGCTGATAGGGAAAGTAGAGCTCGATAGGCGGATAGGGAAAGTAGAGCTCAATACGCGTATAGGAAAAGTAGAGCTCAATACGCATATCGGAAAATTAGAGCTCGATATGGGGATAGCGAAAGTAGAGCTGGATACGCGGATAGGGAGTGTAGAGCTCGATACCCGGATAGGGAAAGTAGAGCTCGGTATGGGGATAGGGAATTTAGAGCTCGATATGGGGATAGGGAAAGAAGAACTCGATACGCAGATAGGGAATGTAGAGCTCGATATGGGCATAGGGTAAGTAGAACTCGATATGGGGATAGGGAAAGTGGAGCTCGATATGGAGATAGGGAAAGTAGAACTCGTTATGGGGATAGGGACCGTAGAGCTCGAAATGGCCATAGGCAAATTAGAGCTCGATATGGGGATAGGGAAAGTAGATTTTGATATTGGGATAGGGAAAGTCGAGCTCGATTTGGGGATAGGGAAAGTAGAGTTCGATACGGGGATAGGGAAAGTAGAGGTCAATACGTGGGTAGGGAAAGTAGAGCTCGATATGGAGATAGGGAAAGTAGAGCTCGATATGGGGATACAGAAAGTAGAGCTCGATATGGGAATAGGCAAACTAGAGCTCGATATGGGGATAGGGAATGTAGAGCTCGATATGGGGATAGGGAAAGTAGACCTCGATACGCGGATAGGGAAAGTAGAGCTCGATATGGGGATAGGGAAATTAGAGCTCGATATGGAGATAGGGAAATTAGAACTCGATATAGGGATAGGGAAATAAAGGCTCGATCTGGGAATTGGGAAAGTAGAGCTCGATATGGAAATAGGGAAAGTAGAGCTCATGACGGGGAAAGGGAAAGTAGAGCACGATACATGGATAGGGAAGGTAGAGCTCGATATGGAGATAGGGAAAGTAGAGCTCGATATGGGGATACAGAAAGTAGAGCTCGACATGGGGATAGGCAAAGTAGAGCTTGATATGGGGATACGGAATGTAGAGCTCGATATGGGGATAGGGAAAGTAGACCTCGATACGGGGCTAGGGAAAGTAGAGCTCGATATGGAGATAGGGAAATTAGAGCTCAATACGCAGATAGGGAAATTAGAGCTCAATGCACGGTTAGGGAAATAGAGCTCGCGATATGCATACGAAAAGTAGAGCTCGATATGTGGACAGGGAAAGTAGAGCTCCATACACAGATAGGGAAAGTAGATCTGGAGACACGGAAAGGGAAAGTAGAGCTCAATACGGGGATAGGGAAAGTAGAGCTCGATACGGAGATAGGGAAATTAGAGCTCAATACGCGCATAGGGAAAGTAGAGCTCAATACGCGGATAGCGAAAGTAGAGTTCGATACGGGGATAGGGAAAGTAGAGGTCAATACGTGGGTAGGGAAAGTAGAGCTCGATATGGAGATAGGGAAAGTAGAGCTCGATATGGGGATACAGAAAGTAGAGTTCGATATGGGGATAGGCAAAGTAGAGCTCGATATGGGGATAGGGAATGTAGAGCTCGATATGGGGATAGGGAAAGTAGACCTCGATACGCGGATAGGGAAAGTAGAGCTCAATACGCGGATTGAAAAAGTAGAGCTCGATACGGGATTAGGGAAAGTGCAGCTCGATACGCGGATAGGGAAAGTAGAGCTCGATATGGAGATAGGGAAATTAGAACTCGATATGGGGATAGGGAAAGTAGAGCTCGATATGGGGATAGGCACAGTAGAGCTTGATATAGGATTAGGGAAAGTAGAGCTCGATACGCGGATAGGGAAAGTAGAGCTCGATAGGCGGATAGGGAAAGTAGAGCTCAATACGCGGATAGGGAAAGTAGAGCTCGATAGGCGGATAGGGAAAGTAGAGCTCAATACGCGGATAGGAAAAGTAGAGCTCAATACGCATATCGGAAAATTAGAGCTCGATATGGGGATAGCGAAAGTAGAGCTGGATACGCGGATAGGGAGTGTAGAGCTCGATACCCGGATAGGGAAAGTAGAGCTCGGTATGGGGATAGGGAATTTAGAGCTCGATATGGGGATAGGGAAAGAAGAACTCGATACGCAGATAGGGAATGTAGAGCTCGATATGGGCATAGGGTAAGTAGAACTCGATATGGGGATAGGGAAAGTGGAGCTCGATATGGAGATAGGGAAAGTAGAACTCGTTATGGGGATAGGGACCGTAGAGCTCGAAATGGCCATAGGCAAATTAGAGCTCGATATGGGGATAGGGAAAGTAGATTTTGATATTGGGATAGGGAAAGTCGAGCTCGATTTGGGGATAGGGAAAGTAGAGTTCGATACGGGGATAGGGAAAGTAGAGGTCAATACGTGGGTAGGGAAAGTAGAGCTCGATATGGAGATAGGGAAAGTAGAGCTCGATATGGGGATACAGAAAGTAGAGCTCGATATGGGGATAGGCAAACTAGAGCTCGATATGGGGATAGGGAATGTAGAGCTCGATATGGGGATAGGGAAAGTAGACCTCGATACGCGGATAGGGAAAGTAGAGCTCGATATGGGGATAGGGAAATTAGAGCTCGATATGGAGATAGGGAAATTAGAACTCGATATAGGGATAGGGAAATAAAGGCTCGATCTGGGAATTGGGAAAGTAGAGCTCGATATGGAAATAGGGAAAGTAGAGCTCATGACGGGGAAAGGGAAAGTAGAGCACGATACGTGGATAGGGAATGTAGAGATCGATATGCGGGTAGGGAAAGTAGAGCTCGATATGGAGATAGGGAAAGTAGAGCTCGATATGGGGATACGGAAAGTACAGCTCGATATGGGGATAGGGAAAGTAGAGCTCGATACGCGGATAGGGAAAGTAGAGCTTTATATGGGGATAGGGAAATTTGAGCTCGATATGGGGATAGGGAAAGTAGAGCTTTATATGGGGATAGGGAAAGTAGAGCTCAATACGCAGATAGGGAAAGTAGAGCTCCATACGGGGCTAGGGAAAGTAGAGCTCGATACGCGGATAGGGAAAATAGAGCTCGATACACAGATAGGGAAAGTAGAGCTCGATACACAGATAGGGAAAGTAGTGCTCGAGATGCGTTTAGTGAAAATAGAGCTCGAGATGCGGATAGGGAAAGTAGAACTCAATACGGGGCTGGGAAAGTAGAGCTCGATATGCAGATAGGAAAAGTAGAGATTGAGACACGGATAGGGAAAGTAGAGCTCGATATGGGGATAGGGAAAGTAGAGCTCGGGATGGGGATAGGGAAAGTAGAATTCGATACACAGATAGGGAAAGTAGTGCTCGAGATGCATTTAGGGAAAATAGAGCTCGAGATGTGGATAGGGAAAGTAGAGCTCAATACGGGGCTGGGAAAGTAGAGCTCGATACGCAGACAGGAAAAGTAGAGCTTGAGACACGGATAGGGAAAGTAGAGCTCGATATAGGGATAGGGAAAGTAGAGCTCGATACGGGGATAGGGAAAGTAGAGCTCGATACGCGGATAGGGAAAGTAGAGCTCGATATGGAGATAGGGAAATTAGAAGTCGATATGGAGATAGCGAAAGTAGAGCTCGATATGGGGATAGACACAGTAGAGCTCAATATAGGGATAGGGAAAGTAGAGCTCGATACGCAGATAGGGAAAGTAGAGCTCAATATGCGGATAGGGAAAGTAGAGCTCAATATGCGAATAGGAAAAGTAGAGCTCGATACGGGGATAGGCGAAGTGGAGCTTGATACGCGGATAGGGAAAGTAGAGCTCGATATGGAGATAGGGAAATTAGAACTCGATATGGGGATAGGGAAAGTAGACCTCGATACGCGGATAGGGAAAGTAGAGCTCGGGACGGGGATAGGGAAAGTAGAGCACGATACGTGGATAGGGAAGGTAGAGCTCGATATGGAGATAGGGAAAGTAGAGCTCGATATGGGGATACAGAAAGTAGAGCTCGACATGGGGATAGGCAAAGTAGAGCTCGATATGGGGATACGGAATGTAGAGCTCGATATGGGGATAGGGAAAGTAGACCTCGATACGGGGCTAGGGAAAGTAGAGCTCGATATGGAGATAGGGAAATTAGAGCTCAATACGCAGATAGGGAAATTAGAGCTCAATGCACGGTTAGGGAAATAGAGCTCGCGATATGCATACGAAAAGTAGAGCTCGATATGTGGACAGGGTAAGTAGAGCTCGATACACGGATAGGGAAAATAGAGCTCGATACGTAGATAGGGAAAGTAGAGCTCCATACACAGATAGGGAAAGTAGATCTGGAGACACGGATAGGGAAAGTAGAGCTCAATACGGGGATAGGGAAAGTAGAGCTCGATATGGAGATAGGGAAATTAGAGCTCAATACGCGCATAGGGAAAGTAGAGCTCAATACGCGGATAGCGAAAGTAGAGTTCGATACGGGGATAGGGAAAGTAGAGGTCAATACGTGGGTAGGGAAAGTAGAGCTCGATATGGAGATAGGGAAAGTAGAGCTCGATATGGGGATACAGAAAGTAGAGCTCGATATGGGGATAGGCAAAGTAGAGCTCGATATGGGGATAGGGAATGTAGAGCTCGATATGGGGATAGGGAAAGTAGACCTCGATACGCGGACAGGGAAAGTAGAGCTCGATATGGGGATAGGGAAATTAGAGCTCGATATGGAGATAGGGAAATTAGAACTCGATATAGGGATAGGGAAATAAAAGCTCGATCTGGGAATTGGGAAAGTAGAGCTCGATATGGAGATAGGGAAAGTAGAGCTCAGGACGGGGATAGGGAAAGTAGAGCACGATACGTGGATAGGGAAAGTAGAGATCGATACACGGGTTGGGAAAGTAGAGCTCGATATGGATATAGGGAAAGTAGAGCTCGATATGGGGATACGGAAAGTAGAGCTCGATATGGGGATAGGGAAAGTAGAGCTCGATACGCGGATAGGGAAAGTAGAGCTTTATATGGGGATAGGGAAATTTGAGCTCGATATGGGGATAGGGAAAGTAGAGCTTTATATGGGGATAGGGAAAGTAGAGCTCAATACGCAGATAGGGAAAGTAATGCTCCATACGGGGCTAGGGAAAATAGAGCTCGGTACACAGATAGGGAAAGTAGAGCTCGATACACATATAGGGAAAGTAGTGCTCGAGATGCGTTTAGGGAAAATAGAGCTCGAGATGCGGATAGGGAAAGTAGAACTCAATACGGGGCTGGGAAAGTAGAGCTCGATACGCAGATAGGAAAAGTAAAGATTGAGACACGGATAGGGAAAGTAGAGCCCGATATGGGGATAGGGAAAGTAGAGCTCGGGATGGGAATAGGGAAAGTAGAGCTCGATACACAGATAGGGAAAGTAGTGCTCGAGATGCGTTTAGGGAAAATAGAGCTCGAGATACGGATAGGGAAAGTAGAACTCAATACGGGGATAGGGAAAGCAGAGCTCGATATGGAGATAGGGAAATTAGAGCTCAATACATGGATAGGGAAATTAGAGCTCAAAATGCGGTTAGGGAAATAGAGCTCGAGATACAGATACGAAAAGTAGAGCTCCAGATGCGGAGATGGAAAGTAGAGCTCGATTTGTGGATAGAGAAAGTAGAGGTCGATACGCGGATAGGGAAAGTAGAGCTCGATACACAGATAGGGAAAGTAGAGCTCAATACGGGGATAGGGAAAGTAGAGCTCGATATGGAGATAGGGAAATTAGAGCTCAATACGCAGATAGGGAAATTAGAGCTCAATGCATGGTTAGGGAAATAGAGCTCGCGATACGGATACGAAAAGTAGAGCTTGATATGTGGACAGGGTAACTAGAGCTCTATACACGGATAGGGAAAATAGAGCTCGATACGCAGATAGGGAAAATAGAGCTCAATATACAGATAGGGAAAGTAGATCTGGAGACACGGAGGGAAAGAAGAGCTCAATACGGGGATAAGGAAAGTAGAGCTCGATATGGAGATAGGGAAATTAGAGCTCAATACATGGATAGGGAAATTAGAGCTCAAAATGCGGTTAGGGAAATAGAGCTCGAGATACAGATACGGAAAGTAGAGCTCGAGATGCGGAGATGGAAAGTAGAGCTCGATTTGTGGATAGAGAAAGTAGAGGTCGATACGCGGATAGGGAAAGTAGAGCTCGAGAAACTGATAGGGAAAGTAGAGCTCGATACGGGAATAGGGAAAGTAGAGCTCGGGATGGAGATAGGGAAAGTAGAGCTCGATATGGGGATAGGAAAGTAGAGCTCGATCTGGCGATAGGGAAAGTAGAGCTCGATACGCGGATAGGGAATGTAGAGCTCAATACGCGGATAGCGAAAGTAGAGTTCGATACGGGGATAGGGAAAGTAGAGGTCAATACGCGGGTAGGGAAGGTAGAGCTCGATATGGAGATAGGGAAAGTAGAGCTCGATATGGGAATACAGAAAGTAGAGCTCGACATGGGGATAGGCAAAGTAGAGCTCGATATGGGGATAGGGAATGTAGAGCTCGATATGGGGATAGGGAAAGTAGACCTCGATACGCGGATAGGGAAAGTAGAACTCGATATAGTGATAGGGAAATAAGAGCTCGATGTGGGGATTGGGAAAGTAGAGCTCGATATGGAGATAGGGAAAGTAGAGCTCGGGACAGGGATAGGGAAAGGAGAGCACGATACGTGGATAGGGAAAGTAGAGATCAATACGCGGATAGGGAAAGTAGAGCTCGATATGGAGATAGGTAAATTAGAACTCGATATAGGGATAGGGAAATAAGAGCTCGATCTGGGGATTGGGAAAGTAGAGCTCGATATGGAGATAGGGAAAGTAGAGCTCAGGACGGGGATAGGGAAAGTAGAGCTCGATATGGAGATAGGGAAATTAGAGCTCAATACGCAGATAGGGAAATTAGAGCTCAATGCACGGTTAGGGAAATAGAGCTCGCGATACGGATACGAAAAGTAGAGCTCGATATGTGGACAGGGTAAGTAGAGCTCGATACACGGATAGGGAAAATAGAGCTCGATACGCAGATACGGAAAGTAGAGCTCAATACACAGATAGGGAAAGTAGATCTGGAGACACGGATAGGGAAAGTAGAGCTCAATACGGGAATAGGGAAAGTAGAGCTCAATATGGAGATAGGGAAATCAGAGCTCAATACGCGGATAGGGAAAGTAGAGCTCAATACGCGGATAGCGAAAGTAGAGTTCGATATGGGGATAGGGAAAGTAGAGGTCAATACGTGGGTAGGGAAAGTAGAGCTCGATATGGAGATAGGGAAAGTAGAGCTCGATATGGGGATACAGAAAGTAGAGCTCGATATGGGGATAGGCAAAGTAGAGCTCGATATGGGGATAGGGAATGTAGAGCTCGATATGGGGATAGGGAAAGTAGACCTCGATACGCGGATAGGGAAAGTAGAGCTCGATATGGGGATAGGGAAATTAGAGCTCGATATGGAGATAGGGAAATTAGAACTCGATATAGGGATAGGGAAATAAAGGCTCGATCTGGGAATTGGGAAAGTAGAGCTCGATATGGAAATAGGGAAAGTAGAGATCATGACGGGGAAAGGGAAAGTAGAGCACGATACGTGGATAGGGAATGTAGGGATCGATATGCGGGTAGGGAAAGTAGAGCTCGATATGGAGATAGGGAAAGTAGAGCTCGATATGGGGATACGGAAAGTACAGCTCGATATGGGGATAGGGAAGGTAGAGCTCGATACGCGGATAGGGAAAGTAAAGCTTTATATGGGGATAGGGAAATTTGAGCTCGATATGGGGATAGGGAAAGTAGAGCTTTATATGGGGATAGGGAAAGTAGAGCTCAATACGCAGATAGGGAAAGTAGAGCTCCATACAGGGCTAGGGAATGTAGAGCTCGATACGCGGATAGGGAAAATAGAGCTCGATACACAGATATGGATAGTAGAGCTCGATACACAGATAGGGAAAGTAGTGCTCGAGATGCGTTTAGGGAAAATAGAGCTCGAGATGCGGATAGGGAAAGTAGAACTCAATACGGGGCTGGGAAAGTAGAGCTCGATATGCAGATAGGAAAAGTAGAGATTGAGACACGGATAGGGAAAGTAGAGCTCGATATGGGGATAGGGAAAGTAGAGCTCGGGATGGGGATAGGGAAAGTAGAGCTCGATACACAGATAGGGAAAGTAGTGCTCGAGATGCATTTAGGGAAAATAGAGCTCGAGATGCGGATAGGGAAAGTAGAGCTCAATACGGGGCTGGGAAAGTAGAGCTCGATACGCAGACAGGAAAAGTAGAGCTTGAGACACGGATAGGGAAAGTAGAGCTCGATATAGGGATAGGGAAAGTAGAGCTCGGGATGGGGATAGAGAAAGTAGAGCTTGATACGCAGATAGGGAAAGTCGAGCTCAATACGCCGATAGGGAAAGTAGAGCTCGATACGGGGATAGGGAAAGTAGAGCTCGATACGCGGATAGGGAAAGTAGAGCTCGATATGGAGATAGGGAAATTAGAAGTCGATATGGAGATAGCGAAAGTAGAGCTCGATATGGGGATAGACACAGTAGAGCTCAATATAGGGATAGGGAAAGTAGAGCTCGATACGCGGATAGGGAAGGTAGAGCTCAATACGCGGATAGGAAAAGTAGAGTTCGATACGGGGATAGGGAAAGTGGAGCTCGATACGCGGATAGGGAAAGTAGAGCTCGATATGGAGGTAGGGAAATTAGAACTCGAAATGGGGATAGGGAAAGTAGACCTCGATACGCGGATAGGGTAAGTAGAGATCGGGACTGAGATAGGGAAAGTAGAGCATGACACGTGGAGAGGCAAAGTAGAGATCAATACGTCGAGAGGGAAAGTAGAGCTCGATATGGAGATAGGGAAAGTAGAGCTCGATATGGAGATACGGAAAGTAGAGCTCGATATGGGGATAGGGAAATTAGAGCTCGATACGCAGATAGGGAAAGTAGAGCTTTATATGGGGATAGGGAAATTAGAGCTCGATATGGGGATAGGGAAAGTAGAGCTCGATACAGGGCTAGGGAAAGTAGAGCTCGATAAGCGGATAGGGAAAATAGAGCTCGATACACAGATAGGGAAAGTAGAGCTCGATACACAGATAGGGAAAGTAGTGCTCGAGAAGCGTTTAGGGTAAATAGAGCTCGAGATGCGGATAGGGAAAGTAGAGCTCAATATCGGGCTGGGAAAGTAGAGCTCGATACGCAGATAGGAAAAGTAGAATTTAAGACACGGATAGGGAAAGTAGAGCTCGATATGGGGATAGGGAAAGTAGAGCTCGGGATGAGGATAGGGAAAGTAGAGTTCGTTACGCGGATAGGTAAAGTAGAGCTCGATATGGGGATACAGAAAGTAGAGCTCGATATGGGGATAGGCAAAGTAGAGCTCGATATGGGGATAGGGAATGTAGAGCTCGATATGGGGATAAGGAAAGTAGACCTCGATATAGGGATAGGGACATAAGAGCTCGATCTGGGGATTGGGAAAGTAGAGCTCGATATGGAGATAGGGAAAGTAGAGCTCGGGACGGGGATAGGGAAAGTAGAGCATGATACGTGGATAGGGAAAGTAGAGATCAATATGCGGATAGGGAAAGTAGAGCTTGATATGGAGATAGGGAAAGTAGAGATCGATATGGGAATACGGAAAGTAGAGCTCGATATGGAGATAGGGAAAGTAGAGCTCGATATGCGGATAGGGAAAGTAGAGCTTTATATGGGGATAGTGAAATTTGAGCTCGATATGGGGATAGGGAAATTGGAGCTTTATATGGGGATGGGGAAAGTCGAGCTCAATACGCAGATAGGGAAAGTAGAGCTCAATACGGGGCTAGAGAAAGTAGAGCTCGATACGCGGAGAGGGAAAATAGAGCTCGATACACAGATAGGGAAAGTAGAGCTCGATACACAGATAGGGAAAGTAGTGCTCGAGATGCGTTTAGGGAAAATAGAGCTCGAGATGCGGATAGGGAAAGTAGAACTCAATACGGGGCTGGGAAAGTAGAGCTCAATACGCAGATAGGAAAAGTAGAGATTGAGACACGGATAGGGAAAGTAGAACTCGATATGGGGATAGGGAAAGTAGAGCTCGGGATGGGGATAGGGAAATTAGAGCTCGATACACAGATAGGGAAAGTATTGCTCGAATGCGTTTAGGGAAAATAGAGCTCGAGATTCGGATAGGAAAAGTAGAACTCAATACGGGGCTGGGAAAGTAGAGCTCAATACGCAGATAGGAAAAGTAGAGATTGAGACACGGATAGGGAACGTAGAGCTCGATATGGGGATAGGGAAAGTAGAGCTCGGGATGGGGATAGGGAAATTAGAGCTCGATACACAGATAGGGAAAGTAGTGCTCGAATGTGTTTAGGGAAAATAGAGCTCGAGATGCGGATAGGGAAAGTAGAGCTTGATATGCGGATAGGGAATGTAGGGCTCGATCTGCGGAGAGCGAAAGTAGAGCTCAATATGCGGATAGGGAAAGTAGAGCTCGATATGGGGCTAGGGAAAGTAGAGCTCAATACGGGGATAGGGAAAGTCGAGCTTGAAATGGAGATAGGGAAATTAGAGCTCAATACATGGATAGGGAAATTAGAGCTCAAAATGCGGTTAGGGAAATAGAGCTCGAGATACAGATACGAAAAGTAGAGCTCGAGATGCGGAGATGGAAAGTAGAGCTCGATTTGTGGATAGAGAAAGTAGAGGTCGATACGTGGATAGGGAAAGTAGAGCTCGAGACACTGTTAGGGAAAGTAGAGCTCGATACGGGAATAGGGAAAGTAGAGCTCGGGATGGGGATAGCGAAAGTAGAGCTCGATATGGGGATAGGAAAGTAGAGCTCGGGATGGGGATAGGGAAAGTAGAGCTCGATACACGGATCGGGAATGTAGAGCTCAATACGCGGATAGCGAAAGTAGAGTTCGATACGGGGATAGGGAAAGTAGAGGTCAATACGCGGGTAGGGAAGGTAGAGCTCGATATGGAGATAGGGAAAGTAGAGCTCGATATGGGGATACAGAAAGTAGAGCTCGACATGGGGATAGGCAAAGTAGAGCTCGATATGGGGAAGGGAATGTAGAGCTCGATATGGGGATAGCGAATGTAGACCTCGATACGCGGATAGGGAAAGTAGAACTCGATATAGTGATAGGGAAATAAGAGCTCGATGTGGGGATTGGGAAAGTAGAGCTCGATATGGAGATAGGGAAAGTAGAGCTCGGGACAGGGATAGGGAAAGGAGAGCACGATACGTGGATAGGGAAAGTAGAGATCAATACGCGGATAGGGAAAGTAGAGCTCGATATGGAGATAGGGAAATTAGAACTCGATATAGGGATAGGCAAATAAGAGCTCCCTCTGGGGATTGGGAAAGTAGAGCTCGATATGGAGACAGGGAAAGTAGAGCTCGGGACGGGGATAGGGAAAGTAGAGCACGATACGTGGATAGGGAAAGTAGAGATCAATACGCGGATAGGGAAAGTAGAGCTCGATATGGAGATAGGGAATGTAGAGCTCGATATGGGGATACGGAAAGTAGAGCTCGATATGGGGATAAGGAAAGTAGAGCTCGATATGCGGATAGGGAAAGTAGAGGTTTATATGGGGATAGTGAAATTTGAGCTAGATATGGGGATAGGGAAAGTGGAGCTTTATATGGGGATGGGGAAAGTAGAGCTCAATACGCAGATAGGGAAAGTAGAGCTCAATACGGGGCTAGGGAAAGTAGAGCTCGATACGCGGATAGGGAAAATAGAGCTCGATACACAGATAGGGAAAGTAGAGCTCGATACACAGATAGGGAAAGTAGTGCTCGAGATGCGTTTAGGCAAAATAGAGCTCGAGATGCGGATAGGGAAAGTAGAACTCAATACGGGGCTGGGAAAGTAGAGCTCAATACGCAGATAGGAAAAGTAGAGACTGAGACACGGATAGGGAAAGTAGAGCCCGATATGGGGATAGGGAATTTAGAGCTCGGGATGGGGATAGGGAAAGTAGAGCTCGATACACAGATAGGGAAAGTAGTGCTCGAGATGCGTTTAGGGAAAATAGAGCTCGAGATGCGGATAGGGAAAGTTGAGATCGATATGGGGCTAGGGAAAGTAGAGCTCAATATGGGTATAGGGAAAGTCGAGCTTGAAATGCAGTTAGGGAAAACAGAATTCGAGATGCGGTTAGGAAAAGTAGACTCGAGACACAGATAGGGAAAGTAGAGCTCGAAATGGGGATAGGGAAAGTAGAGCTCGATACGTGGATAGGGAAAGTAGAGCTCGATACACAGATAGGGAAAGTAGTGCTCAATACGGGGATAGGGAAAGTAGAGCTCGATATGGAGATAGGGAAATTAGAGCTCAATACGCAGATAGGGAAATTAGAGCTCAATGCACGGTTAGGGAAATAGAGCTCGCGATACGGATACGAAAAGTAGAGCTCGATATGTGGACAGGGTAAGTAGAGCTCGATACACGGATAGGGAAAATAGAGCTCGATACGCAGATAGGGAAAGTAGAGATCCATACACAGATAGGGAAAGTAGATCTGGAGACACGGATAGGGAAAGTAGAGCTCAATACGGGGATAGGGAAAGTAGAGCTCGATATGGAGATAGGGAAATCAGAGCTCAATACGCGAATAGGGAAAGTAGAGCTCAATACGCGGATAGCGAAAGTAGAGTTCGATACGGGGATAGGGAAAGTAGAGGTCAATACGTGGGTAGGGAAAGTAGAGCTCGATATGGAGATAGGGAAAGTAGAGCTCGATATGGGGATACAGAAAGTAGAGCTCGATATGGGGATAGGCAAAGTAGAGCTCGATATGGGGATAGGGAATGTAGAGCTCGATATGGGGATAGGGAAAGTAGACCTCGATACGCGGACAGGGAAAGTAGAGCTCGATATGGGGATAGGGAAATTAGAGCTCGATATGGAGATAGGGAAATTAGAACTCGATATAGGGATAGGGAAATAAAAGCTCGATCTGGGAATTGGGAAAGTAGAGCTCGATATGGAGATAGTGAAAGTAGAGCTCAGGACGGGGATAGGGAAAGTAGAGCACGATACGTGGATAGGGAAAGTAGAGATCGATACACGGGTTGGGAAAGTAGAGCTCGATATGGAGATAGGCAAAGTAGAGCTCGATATGGGGATACGGAAAGTAGAGCTCGATATGGGGATAGGGAAAGTAGAGCTCGATACGCGGATAGGGAAAGTAGAGCTTTATATGGGGATAGGGAAATTTGAGCTCGATATGGGGATAGGGAAAGTAGAGCTTTATATGGGGATAGGGAAAGTAGAGCTCAATACGCAGATAGGGAAAGTAATGCTCCATACGGGGCTAGGGAAAATAGAGCTCGGTACACAGATAGGGAAAGTAGAGCTCGATACACATATAGGTAAAGTAGTGCTCGAGATGCGTTTAGGGAAAATAGAGCTCGAGATGCGGATAGGGAAAGTAGAACTCAATACGGGGCTGGGAAAGTAGAGCTCGATACGCAGATAGGAAAAGTAAAGATTGAGACATGGATAGGGAAAGTAGAGCTCGATATGGGGATAGGGAAAGTAGAGCTCGGGATGGGGATAGGGAAAGTAGAGCTCGATACACAGATAGGGAAAGTAGTGCTCGAGATGCGTTTAGGGAAAATAGAGCTCGAGATACGGATAGGGAAAGTAGAACTCAATACGGGGATAGGGAAAGCAGAGCTCGATATGGAGATAGGGAAATTAGAGCTCAATACATGGATAGGGAAATTAGAGCTCAAAATGCGGTTAGGGAAATAGAGCTCGAGATACAGATACGAAAAGTAGAGCTCGAGATGCGGAGATGGAAAGTAGAGCTCGATTTGTGGATAGAGAAAGTAGAGGTCGATACGCGGATAGGGAAAGTAGAGCTCGAGACACTGATAGGGAATGTAGAGCTCGATACGGGAATAGGGAAAGTAGAGCTCGGGATGGAGATAGGGAAAGTAGAGCTCGATATGGGGATAGGGAAAGTAGAGCTCAATACGCGGATCGGGAATGTAGAGCTCAATACGCGGATAGCGAAAGTAGAGTTCGATACGGGGATAGGGAAAGTAGAGGTCAATATACAGATAGGGAAAGTAGATCTGGAGACACGGAGGGAAAGAAGAGCTCAATACGGGGATAGGGAAAGTAGAGCTCGATATGGAGATAGGGAAATTAGAGCTCAATACATGGATAGGGAAATTAGAGCTCAAAATGCGGTTAGGGAAATAGAGCTCGAGATACAGATACGGAAAGTAGAGCTCGAGATGCGGAGATGGAAAGTAGAGCTCGATTTGTGGATAGAGAAAGTAGAGGTCGATACGGGAATAGGGAAAGTAGAGCTCGGGATGGAGATATTGAAAGTAGAGCTCGATATGGGGATAGGAAAGTGGAGCTCGGGATGGGGATAGGGAAAGTAGAGCTCGATACGCGGATCGGGAATGTAGAGCTCAATACGCGGATAGCGAAAGTAGAGTTCGATACGGGGATAGGGAAAGTAGAGGTCAATACGCGGGTAGGGAAGGTAGAGCTCGATATGGAGATAGGGAAAGTAGAGCTCGATATGGGGATACAGAAAGTAGAGCTCGACATGGGGATAGGCAAAGTAGAGCTCGATATGGGGATAGGGAATGTAGAGCTCGATATGGGGATAGGGAAAGTAGACCTCGATACGCGGATAGGGAAAGTAGAACTCGATATAGTGATAGGGAAATAAGAGCTCAATGTGGGGATTGGGAAAGTAGAGCTCGATATGGAGATAGGGAAAGTAGAGCTCGGGACAGGGATAGGGAAAGGAGAGCACGATACGTGGATAGGGAAAGTAGAGATCAATACGCGGATAGGGAAAGTAGAGCTCGAAATGGAGATAAGGAAATTAGAACTCGATATAGGGTTAGGGAAATAAGAGCTCGATCTGGGGATTGGGAAAGTAGAGCTCGATATGGAGATAGGGAAAGTAGAGCTCAGGACGGGGATAGGGAAAGTAGAGCTCGATATGGAGATAGGGAAATTAGAGCTCAATAGGCAGATAGAGAAATTAGAGCTCAATTCACGGTTAGGGAAATAGAGCTCGCGATACGGATACGAAAAGTAGAGCTCGATATGTGGACAGGGTAAGTAGAGCTCGATGCACGGATAGGGAAAATAGAGCTCGATACGCAGATAGGGAAAGTAGAGCTCAATACACAGATAGGGAAAGTAGATCTGGAGACACGGATAGGGAAAGTAGAGCTCAATACGGCGATAGGGAAAGTAGAGCTCGATATGGAGATAGGGAAATTAGAGCTCAATACGTGGATAGGGAAAGTAGAGCTCAATACGCGGATAGCGAAAGTAGAGTTCGATACGGGGATCGGGAAAGTAGAGCTCGATACGGAGATAGGGAAATTAGAAGTCGATATGGGGATAGGGAAAGTAGAGCTCGCTATGGAGATAGGGAAAGTTGAGCTCGATATGGGGATACAGAAAGTAGAGCTCAATATATGGATAGGCAAAGTAGAGCTCGATATGGGGATAGGGAATGTAGAGCTCGATATGGGGATAGGGAAAGTAGACATCGATACGCGGATAGGGAAAGTAGAGGTCGATATGGGGATAGGGAAATTAGAGCTCGATATGGAGATAGGGAAATTAGAACTCGATATAGGGATAGGGAAATAAAAGCTCGATCTGGGAATTGGGAAAGTAGAGCTTGATATGGAGATAGGGAAAGTAGAGCTCAGGACGGGGATAGGAAAAGTAGAGCACGATACATGGATAGGGAAAGTAGAGATCGATACGCGGGTAGGGAAAGTAGAGCTCGATATGGAGATAGGGAAAGTAGAGCTCGATATGGGGATACGGAAAGTAGAGCTCGATATGGGGAGAGGGAAATTAGAGCTCTATACGCGAATAGGGAAAGTAGAGCTTTATATGGGGATAGGGAAATTTGAGCTTAATATGGGGATAGGGAAAGTAGAGCTTGATATGGGTATAGGGAAAGTAGAGCTCGATATGGGGATAGGGATATAGAGCTCGGGATGGGGATAGGAAAAGTAGAGCTCGATACACAGATAGGGAAAGTAGTGCTCGAGATGCGTTTAGGGAAAATAGAGCTCGAGATGCGGATAGGGAAAGTAGAACTCAATACGGGGCTGGGAAAGTAGAGCTCGATACGCAGATAGGAAAAGTAGAGATTGAGACACGGATAGGGAAAGTAGAGCTCGATATGGGGATAGGGAAAGTAGAGCTCGGGATGGGGATAGGGAAAGTAGAGCTCAATACACAGATAGGGAAAGTAGTGCTCGAGATGCGTTTAGGGAAAATAGAGCTCGAGATGCGGATAGGGAAAGTAGAGCTCAATACGGAGCTGGGAAAGTAGAGCTCGATACGCAGACAGGAAAAGTAGAGCTTGAGACACGGATAGGGAAAGTAGAGCTCGATATAGGGATAGGGAAATTAGAGCTCGGGATGGGGATAGGGAAAGTAGAGCTCGATACACAGATAGGGAAAGTAGAGCTCGATATGCGGATGGGGAAAGTAGAGCTCAATACGCCGAAAGGGAAAGTAGAGCTTGATACGGGGATAGGGAAAGTTGAGCTCGATACGCGGATAGGGAAAGTAGAGCTCGATATGGAGATAGGGAAATTAGAAGTCGATATGGAGATAGGGAAAGTAGAGCTCGATATGGGGATAGACACAGTAGAGCTCAATATAGGGATAGGGAATGTAGAGCTCGATACGCGGATAGGGAAAGTAGAGCTCAATATGCGAATAGGAAAAGTAGAGCTCGATACGGGGATAGGGAAAGTGGAGCTTGATACGCGGATAGGGAAAGTAGAGCTCGATATGGAGATAGGGAAATTAGAACTCGATATGGGGATAGGGAAAGTAGACCTCGATACGCGGATAGGGAAAGCAGAGCTCGGGACGGGGATAGGGAAAGTAGAGCACGATACGTGGATAGGGAAAGTAGAGATCGATACGCGGGTAGGGTAAGTAGAGCTCGATATGGAGATAGGGAAAGTAGAGCTCGATATGGGGAGACGGAAAGTAGAGCTCGATATGGGGATAGGGAAATTAGAGCTCGATAGGCAGATAGGGAAAGTAGAGCTTTACATGGGGATAGGGAAATTAGAGCTCGATATGGGGATAGAGAAAGTAGAGCTCGATACAGGGCTAGGGAAAGTAGAGCTCGATACGCGGATAGGGAAAATAGAGCTCGATACACAGATAGGGAAAGTAGTGCTCGAGATGCATTTAGGGTAAATAGAGCTCAAGATGCGGATAGGGAAAGTAGAGCTCAATACAGGGCTTGGAAAGTAGAGCTCGATACGCAGATAGGAAAAGTAGAATTTGAGACACGGTTAGGGAAAGTAGAGCTCGATATGGGGATAGGGAAAGTAGAGCTCGGGATGGGGATAGGGAAAGTAGAGTTCGATACGCGGATAGGGAAAGTAGAGCTCAATACGCGGATAGCGAAAGTAGAGTTTCATACGGGGATAGGGAAAGTAGAGGTCAATGCGCGGGTAGGGAAAGTAGAGCTCAATACGCAGATAGGAAAAGTAGAGATTGAGACAAGGATAGGGAAAGTAGAGCTCGATATGGGGATAGGGAAAGTAGAGCTCGGGATGGGGATAGGGAAATTAGAGCTCGATACACAGATAGGGAAAGTAGTGCTCGAATGCGTTTAGGGAAAATAGAGCTCGAGATGCGGATAGGGAAACTAGAGCTTGATATGCGGATAGGGAAAGTAGGGCTCGATCTGCGGATAGCGAAAGTAGAGCTCAATATGCGGATAGGGAAAGTAGAGCTCGATATGGGGCTAGGGAAAGTAGAGCTCAATACGGGGATAGGGAAAGTCGAGCTTGAAATGCGATTAGAGAAAATAGAACTCGAAATGCGGATAGGAAAAGTAGACTCGAGACACAGATAGGGAAAGTAGAGCTCGAAATGGGGATAGGGAAAGTAGAGGTCGGGATGGGGATAGGGAAAGTAGAGCTCGATACGTGGATAGGGAATGTAGAGCTTGATACACAGACAGGGAAAGTAGAGCTCAATACGGGGATAGGGAAAGTAGAGCTCGATATGGAGATAGGGAAATTAGAGCTCAATACGCAGATAGGGAAATTAGAGCTCAATGCACGGTTAGGGAAATAGAGCTCGCGATACGGATACGAAAAGTAGAGCTTGATATGTGGACAGGGTAAGTAGAGCTCTATACACGGATAGGGAAAATAGAGTTCGATACGCAGATAGGTAAAGTAGAGCTCAATATACAGATAGGGAAAGTAGATCTGGAGACACGGAGGGAAAGAAGAGCTCAATACGGGGATAGGGAAAGTAGAGCTCGATTTGGAGATAGGGAAATTAGAGCTCAATACATGGATAGGGAAATTAGAGCTCAAAATGCGGTTAGGGAAATAGAGCTCGAGATACAGATACGGAAAGTAGAGCTCGAGATGCGGAGATGGAAAGTAGAGCTCGATTTGTGGATAGAGAAAGTAGAGGTCGATACGGGAATAGGGAAAGTAGAGCTCGAGACACTGATAGGGAAAGTAGAGCTCGATACGGGAATAGGGAAAGTAGAGCTCGGGATGGAGATAGGGAAAGTAGAGCTCGATATGGGGATAGGAAAGTAGAGCTCGGGATGGGGATAGGGAAAGTAGAGCTCGATACGCGGATCGGGAATGTAGAGCTCAATACGCGGATAGCGAAAGTAGAGTTCGATACGGGGATAGGGAAAGTAGAGGTCAATACGCGGGTAGGGAAGGTAGAGCTCGATATGGAGATAGGGAAAGTAGAGCTCGATATGGGGATACAGAAAGTAGAGCTCGACATGGGGATAGGCAAAGTAGAGCTCGATATGGGGATAGGGAATGTAGAGCTCGATATGGGGATAGGGAAAGTAGACCTCGATACGCGGATAGGGAAAGTAGAACTCGATATAGTGATAGGGAAATAAGAGCTCAATGTGGGGATTGGGAAAGTAGAGCTCGATATGGAGATAGGGAAAGTAGAGCTCGGGACAGGGATAGGGAAAGGAGAGCACGATACGTGGATAGGGAAAGTAGAGATCAATACGCGGATAGGGAAAGTAGAGCTCGAAATGGAGATAAGGAAATTAGAACTCGATATAGGGTTAGGGAAATAAGAGCTCGATCTGGGGATTGGGAAAGTAGAGCTCGATATGGAGATAGGGAAAGTAGAGCTCAGGACGGGGATAGGGAAAGTAGAGCTCGATATGGAGATAGGGAAATTAGAGCTCAATACGCAGATAGAGAAATTAGAGCTCAATTCACGGTTAGGGAAATAGAGCTCGCGATACGGATACGAAAAGTAGAGCTCGATATGTGGACAGGGTAAGTAGAGCTCGATGCACGGATAGGGAAAATAGAGCTCGATACGCAGATAGGGAAAGTAGAGCTCAATACACAGATAGGGAAAGTAGATCTGGAGACACGGATAGGGAAAGTAGAGCTCAATACGGCGATAGGGAAAGTAGAGCTCAATACGCGGATAGCGAAAGTAGAGTTCGATACGGGGATCGGGAAAGTAGAGCTCGATACGGAGATAGGGAAATTAGAAGTCGATATGGGGATAGGGAAAGTAGAGCTCGATATGGAGATAGGGAAAGTTGAGCTCGATATGGGGATACAGAAAGTAGAGCTCAATATATGGATAGGCAAAGTAGAGCTCGATATGGGGATAGGGAATGTAGACATCGATATGCGGATAGGGAAAGTAGAGGTCGATATGGGGATAGGGAAATTAGAGCTCGATATGGAGATAGGGAAATTAGAACTCGATATAGGGATAGGGAAATAAAAGCTCGATCTGGGAATTGGGAAAGTAGAGCTTGATATGGAGATAGGGAAAGTAGAGCTCAGGACGGGGATAGGAAAAGTAGAGCACGATACATGGATAGGGAAAGTAGAGATCGATACGCGGGTAGGGAAAGTAGAGCTCGATATGGAGATAGGGAAAGTAGAGCTCGATATGGGGATACGGAAAGTAGAGCTCGATATGGGGAGAGGGAAATTAGAGCTCTATACGCGGATAGGGAAAGTAGAGCTTTATATGGGGATAGGGAAATTTGAGCTTAATATGGGGATAGGGAAAGTAGAGCTTGATATGGGTATAGGGAAAGTAGAGCTCGATATGGGGATAGGGAAAGTAGAGCTCGGGATGGGGATAGGGAAAGTAGAGCTCGATACACAGATAGGGAAAGTAGTGCTCGAGATGCGTTTAGGGAAAATAGAGCTCGAGATGCGGATAGGGAAAGTAGAGCTCAATACGGGGCTGGGAAAGTAGAGCTCGATACGCAGACAGGAAAAGTAGAGCTTGAGACACGGATAGGGAAAGTAGAGCTCGATATGGGGATAGGGAAAGTAGAGCTCGGGATGGGGATAGGGAAATTAGAGCTCGATATGGCAATAGGGAAATTAGAACTCGATATAGGGATAGGGAAATAAGAGCTCGATCTGGGGATTGGGAAAGTAGAGCTCGATATGGAGATAGGGAAAGTAGAGCTCGGGATGGGGATAGGGAAAGTAGAGCACGATACGTGGATAGGGAAAGTAGAGATCAATATGCAGATAGGGAAAGTAGAGCTCGATATGGAGATAGGGAAAGTAGAGCTCGATATGGGGATACGGAAAGTAGAGCTCGATATGGAAATAGGGAAAGTAGAGCTCGATATGCGGATAGGGAAAGTAGAGATTTATATGGGGATAGTGAAATTTGAGCTCCATATGGGGATAGGGAAAGTGGAGCTTTATATGGGGATGGGGAAAGTAGAGCTCAATACGCAGATAGGGAAAGTAGAGCTCGATACGGGGCTAGGGAAAGTAGAGCTCGATACGCGGATAGGGAAAATAGAGCTCAATACACAGATAGGGAAAGTAGAGCTCGATACACAGATAGCGAAAGTAGTGCTCGAGAGGCGTTTAGGGAAAATAGAGCTCGAGATGCGGATAGGGAAATTAGATCTCAATACGGGGCTGGGAAAGTAGAGCTCAATACGCAGATAGGAAAAGTAGAGATTGAGACAAGGATAGGGAAAGTAGAGCTCGATATGGGGATAGGGAAAGTAGAGCTCGGGATGGGGATAGGGAAAGTAGAGCTCGATACACAGATAGGGAAAGTAGTGCTCGAATGCGTTTAGGGAAAATAGAGCTCGAGATGCGGATAGGGAAACTAGAGCTTGATATGCGGATAGGGAAAGTAGGGCTCGATCTGCGGATAGCGAAAGTAGAGCTCAATATGCGGATAGGGAAAGTAGAGCTCGATATGGGGCTAGGGAAAGTAGAGCTCAATACGGGGATAGGGAAAGTCGAGCTTGAAATGCGGTTAGGGAAAATAGAACTCGAAATGCGGATAGGAAAAGTAGACTTGAGACACAGATGGGGAAAGTAGAGCTCGAAATGGGGATAGGGAAAGTAGAGGTCGGGATGGGGATAGGGAAAGTAGAGCTCGATACGTGGATAGGGAATGTAGAGCTCGATACACAGATAGGGAAAGTAGAGCTCAATACGGGGATAGGGAAAGTAGAGCTCGATATGGAGATAGGGAAATTAGAGCTCAATACGCAGATAGGGAAATTAGAGCTCAATGCACGGTTAGGGAAATAGAGCTCGCGATACGGATACGAAAAGTAGAGCTTGATATGTGGACAGGGTAAGTAGAGCTCTATACACGGATAGGGAAAATAGAGTTCGATACGCAGATAGGGAAAGTAGAGCTCAATATACAGATAGGGAAAGTAGATCTGGAGACACGGAGGGAAAGAAGAGCTCAATACGGGGATAGGGAAAGTAGAGCTCGATATGGAGATAGGGAAATTAGAGCTCAATACATGGATAGGGAAATTAGAGCTCAAAATGCGGTTAGGGAAATAGAGCTCGAGATACAGATACGGAAAGTAGAGCTCGAGATGCGGAGATGGAAAGTAGAGCTCGATTTGTGGATAGAGAAAGTAGAGGTCGATACGCGGATAGGGAAAGTAGAGCTCGAGACACTGATAGGGAAAGTAGAGCTCGATACGGGAATAGGGAAAGTAGAGCTCGGGATGGAGATAGGGAAAGTAGAGCTCGATATGGGGATAGGAAAGTAGAGCTCGGGATGGGGATAGGGAAAGTAGAGCTCGATACGCGGATCGGGAATGTAGAGCTCAATACGCGGATAGCGAAAGTAGAGTTCGATACGGGGATAGGGAAAGTAGAGGCCAATACGCGGGTAGGGAAGGTAGAGCTCGATATGGAGATAGGGAAAGTAGAGCTCGATATGGGGATACAGAAAGTAGAGCTCGACATGGGGATAGGCAAAGTAGAGCTCGATATGGGGATAGGGAATGTAGAGCTCGATATGGGGATAGGGAAAGTAGACCTCGATACGCGGATAGGGAAAGTAGAACTCGATATAGTGATAGGGAAATAAGAGCTCAATGTGGGGATTGGGAAAGTAGAGCTCGATATGGAGATAGGGAAAGTAGAGCTCGGGACAGGGATAGGGAAAGGAGAGCACGATACGTGGATAGGGAAAGTAGAGATCAATACGCGGATAGGGAAAGTTGAGCTCGAAATGGAGATAAGGAAATTAGAACTCGATATAGGGTTAGGGAAATAAGAGCTCGATCTGGGGATTGGGAAAGTAGAGCTCGATATGGAGATAGGGAAAGTAGAGCTCAGGACGGGGATAGGGAAAGTAGAGCTCGATATGGAGATAGGGAAATTAGAGCTCAATACGCAGATAGAGAAATTAGAGCTCAATTCACGGTTAGGGAAATAGAGCTCGCGATACGGATACGAAAAGTAGAGCTCGATATGTGGACAGGGTAAGTAGAGCTCGATGCACGGATAGGGAAAATAGAGCTCGATACGCAGATAGGGAAAGTAGAGCTCAATACACAGATAGGGAAAGTAGATCTGGAGACACGGATAGGGAAAGTAGAGCTCAATACGGCGATAGGGAAAGTAGAGCTCAATACGCGGATAGCGAAAGTAGAGTTCGATACGGGGATCGGGAAAGTAGAGCTCGATACGGAGATAGGGAAATTAGAAGTCGATATGGGGATAGGGAAAGTAGAGCTCGATATGGAGATAGGGAAAGTTGAGCTCGATATGGGGATACAGAAAGTAGAGCTCAATATATGGATAGGCAAAGTAGAGCTCGATATGGGGATAGGGAATGTAGACATCGATATGCGGATAGGGAAAGTAGAGGTCGATATGGGGATAGGGAAATTAGAGCTCGATATGGAGATAGGGAAATTAGAACTCGATATAGGGATAGGGAAATAAAAGCTCGATCTGGGAATTGGGAAAGTAGAGCTTGATATGGAGATAGGGAAAGTAGAGCTCAGGACGGGGATAGGAAAAGTAGAGCACGATACATGGATAGGGAAAGTAGAGATCGATACGCGGGTAGGGAAAGTAGAGCTCGATATGGAGATAGGGAAAGTAGAGCTCGATATGGGGATACGGAAAGTAGAGCTCGATATGGGGAGAGGGAAATTAGAGCTCTATACGCGGATAGGGAAAGTAGAGCTTTATATGGGGATAGGGAAATTTGAGCTTAATATGGGGATAGGGAAAGTAGAGCTTGATATGGGTATAGGGAAAGTAGAGCTCGATATGGGGATAGGGAAAGTAGAGCTCGGGATGGGGATAGGGAAAGTAGAGCTCGATACACAGATAGGGAAAGTAGTGCTCGAGATGCGTTTAGGGAAAATAGAGCTCGAGATGCGGATAGGGAAAGTAGAGCTCAATACGGGGCTGGGAAAGTAGAGCTCGATACGCAGACAGGAAAAGTAGAGCTTGAGACACGGATAGGGAAAGTAGAGCTCGATATGGGGATAGGGAAAGTAGAGCTCGGGATGGGGATAGGGAAATTAGAGCTCGATACACAGATAGGGAAAGTAGAGCTCGATAAGCGGGAAGGGAAAGTAGAGCTCGATACACAGATAGGGAAAGTGGAGCTCGATATGCGGATAGGGAAAGTAGAGCTCAATACGGGGATAGGGAAAGTAGAGCTCGATACGTGGATCGGGAAAGTAGGGCTCGATACGCGGAAAGGGACAGTAGAGCTCGATATGGGGCTAGGGAAAGTAGAGCTCAATACGGGATAGGGAAAGTCGAGCTTGAAATGCGGTTAGGGAAAATAGAACTCGAAATGCGGATAGGAAAAGTAGACTCGAGACACAGATAGGGAAAGTAGAGCTCGAAATGGGGATAGGGAAAGTAGAGGTCGGGATGGGGATAGGGAAAGTAGAGCTCGATACGTGGATAGGGAATGTAGAGCTCGATACACAGACAGGGAAAGTAGAGCTCAATACGGGGATAGGGAAAGTAGAGCTCGATATGGAGATAGGGAAATTAGAGCTCAATACGCAGATAGGGAAATTAGAGCTCAATGCACGGTTAGGGAAATAGAGCTCGCGATACGGATACGAAAAGTAGAGCTTGATATGTGGACAGGGTAAGTAGAGCTCTATACACGGATAGGGAAAATAGAGTTCGATACGCAGATAGGGAAAGTAGAGCTCAATATACAGATAGGGAAAGTAGATCTGGAGACACGGAGGGAAAGAAGAGCTCAATACGGGGATAGGGAAAGTAGAGTTCGATATGGAGATAGGGAAATTAGAGCTCAATACATGGATAGGGAAATTAGAGCTCAAAATGCGGTTAGGGAAATAGAGCTCGAGATACAGATACGGAAAGTAGAGCTCGAGATGCGGAGTTGGAAAGTAGAGCTCGATTTGTGGATAGAGAAAGTAGAGGTCGATACGCGGATAGGGAAAGTAGAGCTCGAGACACTGATAGGGAAAGTAGAGCTCGATACGGGAATAGGGAAAGTAGAGCTCGGGATGGAGATAGGGAAAGTAGAGCTCGATATGGGGATAGGAAAGTAGAGCTCGGGATGGGGATAGGGAAAGTAGAGCTCGATACGCGGATCGGGAATGTAGAGCTCAATACGCGGATAGCGAAAGTAGAGTTCGATACGGGGATAGGGAAAGTAGAGGTCAATACGCGGGTAGGGAAGGTAGAGCTCGATATGGAGATAGGGAAAGTAGAGCTCGATATGGGGATACAGAAAGTAGAGCTCGACATGGGGATAGGCAAAGTAGAGCTCGATATGGGGATAGGGAATGTAGAGCTCGATATGGGGATAGGGAAAGTAGACCTCGATACGCGGATAGGGAAAGTAGAACTCGATATAGTGATCGGGAAATAAGAGCTCAATGTGGGGATTGGGAAAGTAGAGATCGATATGGAGATAGGGAAAGTAGAGCTCGGGACAGGGATAGGGAAAGGAGAGCACGATACGTGGATAGGGAAAGTAGAGATCAATACGCGGATAGGGAAAGTTGAGATCGAAATGGAGATAAGGAAATTAGAACTCGATATAGGGTTAGGGAAATAAGAGCTCGATCTGGGGATTGGGAAAGTAGAGCTCGATATGGAGATAGGGAAAGTAGAGCTCAGGACGGGGATAGGGAAAGTAGAGCTCGATATGGAGATAGGGAAATTAGAGCTCAATACGCAGATAGAGAAATTAGAGCTCAATTCACGGTTAGGGAAATAGAGCTCGCGATACGGATACGAAAAGTAGAGCTCGATATGTGGACAGGGTAAGTAGAGCTCGATGCACGGATAGGGAAAATAGAGCTCGATACGCAGATAGGGAAAGTAGATCTGGAGACACGGATAGGGAAAGTAGAGCTCAATACGGCGATAGGGAAAGTAGAGCTCAATACGCGGATAGCGAAAGTAGAGTTCGATACGGGGATCGGGAAAGTAGAGCTCGATACGGAGATAGGGAAATTAGAAGTCGATATGGGGATAGGGAAAGTAGAGCTCGATATGGAGATAGGGAAAGTTGAGCTCGATATGGGGATACAGAAAGTAGAGCTCAATATATGGATAGGCAAAGTAGAGCTCGATATGGGGATAGGGAATGTAGACATCGGTACGCGGATAGGGAAAGTAGAGGTCGATATGGGGATAGGGAAATTAGAGCTCGATATGGAGATAGGGAAATTAGAACTCGATATAGGGATAGGGAAATAAAAGCTCGATCTGGGAATTGGGAAAGTAGAGCTTGATATGGAGATAGGGAAAGTAGAGCTCAGGACGGGGATAGGAAAAGTAGAGCACGATACATGGATAGGGAAAGTAGAGATCGATACGCGGGTAGGGAAAGTAGAGCTCGATATGGAGATAGGGAAAGTAGAGCTCGATATGGGGATACGGAAAGTAGAGCTCGATATGGGGAGAGGGAAATTAGAGCTCTATACGCGGATAGGGAAAGTAGAGCTTTATATGGGGATAGGGAAATTTGAGCTTAATATGGGGATAGGGAAAGTAGAGCTTGATATGGGTATAGGGAAAGTAGAGCTCGATATGGGGATAGGGAAAGTAGAGCTCGGGATGGGGATAGGGAAAGTAGAGCTCGATACACAGATAGGGAAAGTAGTGCTCGAGATGCGTTTAGGGAAAATAGAGCTCGAGATGCGGATAGGGAAAGTAGAACTCAATACGGGGCTGGGAAAGTAGAGCTCGATACGCAGATAGGAAAAGTAGAGATTGAGACACGGATAGGGAAAGTAGAGCTCGATATGGGGATAGGGAAAGTAGAGCTCGGGATGGGGATAGGGAAAGTAGAGCTCAATACACAGATAGGGAAAGTAGTGCTCGAGATGCGTTTAGGGAAAATAGAGCTCGAGATGCGGATAGGGAAAGTAGAGCTCAATACGGGGCTGGGAAAGTAGAGCTCGATACGCAGACAGGAAAAGTAGAGCTTGAGACACGGATAGGGAAAGTAGAGCTCGATATAGGGATAGGGAAAGTACAGCTCGGGATGGGGATTGGGAAAGTAGAGCTCGATACACAGATAGGGAAAGTAGAGCTCGATATGCGGATGGGGAAAGTAGAGCTCAATACGCCGAAAGGGAAAGTAGAGCTCGATACGGGGATAGGGAAAGTAGAGCTCGATACGCGGATAGGGAAAGTAGAGCTCGATATGGAGATAGGGAAATTAGAAGTCGATATGGAGATAGGGAAAGTAGAGCTCGATATGGGGATAGACACAGTAGAGCTAAATATAGGGATAGGGAAAGTAGAGCTCAATATGCGAATAGGAAAAGTAGAGCTCGATACGGGGATAGGGAAAGTGGAGCTTGATACGCGGATAGGGAAAGTAGAGCTCGATATGGAGATAGGGAAATTAGAACTCGATATGGGGATAGGGAAATTAGACCTCGATACGCGGATAGGGAAAGTAGAGCTCGGGACGGGGATAGGGAAAGTAGAGCACGATACGTGGATAGGGAAAGTAGAGATCGATACGCGGGTAGGGTAAGTAGAGCTCGATATGGAGATAGGGAAAGTAGAGCTCGATATGGGGATACGGAAAGTAGAGCTCGATATGGGGATAGGGAAATTAGAGCTCGATAGGCAGATAGGGAAAGTAGAGCTTTATATGGGGATAGGGAAATTAGAGCTCGATATGGGGATAGGGAAAGTAGAGCTCGATACAGGGCTAGGGAAAGTAGAGCTCGATACGCGGATAGGGAAAATAGAGCTCGATACACAGATAGGGAAAGTAGTGCTCGAGATGCATTTAGGGTAAATAGAGCTCAAGATGCGGATAGGGAAAGTAGAGCTCAATACGGGGCTTGGAAAGTAGAGCTCGATACGCATTTAGGAAAAGTAGAATTTGAGACACGGATAGGGAAAGTAGAGCTCGATATGGGGATAGGGAAAGTAGAGCTCGGGATGGGGATAGGGAAAGTAGAGTTCAATACGCGGATAGGGAAAGTAGAGCTCGATATGGAAATAGGGAAAGTAGAGCTCGATATGGGGATACAGAAAGTAGAGCTCGATATGGGGATAGGCAAAGTAGAGCTCGATATGGGGATAGGGATTGTGGAGCTCGATATGGGGATAGGGAAATTAGACCTCGATACGCGGATAGGGAAAGTAGAGCTCGATATGGGGATAGGGAAATTAGAGCTCGATATGGCAATAGGGAAATTAGAACTCGATATAGGGATAGGGAAATAAGAGCTCGATCTGGGGATTGGGAAAGTAGAGCTCGATATGGAGATAGGGAAAGTAGAGCTCGGGATGGGGATAGGGAAAGTAGAGCACGATACGTGGATAGGGAAAGTAGAGATCAATATGCAGATAGGGAAAGTAGAGCTCGATATGGAGATAGGGAAAGTAGAGCTCGATATGGGGATACGGAAAGTAGAGCTCGATATGGAAATAGGGAAAGTAGAGCTCGATATGCGGATAGGGAAAGTAGAGATTTATATGGGGATAGTGAAATTTGAGCTCCATATGGGGATAGGGAAAGTGGAGCTTTATATGGGGATGGGGAAAGTAGAGCTCAATACGCAGATAGGGAAAGTAGAGCTCGATACGGGGCTAGGGAAAGTAGAGCTCGATACGCGGATAGGGAAAATAGAGCTCAATACACAGATAGGGAAAGTAGAGCTCGATACACAGATAGCGAAAGTAGTGCTCGAGATGCGTTTAGGGAAAATAGAGCTCGAGATGCGGATAGGGAAATTAGATCTCAATACGGGGCTGGGAAAGTAGAGCTCAATACGCAGATAGGAAAAGTAGAGATTGAGACAAGGATAGGGAAAGTAGAGCTCGATATGGGGATAGGGAAAGTAGAGCTCGGGATGGGGATAGGGAAAGTAGAGCTCGATACACAGATAGGGAAAGTAGTGCTCGAATGCGTTTAGGGAAAATAGAGCTCGAGATGCGGATAGGGAAACTAGAGCTTGATATGCGGATAGGGAAAGTAGGGCTCGATCTGCGGATAGCGAAAGTAGAGCTCAATATGCGGATAGGGAAAGTAGAGCTCGATATGGGGCTAGGGAAAGTAGAGCTCAATACGGGGATAGGGAAAGTCGAGCTTGAAATGCGGTTAGGGAAAATAGAACTCGAAATGCGGATAGGAAAAGTAGACTTGAGACACAGATAGGGAAAGTAGAGCTCGAAATGGGGATAGGGAAAGTAGAGGTCGGGATGGGGATAGGGAAAGTAGAGCTCGATACGTGGATAGGGAATGTAGAGCTCGATACACAGATAGGGAAAGTAGAGCTCAATACGGGGATAGGGAAAGTAGAGCTCGATATGGAGATAGGGAAATTAGAGCTCAATACGCAGATAGGGAAATTAGAGCTCAATGCACGGTTAGGGAAATAGAGCTCGCGATACGGATACGAAAAGTAGAGCTTGATATGTGGACAGGGTAAGTAGAGCTCTATACACGGATAGGGAAAATAGAGTTCGATACGCAGATAGGGAAAGTAGAGCTCAATATACAGATAGGGAAAGTAGATCTGGAGACACGGAGGGAAAGAAGAGCTCAATACGGGGATAGGGAAAGTAGAGCTCGATATGGAGATAGGGAAATTAGAGCTCAATACATGGATAGGGAAATTAGAGCTCAAAATGCGGTTAGGGAAATAGAGCTCGAGATACAGATACGGAAAGTAGAGCTCGAGATGCGGAGATGGAAAGTAGAGCTCGATTTGTGGATAGAGAAAGTAGAGGTCGATACGCGGATAGGGAAAGTAGAGCTCGAGACACTGATAGGGAAAGTAGAGCTCGATACGGGAATAGGGAAAGTAGAGCTCGGGATGGAGATAGGGAAAGTAGAGCTCGATATGGGGATAGGAACGTAGAGCTCGATCTGGGGCTAGGGAAAGTAGAGCTCGATAAGCGGATAGGGAATGTAGAGCTCAATACGCGGATAGCGAAAGTAGAGTTCGATACGGGGTTAGGGAAAGTAGAGGTCAATACGCGGGTAGGGAAGGTAGAGCTCGATATGGAGATAGGGAAAGTAGAGCTCGATATGGGGATACAGAAAATAGAGCTCGACATGGGGATAGGCAAAGTAGAGCTCGATATGGGGATAGGGAATTTAGAGCTCGATATGGGGATAGGGAAAGTAGACCTCGATACGCGGATAGGGAAAGTAGAACTCGATATAGTGATAGGGAAATAAGAGCTCGATGTGGGGATTGGGAAAGTAGAGCTCGATATGGAGATAGGGAAAGTAGAGCTCGGGACAGGGATAGGGAAAGGAGAGCACGATACGTGGATAGGGAAAGTAGAGATCAATACGCGGATAGGGAAAGTAGAGCTCGATATGGAGATAGGGAAATTAGAACTCGATATAGGGATAGGGAAATAAGAGCTCGATCTGGGGATTGGGAAAGTAGAGCTTGATATGGAGATAGGGAAAGTAGAGCTCGGGACGGGGATAGGGAAAGTAGAGCTCGATATGGAGATAGGGAAATTAGAGCTCAATACGCAGATAGGGAAATTAGAGCTCAATGCACAGTTAGGGAAATAGAGCTCGCGATACGGATACGAAAAGTAGAGCTCGATATGTGGACAGGGTAAGTAGAGCTCGATACACGGATAGGGAAAATAGAGCTCGATACGCAGATAGGGAAAGTAGATCTGGAGACACGGATAGGGAAAGTAGAGCTCATTACGGGAATAGGGAAAGTAGAGCTCGATATGGAGATAGGGAAATTAGAGCTCAATACGCGGATAGGGAAAGTAGAGCTCAATACGCGGATAGCGAAAGTAGAGTTCGATACGGGGATAGGGAAAGTAGAGGTCAATACGTGGGTAGGGAAAGTAGAGCTCGATATGGAGATAGGGAAAGTAGAGCTCGATATGGGGATACAGAAAGTTGAGCTCGATATGGGGATAGGCAAAGTAGAGCTCGATATGGGGATAGGGAATGTAGAGCTCGATATGGGGATAGGGAAAGTAGACCTCGATACGCGGATAGGGAAAGTAGAGCTCGATATGGGGATAGGGAAATTAGAGCTCGATATGGAGATAGGGAAATTAGAACTCGATATAGGGATAGGGAAATAAAGGCTCGATCTGGGAATTGGGAAAGTAGAGCTCGATATGGAAATAGGGAAAGTAGAGCTCATGACGGGGAAAGGGAAAGTAGAGCACGATACGTGGATAGGGAATATAGAGATCGATATGCGGGTATGGAAAGTAGAGCTCGATATGGAGATAGGGAAAGTAGAGCTCGATATGGGGATACGGAAAGTACAGCTCGATATGGGGATCGGGAAAGTAGAGCTCGATACGCGGATAGGGAAAGTAGAGCTTTATATGGGGATAGGGAAATTTGAGCTCGATATGGGGATAGGGAAAGTAGAGCTTTATATGGGGATAGGGAAAGTAGAGCTCAATACGCAGATAGGGAAAGTAGAGCTCCATACGGGGCTAGGGAAAGTAGAGCTCGATACGCGGATAGGGAAAATAGAGCTCGATACACAGATAGGGAAAGTAGAGCTCGATACACAGATAGGGAATGTAGTGCTCGAGATGCGTTTAGGGAAAATAGAGCTCGAGATGCGGATAGGGAAAGTAGAACTCAATACGGGGCTGGGAAAGTAGAGCTCGATATGCAGATAGGAAAAGTAGAGATTGAGACACGGATAGGGAAAGTAGAGCTCGATATGGGGATAGGGAAAGTAGAGCTCGGGATGGGGATAGGGAAAGTAGAGCTCGATACACAGATAGGGAAAGTAGTGCTCGAGATGCATTTAGGGAAAATAGAGCTCGAGATGCGGATAGGGAAAGTAGATATTGATATGGGGCTAGGGAAAGTAGAGCTCAATACGGGGATAGGGAAAGTAGAGCTCAATACGCAGATAGGGAAAGTAATGCTCCATACGGGGCTAGGGAAAATAGAGCTCGCTACACAGATAGGGAAAGTAGAGCTCGATACACATATAGGGAAAGTAGTGCTCGAGATGCGTTTAGGGAAAATAGAGCTCGAGATGCGGATAGGGAAAGTAGAACTCAATACGGGGCTGGGAAAGTAGAGCTCGATACGCAGATAGGAAAAGTAAAGATTGAGACACGGATAGGGAAAGTAGAGCCCAATATGTGGATAGGGAAAGTAGAGCTCGGGATGGGGATAGGGAAAGTAGAGCTCGATACACAGATAGGGAAAGTAGTGCTCGAGATGCGTTTAGGGAAAATAGAGCTCGAGATACGGATAGGGAATGTAGAACTCAATACGGGGATAGGGAAAGCACAGCTCGATATGGAGATAGGGAAATTAGAGCTCAATACATGGATAGGGAAATTAGAGCTCAAAATGCGGTTAGGGAAATAGAGCTCGAGATACAGATACGAAAAGTAGAGCTCGAGATGCGGAGATGGAAAGTAGAGCTCGATTTGTGGATAGAGAAAGTAGAGGTCGATACGCGGATAGGGAAAGTAGAGCTCGATACACAGATAGGGAAAGTAGAGCTCAATACGGGGATAGGGAAAGTAGAGCTCGATATGGAGATAGGGAAATTAGAGCTCAATACGCAGATAAGGAAATTAGAGCTCAATGCACGGTTAGGGAAATCGAGCTCGCGATACGGATACGAAAAGTAGAGCTTGATATGTGGACAGGGTAAGTAGAGCTCTATACATGGATAGGGAAAATAGAGCTCGATACGCAGATAGGGAAAGTAGAGCTCAATATACAGATAGGGAAAGTAGATCTGGAGACACGGAGGGAAAGAAGAGCTCAATCCGCGGATAGGGAAAGTAGAGCTCGATATGGAGATAGGGAAATTAGAGCTCAATACATGGATAGGGAAATTAGAGCTCAAAATGCGGTTAGGGAAATAGAGCTCGAGATACAGATACGGAAAGTAGAGCTCGAGATGCGGAGATGGAAAGTAGAGCTCGATTTGTGGATAGAGAAAGTAGAGGTCGATACGCGGATAGGGAAAGTAGAGCTCGAGACACTGATAGGGAAAGTAGAGCTCGATACGGGAATAGGGAAAGTAGAGCTCGGGATGGAGATAGGGAAAGTAGAGCTCGATATGGGGATAGGAAAGTAGAGCTCGATCTGGGGATAGGGAAAGTAGAGCTCGATACGCGGATAGGGAATGTAGAGCTCAATACGCGTATAGCGAAAGTAGAGTTCGATACGGGGATAGGGAAAGTAGAGGTCAATACGCGGGTAGGGAAGGTAGAGCTCGATATGGAGATAGGGAAAGTAGAGCTCGATATGGGGATACAGAAAGTAGAGCTCGACATGGTGATAGGCAAAGTAGAGCTCGATATGGGGATAGGGAATGTAGAGCTCGATATGGGGATAGGGAAAGTAGACCTCGATACGCGGAGAGGGAAAGTAGAACTCGATATAGTGATAGGGAAATAGGAGCTCGATGTGGGGATTGGGAAAGTAGAGCTCGATATGGAGATAGGGAAAGTAGAGCTCGGGACAGGGATAGAGAAAGGAGAGCACGATACGTGGATAGGGAAAGTAGAGATCAATACGCGGATAGGGAAAGTAGAGCTCGATATGGAGATAGGGAAATTAGAACTCAATATAGGGATAGGGAAATAAGAGCTCGATCTGGGGATTGGGAAAGTAGAGCTCGATATGGAGATAGGGAAAGTAGAGCTCGGGACGGGGATAGGGAAAGTAGAGCTCGATATGGAGATAGGGAAATTAGAGCTCAATACGCAGATAGGGAAATTAGAGCTCAATGCACGGTTAGGGAAATAGAGCTCGCGATACGGATACGAAAAGTAGAGCTCGATATGTGGACAGGGTAAGTAGAGCTCGATACACGGATAGGGAAAATAGAGCTCGATACGCAGATAGGGAAAGTAGAGCTCAATACACAGATAGGGAAAGTAGATCTGGAGACACGGATAGGGAAAGTAGAGCTCAATACGGGGATAGGGAAAGTAGAGCTCGATATGGAGATAGGGAAATTAGAGCTCAATACGCGGATAGGGAAAGTAGAGCTCAATACGCGGATAGCGAAAGTAGAGTTCGATACGGGGATAGGGAAAGTAGAGGTCAATACGTGGATAGGGAAAGTAGAGCTCGATATGGAGATAGGGAAAGTAGAGCTCGATATGGGGATACAGAAAGTAGAGGTCGATATGGGGATAGGCAAAGTAGAGCTCGATATGGGGACAGGGAATGTAGAGCTCGATATGGGGATAGGGAAAGTAGACCTCGATACGTGGATAGGGAAAGTAGAGCTCGATATGGGGATAGGGAAATTAGAGCTAGATATGGAGATAGGGAAATTAGAACTCGATTTAGGGATAGGGAAATAAAGGCTCGATCTGGGAATTGGGAAAGTAGAGCTCGATATGGAAATAGGGAAAGTAGTGCTCATGACGGGGAAAGGGAAAGTAGAGTACGATACGTGGATAGGGAATGTAGAGATCGATATGCGGGTAGGGAAAGTAGAGCTCGATATGGAGATAGGGAAAGTAGAGCTCGATATGGGGATACGGAAAGTACAGCTCGATATGGGGATAAGGAAAGTAGAGCTCGATATGCGGATAGGGAAAGTAGAGCTTTATATGGGGATAGTGAAATTTGAGCTAGATATGGGGATAGGGAAAGTGGAGCTTTATATGGGGATGGGGAAAGTAGAGCTCAATACGCAGATAGGGAAAGTAGAGCTCAATACGGGGCTAGGGAAAGTAGAGCTCGATTAGCGGATAGGGAAAATAGAGCTCGATACACAGATAGGGAAAGTAGAGCTCGATACACAGATAGGGAAAGTAGTGCTCGAGATGTGTTTAGGCAAAATAGAGCTCGAGATGTGGATAGGGAAAGTAGAACTCAATACGGGGCTGGGAAAGTAGAGCTCAATACGCAGATAGGAAAAGTAGAGACTGAGACACGGATAGGGAAAGTAGAGCTTGATATGGGGATAGGGAAAGTAGAGCTCGGGATGGGGATAGGGAAAGTAGAGCTCGATACACAGATAGGGAAAGTAGTGCTCGAGATGCGTTTAGGGAAAATAGAGCTCGAGATGCGGATAGGGAAAGTAGATATTGATATGGGGCTAGGGAAAGTAGAGCTCAATACGGGGATAGGGAAAGTCGAGCTTGAAATGCGGTTAGGGAAAACAGAATTCGAGATGCGGATAGGAAAAGTAGACTCGAGACACAGATAGGGAAAGTAGAGCTCGAAATGGGGATAGGGAAAGTAGAGCTCGATACGTGGATAGGGAAAGTAGAGCTCGATACACAGATAGGGAAAGTAGTGCTCAATACGGGGATAGGGAAAGTAGAGCTCGATATGGAGATAGCGAAATTAGAGCTCAAGACGTAGATAGGGAAATTAGAGCTCAATTCACGTTTAGGGAAATAGAGCTCGCGATACGGATACGAAAAGTAGAGCTCGATATGTAGACAGGGTAAGTAGAGCACGATACACGGATAGGAAAATTAGAGCTCGATACGCAGATAGGGAAAGTAGAGCTCAATACACAGATAGGGAAAGTAGATCTGGAGACACGGATAGGGAAAGTAGAGCTCAATACGGGGATAGGGAAAGTAGAGCTCGATATGGAGATAGGGAAATTAGAGCTCAATACATGGATAGTGAAATTAGAGCTCAAAATGCGGTTAGGGAAATAGACCTCGAGATACAGATATGAAAAGCAGAGCTCGAGATGCGGAGAGGGAAAGCAGAGCTCGATTTGTGGATAGAGAAAGTAGAGGTCGATATGCGGATAGGGAATGTAGAGCTCGAGACACTGATAGGGAAAGTAGAGCTCGATACGGGAATAGGGAAAGTAGAGCTCGGGATGGAGATAGGGAAAGTAGAGCTCGATACCCAGATAGGGAAAGTAGAGCTCGATATGTGGATAGGGAAAGTAGAGCTCAATACGGGGATAGGGAAGGTAGAGCTCAATATGGAGATAGGGAAAGTAGAGCTCGATATGGGGATAGGGAAAGTAGAGCTCAATATGGGGATAGGCAAAGTAGAGCTCGATATGGGGTAGGGAAAGTAGAGCTCGATATGGGGATAGGGAAAGTAGAGCTCGATACGCAGATAGGGAAAGTAGAGCTCGATACGGGGCTAGGGAAAGTAGAGCTCGATACGCGGATAGGGAAAATGGAGCTCGATACACAGATAGGGAAAGTAAAGCTCGATGCACAGATAGGGAAAGCAGTGCTCGAGATGTGTTTAGGGAAAATAGAGCTCGAGATGCGGATAGGGAAAGTGGAGCTCAATATGGGGCTGGGAAAGTAGAGCTCGATACGCAGATAGGAAAAGTAGAATTTGAGACACGGAGAGGGAAGGTAGAGCTCGATATGGGGATAGGGAAAGTAGAGCTCGGGATGGGAAACGGAAAGTAGAGCTCGATAAGCGGATAGGGAAAGTAGAGCTCAATACGCGGATAGCGAAAGTAGAGTTCGATACGGGGATAGGGAAAGTAGAGCTCGATAAGGAGATAGGGAAATTAGAGCTCAATACGCAGATAGGGAAATTAGAGCTCAATGCACGGTTAGGGAAATAGAGCTCGCGATACAGATACGAAAAGTAGAGCTCGATATGTGGACAGGGTAAGTAGAACTCGATACACGGATAGGGAAAATAGAGCTCGATACGCAGATAGGGAAAGTAGAGCTCAATACACAGATAGGGAAAGTAGAGCTCGATATGGAGATAGGGAAATTAGAGCTCAATACGCGGATAGGGAAAGTAGAGCTCAATACGCGTACAGCGAAAGTAGAGTTCGATACGGGGATAGGGAAAGTAGAGGTCAATACGTGTGTAGGGAAAGTCGAGCTCGATATAAAGATAGGGAAAGTAGAGCTCGATATGGGGATACAGAAAGTAGAGCTCGATATGGGCATAGGGAATGTAGAGCTCGATATGGGGATAGGGAAAGTAGACCTCGATACGCGGATAGGGAAAGTAGAGCTCGATATGGGGATAGGGAAATTAGAGCTCGATATGGAGATAGGGAAATTAGAACTCGATATAGGGATAGGGAATTAAAAGCTCGATCTGGGGATTGGGAAAGTAGAGCTCGATATGGAGATAGGGAAAGTAGAGCTCAGGACGGGGATAGGGAAAGTAGAGCACGATACGTGGATAGGGAAAGTAGAGATCGATCGCGGGTAGGGAAAGTAGAGCTCGATATGGAGATAGGGAAAGTAGAGCTCGATATGGGGATAGGGAAATTAGAGCTCTATACGCCGATAGGGAAAGTAGAGCTTTATATGGGGATAGGGAAATTTGAGCTCGATATGGGTTTAGGGAAAGTAGAGCTTTATATGGGGATAGGGAAAGTAGAGCTCAATACGCAGATAGGGAAAGTAGAGCTCGATACGGGGCTAGGGAAAGTACAGCTCGATACGTGGATAGGGAAAATAGAGCTCGATACACAGATAGGTAAAGTAGAGCTCGATACACACATAGCGAAAGTAGTGCTCGAGATGCGTTTAGGGAAAATAGAGCTCGAGATGTGGATAGGGAAAGTAGAACTCAATACGGGGCTGGGAAAGTAGAGCTCGATACGCAGATAGGCAAAGTAGAGATTGAGACACGGATAGGGAAAGTAGAGCTCGATATGGGGATAGGGAAAGTAGAGCTCGGGAAGGGGATAGGGAAAGTCGAGCTCGATACACAGATTGGGAAAGTAGTGCTCGAGATGCGTTTAGGGAAAATAGAGCTCGAGATGCGGATAGGGAAAGTAGAGCTCAAAACGGGGCGGGGAAAGTAGAGCTCGATACGCAGACAGGAAAAGTAGAGCTTGAGACACGGATAGGGAAAGTAGAGCTCGATATAGGGATAGGGAAAGTAGAGCTCGGGATGGGGATACGGAAAGAAGAGCTCGATACACAGATAGGGAAAGTAGAGCTCGATACGCGGATAGGGAAAGTAGAGCTCAATACGACGCTAGGGAAATTAGAGCTCGATACGGGGATAGGGAAAGTAGAGCTCGATACGCGGATAGGGAAAGTAGAGCTCAATACGTGGATAGGAATAGTAGAGCTCGATACGGGGATTGGGAAAGTGGAGCTCGATACGCGGATAGGGAAAGTAGAGCTCGATATGGAGATAGGGAAATTAGAACTCGATATGGGGATAGGGAAAGTAGAGCTCGATATGGGGATAGGCACAGTAGAGCTCGATATAGGATTAGGGAAAGTAGAGCTCGATACACGGATAGGGAAAGTAGAGCTCGATAGGCGGATAGGGAAAGTAGAGCTCAATACGCGGATAGGGAAGGTAGAGCTCGAAAGGTGGATAGGGAAAGTAGAGCTCAATACGCGGATAGGAAAAGTAGAGCTCGATACGCAGATCGGAAAATTAGAGCTCGATATGGGGATAGCGAAAGTAGAGCTGGATACGCGGATAGGGAGTGTAGAGCTCGATACCCGGATAGGGAAAGTAGAGCTCGGTATGGGGATAGGGAATTTAGAGCTCGATATGGGGATAGGGAAAGTAGAACTCGATACGCTGATAGGGAAAGTAGAGCTCGATATGGGGATAGGGTAAGTAGAACTTGATATGGGGATAGGGAAAGTAGAGCTCGATATGGAGATAGGGAAAGTAGAACTCGATATGGGGATAGGGAACGTAGAGCTCGATATGGCGATAGGCAAATTAGAGCTCGATATGGGGATAGGGAAAGTAGAGTTTGATATTGGGATAGGGAAAGTACAGCTCGATTTGGGGATAGGGAAAGTAGAGCTCGATACGCGGAAAGGAAAAGTAGAGCTTGATATGGGGATAGGGAAAGTAGAGCTTTATATGGGGAGAGGGAAATTAGAGTTCGATATGGGGATAGGGAAAGTAGAGCTTGATATGGGGATAGGGAAAGTAGAGATCGATATGGTGATAGGGAAAGTAGAACTCGATACGTGGATAGGGAAAGTAGAGCTTGAGATGAGGTTAGGGAAAATAGAGCTCGAGATGCGGAAAGGGAAAGTAGACCTCAATACAGGGATAGGGAAAGTAGAGCTCGATACACAGATAGGGAAAGTAGAGCTCGATATGCGGATAGGGAAAGTAGAGCTCAATACAGGGTAGGGAAAGTAGAGCTCAATACGCGGATAAGGAAATTTAGAGCTCGATATGCGGATACGAAAAGTAGAGCTCGATATGTGGACAGGGAAAACAGAGCTCGATACGCAGATAGGGAAAGTACAGCTTGGGACAGGGATAGGGAGAGTAGAGCTCGAGATGCGAATAGGGAAAGTAGAGCTCGATACGCGGATACGAAAAGTAGAATTAGAGACACGGATAGGGAAAGTAGAGCTCGATACGCGGATAGGGAAAGTAGAGCTCAATACGCGGATAGCGAAAGTAGAGTTCGATACGGGGATAGGGATAGTAGAGGTCAATACGCAGGTAGGAAAGTAGAGCTCGATATGGAGATAGGGAAAGTAGAGCTCGATATGGGGATACGGAAAGTAGAGCTCGATATGGGGATAGGCAATTAGAGCTCGATATGGGGATAGGGAATGTAGAGCTCGATATGGGGATAGGGAAAGTAGACCTCGATACGCGGATAGGGAAAGTAGAGCTCGATATGGGGATAGGGAAATTAGAGCTCGATATTGAGGATAGGGAAATTAGAACTCGATATAGGGATAGGGAAATAAGAGCTCGATCTGGGGAATGGGATAGTAAAGATCGATATGGAGATAGGGAAAGTAGAGCTCAATACGCGGATAGCGAAAGTAGAGTTCGATACGGGGATAGGGAAAGTAGAGGTCAATACGCGGGTAGGGAAAGTAGAGCTCGATATGCAGAAAGGGAAAGTAGAGCTCTATATGGGGATTCAGAAAGTAGAGCTCGATATGGGGAAAGGCAAAGTAGAGCTCGATATGGGGATAGGGAATGTAGAGCTCGATATTGGGATAGGGAAAGTAGACCTCGATACGCGGATAAGGAAAGTAGAGCTCGGGACGTGGATAGGGAAAGTACAGCATGACAAGTGGATAGGGAAAGTAGAGATCAATACGCGGATAGGGAAAGTAGAGCTCGATATGGAGATAGGGAAAGTAGAGCTCGATATGGGGATACGGAAAGTAGAGCTCGATATGGGGATAGGGAAAGTAGAGCTCGATACGCGGATAGGGAAAGTAGAGCTTTATATGGGGATAGGGAAATTAGAGCTCGATATGGGGATAGGGAAAGTAGAGCTCGATACAGGTCTAGGGAAAGTAGAGCTCGATACACGGATAGGGAAAATAGAGCTCGATACATAGATAGGGAAAGTAGAGCTCGATACACAGATAGGGAAAGTAGTGCTCGAGATGCGTTTAGGGAAAATAGAGCTCGAGATGCGGATAGGGAAAGTAGAGCTCAATACGGGGCTGGGCAAGTAGAGCTCGATACGCAGATAGGAAAAGTAGAATTTGAGACACAGATAGGGAAAGTAGAGCTCGATATGGGGATAGGGAAAGTAGAGCTCGGGATGGGGATAGGGAAAGTAGAGCTCAATACGCAGATAGCGAAAGTAGAGTTCGATACGGGGATAGGGAAAGTAGAGGTCAATACGCGGGTAAGGAAAGTAGAGCTCGATATGGAGATAGAGAAAGTAGAGCTCGATATGGGGATACGGAAAGTAGAGCTCGATATGGGGATAAGGAAAGTAGAGCTCGATATGCGGATAGGGAAAGTAGAGCTTTATATGGGGATAGTGAAATTTGAGCTCCATATGGGGATACAGAAAGTGGAGCTTCATATGGGGATGGGGAAAGTAGAGCTCAATACGCCGATAGGGAAAGTAGAGCTCCATACGGGGCTAGGGAAAGTAGAGCTCGATACGCGGATAGTGAAAATAGAGCTCGATACACAGATAGGGAAAGTAGAGCTCGATACACAGATAGGGAAAGTAGTGCTCGAGATGCGTTTAGGGAAAATAGAGCTCGAGATGCGGATAGGGAAAGTAGAACTCAATACGGGGCTGGGAAAGTAGAGCTCAATACGCAGATAGGAAAAGTAGAGCTTGAGACACGGATAGGGAAAGTAGAGCTCGAAATGGTGATAGGGAAAGTAGAGCTTGGGATGGGGATAGGGAAAGTAGAGCTCGATACACAGATAGGGAAAGTAGTGCTCGAGATGCGTTTAGGGAAAATATAGCTCGAGATGCGGATAGGGAAAGTAGAGCTCGATATGGGGCTAGGGAAATAAGATCTCAATACGGGGATAGGGAAAGTCGAGCTTGAAATGCGGTTAGGGAAAATAGAACTCGAGATGCAGATAGGAAAAGTAGAGCTCGATATGGGGATACAGAAAGTAGAGCTCGATATGGGGATAGGGAAAGTAGAGCTCGATACGCAGATAGGGAAAGTAGAGCTTTATATGGGGATAGGGAAATTAGAAATCGATATGGGGATAGGGAAAGTAGACCTCGATACAGGGCTAGGGAAAGTAGAGCTCGATTCGCGGATAGGGAAAATAGAGCTCGATACACAGATAGGGAAAGTAGAGCTCGATACACAAATAGGGAAAGCAGTGCTTGAGATGCGTTTAGGGTAAATAGAGCTCGAGATGCGGATAGGGAAAGTAGAGCTCAATACGGGGCTGGGAAAGTAGAGCTCGATACGCAGATAGGAAAAGTAGAATTTGAGACACATATAGGGAAAGTAGAGCTCGATATGGAGATAGGGAAAGTAGAGCTCGATATGGGGATACGGAAAGTAGAGCTCGATATGGGGATAAGGAAAGTAGAGCTCGATATGCGGATAGGGAAAGTAGAGCTTTATATGGGGATAGTGAAATTTGAGCTCGATTTGGGGATAGGGAAAGTGGAGCTTTATATGGGGATGGGGAAAGTAGAGCTCAATACGCCGATAGGGAAAGTAGAGCTCCATACGGGGCTAGGGAAAGTAGAGCTCGATTTGCGGATAGGGAAAATAGAGCTCGATACACAGATAGGGAAAGTAGAGCTCGATACACAAATAGGGAAAGTCGTGCTTGAGATGCGTTTAGGGTAAATAGAGCTCGAGATGCGGATAGGGAAAGTAGAGCTCAATACGGGGCTGGGAAAGTAGAGCTCGATACGCAGATAGGAAAAGTAGAATTTGAGACACGGATAGGGAAAGTAGAGCTCGATATGGGGATAGGGAAAGTAGAGCTCGGGATGGGGATAGGGAAAGTAGAGTTCGATACGCGGATAGGGAAAGTAGAGCTCAATACGCGGATAGCGAAAGTAGAGTTCGATACGGGGATAGGGAAAGAAGAGGTCAATGCGCGGGTAGGGAAAGTAGAGCTCGATGTGGAAATAGGGAAATTAGAGCTCGATATGGGGATACAGAAAGTAGAGGTCGATATGGGGATAGGCAAAGTAGAGCTCAATATGGGGATAGGGAATGTAGAGCTCGATATGGGGATAGGGAAAGTAGACCTCGATACGCGGATAGGGAGTGTAGAGCTCGATACCCGGATAGGGAAAGTAAAGCTCGATAGGTGGATAGGGAAAGTAGAGCTCAATACGCGGATAGGGAAGGTAGAGCTCGAAAGGTGGATAGGGAAAGTAGAGCTCAATACGCGGATAGGGAAGGTAGAGCTCGAAAGGTGGATAGGGAAAGTAGAGCTCAATACGCGGATAGGAAAAGTAGAGTTCGATACGCAGATCGGAAAATTAGAGCTCGATATGGGGATAGCGAAAGTAGAGCTGGATACGCGGATAGGGAGTGTAGAGCTCGATACCCGGATAGGGAAAGTAGAGCTCGGTATGGGGATAGGGAATTTAGAGCTCGATATGGGGATAGGGAAAGTAGAACTCGATACGCTGATAGGGAAAGTAGAGCTCGATATGGGGATAGGGTAAGTAGAACTTGATATGGGGATAGGGAAAGTAGAGCTCGATATGGAGATAGGGAAAGTAGAACTCGATATGGGGATAGGGAACGTAGAGCTCGATATGGCGATAGGCAAATTAGAGCTCGATATGGGGATAGGGAAAGTAGAGTTTGATATTGGGAAAGGGAAAGTACAGCTCGATTTGGGGATAGGGAAAGTAGAGCTCGATACGCGGATAGGAAAAGTAGAGCTTGATATGGGGATAGGGAAAGTAGAGCTTTATATGGGGAGAGGGAAATTAGAGCTCGATATGGGGATAGGGAAAGTAGAGCTTGATATGGGAATAGGGAAAGTAGAGATCGATATGGTGATAGGGAAAGTAGAACTCGATACCCGGATAGGGAAAGTAGAGCTAGAGATAAGGTTAGGGAAAATAGAGCTCGAGATGCGGAAAGGGAAAGTAGACCTCAATACAGGGATAGGGAAAGTAGAGCTCGATACACAGATAGGGAAAGTAGAGCTCGATATGCGGATAGGGAAAGTAGAGCTCAATACGGGGATAGGGAAAGTAGAGCTCAATACGCGGATAAGGAAATTTAGAGCTCGATATGCGGATACGAAAAGTAGAGCTCCATATGTGGACAGGGAAAACAGAGCTCGATACGCAGATAGGGAAAGTACAGCTTGGGACAGGGATAGGGAGAGTAGAGCTTGAGATGCGGATAGGGAAAGTAGAGCTCGATACGCGGATACGAAAAGTAGAATTTGAGACACGGATAGGGAAAGTAGAGCTCGATATGGGGATAGGGAAAGTAGAGCTCGGGATAGGGATAGGGAAAGTAGAGATCGATACGCGGATAGGGAAAGTAGAGCTCAATACGCGGATAGCGAAAGTAGAGTTCGATACAGGGATAGGGAAAGTAGAGGTCAATACGCGGGTAGGAAAGTAGAGCTCGATATTGAGATAGGGAAAGTAGAGCTCGATATGGGGATGCAGAAAGTAGAGCTCGATATGGGGATAGGCAATTAGAGCTCGATATGGGGATAGGGAATGTAGAGCTCGATATGGGGATAGGGAAAGTAGACGTCGATACGCGGATAGGGAAAGTAGAGCTCGATATGGGGATAGGGAAATTAGAGCTCGAAATGGAGATAGGGAAATTAGAACTCGATATAGAGATAGGGAAATAAAAGCTCGATCTGGGGATTGGGATAGTAAAGATCGATATGGAGATAGGGAAAGTAGAGCTCAATACGCGGATAGCGAAAGTAGAGTTCGATACGGGGATAGGGAAAGTAAAAGTCAATACGCGGGTAGGGAAAGTAGAGCTCGATATGCAGATAGGGAAAGTAGAGCTCGATATGGGGATACAGAAAGTAGAGCTGGATATGGGGAAATGCAAAGTAGAGCGTGATATGGGGATAGGGAATGTAGAGCTCGATATTGGGATAGGGAAAGTAGACCTCGATACGCGGATAAGGAAAGTAGATCTCGGGACGTGGATAGGGAAAGTACAGCATGACACGTGGATAGGGAAAGTAGAGATCAATACGCGGATAGGGACAGTAGAGCTCGATATGGAGATAGGGAAAGTAGAGCTCGATATGGGGATACGGAAAGTAGAGCTCGATATGGGGATAGGGAAAGTAGAGCTCGTTACGCGGATAGGGAAAGTAGAGCTTTATATGGGGATAGGGAAATTAGAGCTCGATATGGGGATAGGGAAAGTAGAGCTCGATACAGGGCTAGGGAAAGTAGATCTCGATACACGGATAGGGAAAATAGAGCTCGATAAATAGATAGGGATAGTAGAGCTCGATACACAGATAGGGAAAGTAGTGCTCGAGATGCGTTTAGGGAAAATAGAGCTCGAGATGCGGATAGGGAAAGTAGAGCTCAATACGGGGCTGGGAAAGTAGAGCTCGATACGCAGAGAGGAAAAGTAGAATTTGGGACACAGATAGGGAAAGTAGAGCTCGATATGGGGATAGGGAAAGTAGAGCTCGGGATGGGGATAGGGAAAGTAGAGCTCGATACGCGGAAAGGGAAAGTAGAGCTCAATACGCAGATAGCGAAATTAGAGTTCGATACGGGGATAGGGAAAGTAGAGGTCAATACGTGGGTAAGGAAAGTAGAGCTCGATATGGAGATTGGGAAAGTAGAGCTCGATATGGGGATACGGAAAGTAGAGCTCGATATGGGGATAAGGAAAGTAGAGCTCGATATGCGGATAGGGAAAGTAGAGCTTTATATGGGGATAGTGAAAGTAGAGCTCAATACGCAGATAGGGAAAGTAGAGCTCCATACGGGGCTAGGGAAAGTAGAGCTCGATACGCGGATAGGGAAAATAGAGCTCGATACACAGATAGGGAAAGTAGAGCTCTATACACAGATAGGGAAAGTAGTGCTCAAGATGCGTTTAGGGAAAATAGAGCTCGAGATGCGGATAGGGAAAGTAGAACTCAATACGGGGCTGGGAAAGTAGAGCTCAATACGCAGATAGGAAAAGTAGAGCTTGAGACACGGATAGGGAAAGTAGAGCTCGAAATGGTGATAGGGAAAGTAGAGCTTGGGATGGGGATAGGGAAGGTAGAGCTCGATACACAGATAGGGAAAGTAGTGCTCGAGATGCGTTCAGGGAAAATATAGCTCGAGATGCGGATAGGGAAAGTAGAGCTCGAAATGGGGCTAGGGAAATTAGATCTCAATACGGGGATAGGGAAAGTCGAGCTTGAAATGCGGTTAGGGAAAATAGAACTCGAGATGCAGATAGGAAAAGTAGAGCTCGATATGGGGATACAGAAAGTAGAGCTCGATATGGGGATAGGGAAAGTAGAGCTCGATACGCAGATAGGGAAAGTAGAGCTTTATATGGGGATAGGGAAATTAGAACTCGATATGGGGATAGGGAAAGTAGAGCTCGATACAGGGCTAGGGAAAGTAGAGCTCGATTCGTGGATAGGGAAAATAGAGATCGATACACAGGTAGGGAAAGTAGAGCTCGATACACAAATAGGGAAAGTAGTGCTTGAGATGCGTTTAGGGTAAATAGAGCTCGATACGCCGATAGGAAAAGTAGAATTTGAGACACGGATAGGGAAAGTAGAGCTCGATATGGGGATAGGGAAAGTAGAGCTCGGGATGGGGATAGGGAAAGTAGAGTTCGATACGCGGATAGGGAAAGTAGAGCTCAATACGCGGATAGCGAAAGTAGAGTTCGATACGGGGATAGGGAAAGAAGAGGTCAATGCGCGGGTAGGGAAAGTAGAGCTCGATGTGGAAATAGGGAAATTAGAGCTCGATATGGGGATACAGAAAGTAGGGGTCGATATGGGGATAGGCAAAGTAGAGCTCAATATGGGGATAGGGAATGTAGAGCTCGATATGGGGATAGGGAAAGTAGACCTCGATACGCGGATAGGGAGTGTAGAGCTCGATACCCGGATAGGGAAAGTAAAGCTCGGTATGGGGATAGGGAATTTAGAGCTCGATATGGGGATAGGGAAAGTAGAACTCGATACGCTGATAGTGAAAGTAGAGCTCGATATGGGGATAGTGTAAGTAGAACTTGATATGGGGATAGGGAAAGTAGAGCTCGATATGGAGATAGGGAAAGTAGAACTCGATATGGGGATAGGGAACGTAGAGTTCGATATGGCGATAGGCAAATTAGAGCTCGATATGGGGATAGGGAAAGTAGAGTTTGATATTGGGATAGGGAAAGTACAGCTCGATTTGGGGATAGGGAAAGTAGAGCTCGATACGTGGATAGGAAAAGTAGAGCTTGATATGGGGATAGGGAAAGTAGAGCTTTATATGGGGAGAGGGAAATTAGATCTCGATATGGGGATAGGGAAATTAGAGCTTGATATGGGGATAGGGAAAGTAGAGATCGATATGGTGATAGGGAAAGTAGAACTCGATACGCGGATAGGGAAAGTAGAGCTTGAGATAAGGTTAGGGAAAATAGAGCTCGAGATGCGGAAAGGGAAAGTAGACCTCAATACAGGGATAGGGAAAGTAGAGCTCGATACACAGATAGGGAAAGTAGAGCTCGATATGCGGATAGGGAAAGTAGAGCTCAATACGGGGATAGGGAAAGTAAAGTTCAATACGCGGATAAGGAAATTTAGAGCTCGATATGCGGATACGAAAAGTAGAGCTCGATATGTGGACAGGGAAAACAGAGCTCGATACGCAGATAGGGAAAGTACAGCTTGGGACAGGAATAGGGAGAGTAGAGCTCGAGATGCGGATAGGGAAAGTAGAGCTCGATATGGGGATAGGGAAAGTAGAGCTCGGGATAGGGATAGGGAAAGTAGAGCACGATACGCGGATAGGGAAAGTAGAGCTCAATACGCGGATAGCGAAAGTAGAGTTCGATACGGGGATAGGGAAAGTAGAGGTCAATACGCGGATAGGAAAGTAGAGCTCGATATGGAGATAGGGAAAGTAGAGCTCGATATGGGGATACAGAAAGTAGAGCTCGATATGGGGATAGGCAATTAGAGCTCGATATGGGGATAGGGAATGTAGAGCTCGATATGGGGATAGGGAAAGTAGAGCTCGATACGCGGATAGGGAAAGTAGAGCTCGATATGGGGATAGGGAAATTAGAGCTCGATATGGAGATAGGGAAATTAGAACTCGATATAGGGATAGGGAAATAAGAGCTCAATCTGGGGATTGGGATAGTAAAGATCGATATGGAGATAGGGAAAGTAGAGCTCAATACGCGGATAGCGAAAGTAGAGTTCGATACGGGGATAGGGAAAGTAGAGGTCAATACGCGGGTAGGGAAAGTAGAGCTCGATATGCAGATAGGGAAAGTAGAGCTCGATATGGGGATACAGAAAGTAGAACTCGATATGGAGAACGGCAAAGTAGAGCTCGATATGGGGATAGGGAATGTAGAGTTCGATATTGGGATAGGGAATGTAGACCTCGATACGCGGATAAGGAAAGTAGAGCTCGGGACGTGGATAGGGAAAGTACAGCATGACAAGTGGATAGGGAAAGTAGAGATCAATACGCGGGTAGGGAAAGTAGAGCTCGATATGGGGATAGGGAAAGTAGAGCTCGATACGCGGATAGGGAAAGTAGAGCTTTATATGGGGATAGGGAAATTAGAGCTCGATATGGGGATAGGGAAAGTAGAGCTCGATACAGGGCTAGGGAAAGTAGAGCTCGATACACGGATAGGGAAAATAGAGCTCGATACATAGATAGGGAAAGTAGAGCTCGATACACAGATAGGGAAAGTAGTGCTCGAGATGCGTTTAGGGAAAATAGAGCTCGAGATGCGGATAGGGAAAGTAGAGCTCAATACGGGGCTGGGAATGTAGAGCTCGATACGCAGATAGGAAAAGTAGAATTTGAGACACATATAGGGAAAGTAGAGCTCGATATGGGGATAGGGAAAGTAGAGCTCGGGATGGGGATAGGGAAAGTAGAGCTCGATACGCGGATAGGGAAAGTAGAGCTCAATACACAGATAGCGAAAGTAGAATTCGATACGGGGATAGGGAAAGTAGAGGTCAATACGCGGGTAAGGAAAGTAGAGTTCGATATGGAGATAGGGAATGTAGAGCTCGATATGGGGATACGGAAAGTAGAGCTCGATATGGGGATAAGGAAAGTAGAGCTCGATATGCGGATAGGGAAAGTAGAGCTTTATATGGGGATAGTGAAATTTGAGCTCGACATGGGGATAGGGAAAGTGGAGCTTTATATGGGGATGGGGAAAGTAGAGCTCAATACGCAGATAGGGAAAGTAGAGCTCCATACGGGGCTAGGGAAAGTAGAGCTCGATACGCGGATAGGGAAAATAGAGCTCGATACACAGATAGGGAAAGTAGAGCTCGATACACAGATAGGGAAAGTAGTGCTCGAGATGCGTTTAGGGAAAATAGAGCTCGAGATGCGGATAGGGAAAGTAGAACTCAATACGGGGCTGGGAAATTAGAGCTCAATACGCAGATAGGAAAAGTAGAGCTTGAGACACGGATAGGGAAAGTAGAGCTCGAAATGGTGATAGGGAAAGTAGAGCTTCGGATGGGGATAGGGAAAGTAGAGCTCGATACACAGATAGGGAAAGTAGTGCTCGAGATGCTTTTAGGGAAAATATAGCTCGAGATGCGGATAGGGAAAGTAGAGCTCGATATGGGGCTAGGGAAATTAGATCTCAATACGGGGATAGGGAAAGTCGAGCTTGAAATGCGGTTAGGGAAAATAGAACTCGAGATGCAGATAGGAAAAGAAGAGCTCGATATGGGGATACAGAAAGTAGAGCTCGATATGGGGATAGGGAAAGTAGAGCTCGATACGCAGATAGGGAAAGTAGAGCTTTATATGGGGATAGGGAAATTAGAACTCGATATGGGGATAGGGAAAGTAGAGCTCGATACAGGGCTAGGGAAAGTAGAGCTCGATTCGTGGATAGGGAAAATAGAGCTCGATACACAGATAGGGAAAGTAGAGCTCGATACACAAATAGGGAAAGTAGTGCTTGAGATGCGTTTAGGGTAAATAGAGCTCGAGATGCGGATAGGGAACGTAGAGCTCAATACGGGGCTGGGAAAGTAGAGCTCGATACGCAGATAGGAAAAGTAGAATTTGAGACACGGATAGGGAAAGTAGAGCTCGATATGGGGATAGGGAAAGTAGAGCTCGGGATAGGGATAGGGAAAGTAGAGCACGATACGCGGATAGGGAAAGTAGAGCTCAATACGCGGATAGCGAAAGTAGAGTTCGATACGGGGATAGGGAAAGTAGAGGTCAATACGCGGATAGGAAAGTAGAGCTCGATATGGAGATAGGGAAAGTAGAGCTCGATATGGGGATACAGAAAGTAGAGCTCGATATGGGGATAGGCAATTAGAGCTCGATATGGGGATAGGGAATGTAGAGCTCGATATGGGGATAGGGAAAGTAGAGCTCGATACGCGGATAGGGAAAGTAGAGCTCGATATGGGGATAGGGAAATTAGAGCTCGATATGGAGATAGGGAAATTAGAACTCGATATAGGGATAGGGAAATAAGAGCTCAATCTGGGGATTGGGATAGTAAAGATCGATATGGAGATAGGGAAAGTAGAGCTCAATACGCGGATAGCGAAAGTAGAGTTCGATACGGGGATAGGGAAAGTAGAGGTCAATACGCGGGTAGGGAAAGTAGAGCTCGATATGCAGATAGGGAAAGTAGAGCTCGATATGGGGATACAGAAAGTAGAGCTCGATATGGAGAAAGGCAAAGTAGAGCTCGATATGGGGATAGGGAATGTAGAGCTCGATATTGGGATAGGGAATGTAGACCTCGATACGCGGATAAGGAAAGTAGAGCTCGGGACGTGGATAGGGAAAGTACAGCATGACAAGTGGATAGGGAAAGTAGAGATCAATACGCGGGTAGGGAAAGTAGAGCTCGATATGGGGATAGGGAAAGTAGAGCTCGATACGCGGATAGGGAAAGTAGAGCTTTCTATGGGGATAGGGAAATTAGAGCTCGATATGGGGATAGGGAAAGTAGAGCTCGATACAGGGCTAGGGAAAGTAGAGCTCGATACACGGATAGGGAAAATAGAGCTCGATACATAGATAGGGAAAGTAGAGCTCGATACACAGATAGGGAAAGTAGTGCTCGAGATGCGTTTAGGGAAAATAGAGCTCGAGATGCGGATAGGGAAAGTAGAGCTCAATACGGGGCTGGGAATGTAGAGCTCGATACGCAGATAGGAAAAGTAGAATTTGAGACACATATAGGGAAAGTAGAGCTCGATATGGGGATAGGGAAAGTAGAGCTCGGGATGGGGATAGGGAAAGTAGAGCTCGATACGCGGATAGGGAAAGTAGAGCTCAATACACAGATAGCGAAAGTAGAGTTCGATACGGGGATAGGGAAAGTAGAGGTCAATACGCGGGTAAGGAAAGTAGAGCTCGATATGGAGATAGGGAAAGTAGAGCTCGATATGGGGATACGGAAAGTAGAGCTCGATATGGGGATAAGGAAAGTAGAGCTCGATATGCGGATAGGGAAAGTAGAGCTTTATATGGGGATAGTGAAATTTGAGCTCGACATGGGGATAGGGAAAGTGGAGCTTTATATGGGGATGGGGAAAGTAGAGCTCAATACGCAGATAGGGAAAGTAGAGCTCCATACGGGGCTAGGGAAAGTAGAGCTCGATACGCGGATAGGGAAAATAGAGCTCGATACACAGATAGGGAAAGTAGAGCTCGATACACAGATAGGGAAAGTAGTGCTCGAGATGCGTTTAGGGAAAATAGAGCTCGAGATGCGGATAGGGAAAGTAGAACTCAATACGGGGCTGGGAAATTAGAGCTCAATACGCAGATAGGAAAAGTAGAGCTTGAGACACGGATAGGGAAAGTAGAGCTCGAAATGGTGATAGGGAAAGTAGAGCTTCGGATGGGGATAGGGAAAGTAGAGCTCGATACACAGATAGGGAAAGTAGTGCTCGAGATGCTTTTAGGGAAAATATAGCTCGAGATGCGGATAGGGAAAGTAGAGCTCGATATGGGGCTAGGGAAATTAGATCTCAATACGGGGATAGGGAAAGTCGAGCTTGAAATGCGGTTAGGGAAAATAGAACTCGAGATGCAGATAGGAAAAGTAGAGCTCGATATGGGGATACAGAAAGTAGAGCTCGATATGGGGATAGGGAAAGTAGAGCTCGATACGCAGATAGGGAAAGTAGAGCTTTATATGGGGATAGGGAAATTAGAACTCGATATGGGGATAGGGAAAGTAGAGCTCGATACAGGGCTAGGGAAAGTAGAGCTCGATTCGTGGATAGGGAAAATAGAGCTCGATACACAGATAGGGAAAGTAGAGCTCGATACACAAATAGGGAAAGTAGTGCTTGAGATGCATTTAGGGTAAATAGAGCTCGAGATGCGGATAGGGAACGTAGAGCTCAATACGGGGCTGGGAAAGTAGAGCTCGATACGCAGATAGGAAAAGTAGAATTTGAGACACGGATAGGGAAAGTAGAGCTCGATATGGGGATAGGGAAAGTAGAGCTCGGGATGGGGATAGGGAAAGTAGAGTTCGATACGCGGATAGGGAAAGTAGAGCTCAATACGCGGATAGCGAAAGTAGAGTTCGATACGGGGATAGGGAAAGAAGAGGTCAATGCGTGGGTAGGGAAAGTAGAGCTCTTTGTGGAAATAGGGAAATTGGAGCTCGATATGGGGATACAGAAAGTAGAGGTCGATATGGGGATAGGCAAAGTAGAGCTCAATATGGGGATGGGGAATGTAGAGCTCGATATGGGGATAGGGAAAGTAGACCTCGATAAGCGGATAGGGAGTGTAGAGCTCGATACCCGGATAGGGAAAGTAAAGCTCGGTATGGGGATAGGGAATTTAGAGCTCGATATGGGGATAGGGAAAGTAGAACTCGATACGCTGATAGTGAAAGTAGAGCTCGATATGGGGATAGGGTAAGTAGAACTTGATATGGGGATAGGGAAAGTAGAGCTCGATATGGAGATAGGGAAAGTAGAACTCGATATGGGGATAGGGAACGTAGAGCTCGATATGGCGATAGGCAAATTAGAGCTCGATATGGGGATAGGGAAAGTAGAGTTTGATATTGGGATAGGGAGAGAACAGCTCGATTTGGGGATAGGGAAAGTAGAGCTCGATATGGGGATAGGGAAAGTAGAGCTTTATATGGGGAGGGGGAAATTAGATCTCGATATGGGGATAGGGAAAGTAGAGCTTGATATGGGGATAGGGAAAGTAGAGATCGATATGGTGATAGGGAAAGTAGAACTCGATACGCGGATAGGGAAAGTAGAGCATGACAAGTGGATAGGGAAAGTAGAGATCAATACGCGGGTAGGGAAAGTAGAGCTCGATATGGGGATAGGGAAAGTAGAGCTCGATACGCGGATAGGGAAAGTAGAGCTTTATATGGGGATAGGGAAATTAGAGCTCGATATGGGGATAGGGAAAGTAGAGCTCGATACAGGGCTAGGGAAAGTAGAGCTCGATACACGGATAGGGAAAATAGAGCTCGATACATAGATAGGGAAAGTAGAGCTCGATACACAGATAGGGAAAGTAGTGCTCGAGATGCGTTTAGGGAAAATAGAGCTCGAGATGCGGATAGGGAAAGTAGAGCTCAATACGGGGCTGGGAATGTAGAGCTCGATACGCAGATAGGAAAAGTAGAATTTGAGACACATATAGGGAAAGTAGAGCTCGATATGGGGATAGGGAAAGTAGAGCTCGGGATGGGGATAGGGAAAGTAGAGCTCGATACGCGGATAGGGAAAGTAGAGCTCAATACACAGATAGCGAAAGTAGAGTTCGATACGGGGATAGGGAAAGTAGAGGTCAATACGCGGGTAAGGAAAGTAGAGCTCGATATGGAGATAGGGAAAGTAGAGCTCGATATGGGGATACGGAAAGTAGAGCTCGATATGGGGATAAGGAAAGTAGAGCTCAATATGCGGATAGGGAAAGTAGAGCTTTATATGGGGATAGTGAAATTTGAGCTCGACATGGGGATAGGGAAAGTGGAGCTTTATATGGGGATGGGGAAAGTAGAGCTCAATACGCAGATAGGGAAAGTAGAGCTCCATACGGGGCTAGGGAAAGTAGAGCTCGATACGCGGATAGGGAAAATAGAGCTCGATACACAGATAGGGAAAGTAGAGCTCGATACACAGATAGGGAAAGTAGTGCTCGAGATGCGTTTAGGGAAAATAGAGCTCGAGATGCGGATAGGGAAAGTAGAACTCAATACGGGGCTGGGAAATTAGAGCTCAATACGCAGATAGGAAAAGTAGAGCTTGAGACACGGATAGGGAAAGTAGAGCTCGAAATGGTGATAGGGAAAGTAGAGCTTGGGATGGGGATAGGGAAAGTAGAGCTCGATACACAGATAGGGAAAGTAGTGCTCGAGATGCTTTTAGGGAAAATATAGCTCGAGATGCGGATAGGGAAAGTAGAGCTCGATATGGGGCTAGGGAAATTAGATCTCAATACGGGGATAGGGAAAGTCGAGCTTGAAATGCGGTTAGGGAAAATAGAACTCGAGATGCAGATAGGAAAAGTAGAGCTCGATATGGGGATACAGAAAGTAGAGCTCGATATGGGGATAGGGAAAGTAGAGCTCGATACGCAGATAGGGAAAGTAGAGCTTTATATGGGGATAGGGAAATTAGAACTCGATATGGGGATAGGGAAAGTAGAGCTCGATACAGGGCTAGGGAAAGTAGAGCTCGATTCGTGGATAGGGAAAATAGAGCTCGATACACAGATAGGGAAAGTAGAGCTCGATACACAAATAGGGAAAGTAGTGCTTGAGATGCGTTTAGGGTAAATAGAGCTCGAGATGCGGATAGGGAAAGTAGAGCTCAATACGGGGCTGGGAAAGTAGAGCTCGATACGCAGATAGGAAAAGTAGAATTTGAGACACGGATAGGGAAAGTAGAGCTCGATATGGGGATAGGGAAAGTAGAGCTCGGGATGGGGATAGGGAAAGTAGAGTTCGATACGCGGATAGGGAAAGTAGAGCTCAATACGCGGATAGCGAAAGTAGAGTTCGATACGGGGATAGGGAAAGAAGAGGTCAATGCGCGGGTAGGGAAAGTAGAGCTCTTTGTGGAAATAGGGAAATTAGAGCTCAATATGGGGATACAGAAAGTAGTGGTCGATATGGGGATAGGCAAAGTAGAGCTCAATATGGGGATAGGGAATGTAGAGCTCGATATGGGGATAGGGAAAGTAGACCTCGATAAGCGGATAGGGAGTGTAGAGCTCGATACCCGGATAGGGAAAGTAAAGCTCGGTATGGGGATAGGGAATTTAGAGCTCGATATGGGGATAGGGAAAGTAGAACTCGATACGCTGATAGTGAAAGTAGAGCTCGATATGGGGATAGGGTAAGTAGAACTTGATATGGGGATAGGGAAAGTAGAGCTCGATATGGAGATAGGGAAAGTAGAACTCGATATGGGGATAGGGAACGTAGAGCTCGATATGGCGATAGGCAAATTAGAGCTCGATATGGGGATAGGGAAAGTAGAGCTTGATATTGGGATAGGGAGAGTACAGCTCGATTTGGGGATAGGGAAAGTAGAGCTCGATACGTGGATAGGAAAAGTAGAGCTTGATATGGGGATAGGGAAAGTAGAGCTTTATATGGGGAGAGGGAAATTAGATCTCGATATGGGGATAGGGAAAGTAGAGCTTGATATGGGGATAGGGAAAGTAAAGATCGATATGGTGATAGGGAAAGTAGAACTCGATACGCGGATAGGGAAAGTAGAGCTTGAGATAAGGTTAGGGAAAATAGAGCTCGAGATGCGGAAAGGGGAAGTAGACCTCAATACAGGGATAGGGAAAGTAGAGCTCGATACACAGATAGGGAAAGTAGAGCTCGATATGCGGATAGGGAAAGTAGAGCTCAATACGGGGATAGGGAAAGTAGAGCTCAATACGCGGATAAGGAAATTCAGAGCTCGATATGCGGATACGAAAAGTAGAGCTCGATATGTGGACAGGGAAAACAGAGCTCAATACGCAGATAGGGAAAGTACAGCTTGGGACAGGGATAGGGAGAGTAGAGCTCGAGATGCGAATAGGGAAAGTAGAGCTCGATACGCGGATACGAAAAGTAGAATTTGAGACACGGATAGGGAAAGTAGAGCTCGATATGGGGATAGGGAAAGTAGAACTCGATACGCGGATAGGGAAAGTAGAGCTTGAGATAAGGTTAGGGAAAATAGAGCTCGAGATGCGGAAAGGGGAAGTAGGCCTCAATACAGGGATAGGGAACGTAGAGCTCGATACACAGATAGGGAAAGTAGAGCTCGATATGCGGATAGGGAAAGTAGAGCTCAATACGGGGATAGGGAAAGTAGAGCTCAATACGCGGATAAGGAAATTCAGAGCTCGATATGCGGATACGAAAAGTAGAGCTCGATATGTGGACAGGGAAAACAGAGCTCGATACGCAGATAGGGAATGTAGAGCTCGATACACAAATAGGGAAAGTAGTGCTTGAGATGCGTTTAGGGTAAATAGAGCTCGAGATGCGGATAGGGAAAGTAGAGCTCAATACGGGGCTGGGAAAGTAGAGCTCGATACGCAGATAGGAAAAGTAGAATTTGAGACACGGATAGGGAAAGTAGAGCTCGATATGGGGATAGGGAAAGTAGAGCTCGGGATGGGGATAGGGAAAGTAGAGTTCGATACGCGGATAGGGAAAGTAGAGCTCAATACGCGGATAGCGAAAGTAGAGTTCGATACGGGGATAGGGAAAGAAGAGGTCAATGCGCGGGTAGGGAAAGTAGAGCTCTTTGTGGAAATAGGGAAATTAGAGCTCGATATGGGGAGACAGAAAGTAGAGGTCGATATGGGGATAGGCAAAGTAGAGCTCAATATGGGGATAGGGAATGTAGAGCTCGATATGGGGATAGGGAAAGTAGACCTCGATAAGCGGATAGGGAGTGTAGAGCTCGATACCCGGGTAGGGAAAGTAAAGCTCGGTATGGGGATAGGGAATTTAGAGCTCGATATGGGGATAGGGAAAGTAGAACTCGATACGCTGATAGTGAAAGTAGAGCTCGATATGGGGATAGGGTAAGTAGAACTTGATATGGGGATAGGGAAAGTAGAGCTCGATATGGAGATAGGGAAAGTAGAACTCGATATGGGGATAGGGAACGTAGAGCTCGATATGGCGATAGGCAAATTAGAGCTCGATATGGGGATAGGGAAAGTAGAGTTTGATATTGGGATAGGGAGAGTACAGCTCGATTTGGGGATAGGGAAAGTAGAGCTCGATACGTGGATAGGAAAAGTAGAGCTTGATATGGGGATAGGGAAAGTAGAGCTTTATATGGGGAGAGGGAAATTAGATCTCGATATGGGGATAGGGAAAGTAGAGCTTGATATGGGGATAGGGAAAGTAAAGATCGATATGGTGATAGGGAAAGTAGAACTCGATACGCGGATAGGGAAAGTAGAGCTTGAGATAAGGTTAGGGAAAATAGAGCTCGAGATGCGGAAAGGGGAAGTAGACCTCAATACAGGGATAGGGAAAGTAGAGCTCGATACACAGATAGGGAAAGTAGAGCTCGATATGCGGATAGGGAAAGTAGAGCTCAATACGGGGATAGGGAAAGTAGAGCTCAATACGCGGATAAGGAAATTCAGAGCTCGATATGCGGATACGAAAAGTAGAGCTCGATATGTGGACAGGGAAAACAGAGCTCAATAAGCAGATAGGGAAAGTACAGCTTGGGACAGGGATAGGGAGAGTAGAGCTCGAGATGCGAATAGGGAAAGTAGAGCTCGATACGCGGATACGAAAAGTAGAATTTGAGACACGGATAGGGAAAGTAGAGCTCGATATGGGGATAGGGAAAGTAGAACTCGATACGCGGATAGGGAAAGTAGAGCTTGAGATAAGGTTAGGGAAAATAGAGCTCGAGATGCGGAAAGGGGAAGTAGACCTCAATACAGGGATAGGGAACGTAGAGCTCGATACACAGGTAGGGAAAGTAGAGCTCGATATGCGGATAGGGAAAGTAGAGCTCAATACGGGGATAGGGAAAGTAGAGCTCAATACGCGGATAAGGAAATTCAGAGCTCGATATGCGGATACGAAAAGTAGAGCTCGATATGTGGACAGGGAAAACAGAGCTCGATACGCAGATAGGGAAAGTACAGCTTGGGACAGGGATAGGGAGAGTAGAGCTCGAGATGCGAATAGGGAAAGTAGAGCTCGATAAGCGGATACGAAAAGTAGAATTTGAGACACGGATAGGGAAAGTAGAGCTCGATATGGGGATAGGGAAAGTAGAACTCGATACGCTGATAGTGAAAGTAGAGCTCGATATGGGGATAGGGTAAGTAGAACTTGATATGGGGATAGGGAAAGTAGAGCTCGATATGGAGATAGGGAAAGTAGAACTCGATATGGGGATAGGGAACGTAGAGCTCGATATGGCGACAGGCAAATTAGAGCTCGATATGGGGATAGGGAAAGTAGAGTTTGATATTGGGATAGGGAGAGTACAGCTCGATTTGGGGATAGGGAAAGTAGAGCTCGATACGTGGATAGGAAAAGTAGAGCTTGATATGGGGATAGGGAAAGTAGAGCTTTATATGGGGAGAGGGAAATTAGATCTCGATATGGGGATAGGGAAAGTAGAGCTTGATATGTGGATAGGGAAAGTAGAGATCGATATGGTGATAGGGAAAGTAGAACTCGATACGCGGATAGGGAAAGTAGAGCTTGAGATAAGGTTAGGGAAAATAGAGCTCGAGATGCGGAAAGGGGAAGTAGACCTCAATACAGGGATAGGGAAAGTAGAGCTCGATACACAGATAGGGAAAGTAGAGCTCGATAAGCGGATAGGGAAAGTAGAGCTCAATACGGGGATAGGGAAAGTAGAGCTCAATATGCGGATAAGGAAATTCAGAGCTCGATATGTGGATACGAAAAGTAGAGCTCGATATGTGGACAGGGAAAACAGAGCTCGATACGCAGATAGGGAAAGTACAGCTTGGGACAGGGATAGGGAGAGAAGAGATCGAGATGCGAATAGGGAAAGTAGAGCTCGATACGCGGATACGAAAAGTAGAATTTGAGACACGGATAGGGAAAGTAGAGCTCGATATGGGGATAGGGAAAGTAGAGCTTTATATGGGGATGGGGAAAGTAGAGCTCAATACGCAGATAGGGAAAGTAGAGCTCCATACGGGGCTAGGGAAAGTAGAGCTCGATACGCGGATAGGGAAAATAGAGCTCGATACACAGATAGGGAAAGTAGAGCTCGATACACAGATAGGGAAAGTACTGCTCGAGATGCGTTTAGGGAAAATAGAGCTCGAGATGCGGATAGGGAAAGTAGAACTCAATACGGGGCTGGGAAAGTAGAGCTCAATACGCAGATAGGAAAAGTAGAGCTTGAGACACGGATAGGGAAAGTAGAGCTCGAAATGGTGATAGGGAAAGTAGAGCTTGGGATGGGGATAGGGAAAGTAGAGCTCGATACACAGATAGGGAAAGTAGTGCTCGAGATGCTTTTAGGGAAAATATAGCTCGAGATGCGGATAGGGAAAGTAGAGCTCGATATGGGGCTAGGGAAATTAGATCTCAATACGGGGATAGGGAAAGTCGAGCTTGAAATGCGGTTAGGGAAAATAGAACTCGAGATGCAGATAGGAAAAGTAGAGCTCGATATGGGGATACAGAAAGTAGAGCTCGATATGGGGATAGGGAAAGTAGAGCTCGATACGCAGATAGGGAAAGTAGAGCTTTATATGGGGATAGGGAAATTAGAACTCGATATGGGGATAGGGAAAGTAGAGCTCGATACAGGGCTAGGGAAAGTAGAGCTCGATTCGTGGATAGGGAAAATAGAGCTCGATACACAGATAGGGAAAGTAGAGCTCGATACACAAATAGGGAAAGTAGTGCTTGAGATGCGTTTAGGGTAAATAGAGCTCGAGATGCGGATAGGGAAAGTAGAGCTCAATACGGGGCTGGGAAAGTAGAGCTCGATACGCAGATAGGAAAAGTAGAATTTGAGACACGGATAGGGAAAGTAGAGCTCGATATGGGGATAGGGAAAGTAGAGCTCGGGATGGGGATAGGGAAAGTAGAGTTCGATACGCGGATAGGGAAAGTAGAGCTCAATACGCGGATAGCGAAAGTAGAGTTCGATACGGGGATAGGGAAAGAAGAGGTCAATGCGCGGGTAGGGAAAGTAGAGCTCTTTGTGGAAATAGGGAAATTAGAGCTCGATATGGGGAGACAGAAAGTAGAGGTCGATATGGGGATAGGCAAAGTAGAGCTCAATATGGGGATAGGGAATGTAGAGCTCGATATGGGGATAGGGAAAGTAGACCTCGATAAGCGGATAGGGAGTGTAGAGCTCGATACCCGGGTAGGGAAAGTAAAGCTCGGTATGGGGATAGGGAATTTAGAGCTCGATATGGGGATAGGGAAAGTAGAACTCGATACGCTGATAGTGAAAGTAGAGCTCGATATGGGGATAGGGTAAGTAGACCTCGATAAGCGGATAGGGAGTGTAGAGCTCGATACCCGGATAGGGAAAGTAAAGCTCGGTATGGGGATAGGGAATTTAGAGCTCGATATGGGGATAGGGAAAGTAGAACTCGATACGCTGATAGTGAAAGTAGAGCTCGATATGGGGATAGGGTAAGTAGAACTTGATATGGGGATAGGGAAAGTAGAGCTCGATATGGAGATAGGGAAAGTAGAACTCGATATGGGGATAGAGAACGTAGAGCTCGATATGGCGATAGGCAAATTAGAGCTCGATATGGGGATAGGGAAAGTAGAGCTTGATATTGGGATAGGGAGAGTACAGCTCGATTTGGGGATAGGGAAAGTAGAGCTCGATACGTGGATAGGAAAAGTAGAGCTTGATATGGGGATAGGGAAAGTAGAGCTTTATATGGGGAGAGGGAAATTAGATCTCGATATGGGGATAGGGAAAGTAGAGCTTGATATGGGGATAGGGAAAGTAAAGATCGATATGGTGATAGGGAAAGTAGAACTCGATACGCGGATAGGGAAAGTAGAGCTTGAGATAAGGTTAGGGAAAATAGAGCTCGAGATGCGGAAAGGGGAAGTAGACCTCAATACAGGGATAGGGAAAGTAGAGCTCGATACACAGATAGGGAAAGTAGAGCTCGATATGGGGATAGGGTAAGTAGACCTCGATAAGCGGATAGGGAGTGTAGAGCTCGATACCCGGATAGGGAAAGTAAAGCTCGGTATGGGGATAGGGAATTTAGAGCTCGATATGGGGATAGGGAAAGTAGAACTCGATACGCTGATAGTGAAAGTAGAGCTCGATATGGGGATAGGGTAAGTAGAACTTGATATGGGGATAGGGAAAGTAGAGCTCGATATGGAGATAGGGAAAGTAGAACTCGATATGGGGATAGAGAACGTAGAGCTCGATATGGCGATAGGCAAATTAGAGCTCGATATGGGGATAGGGAAAGTAGAGCTTGATATTGGGATAGGGAGAGTACAGCTCGATTTGGGGATAGGGAAAGTAGAGCTCGATACGTGGATAGGAAAAGTAGAGCTTGATATGGGGATAGGGAAAGTAGAGCTTTATATGGGGAGAGGGAAATTAGATCTCGATATGGGGATAGGGAAAGTAGAGCTTGATATGGGGATAGGGAAAGTAAAGATCGATATGGTGATAGGGAAAGTAGAACTCGATACGCGGATAGGGAAAGTAGAGCTTGAGATAAGGTTAGGGAAAATAGAGCTCGAGATGCGGAAAGGGGAAGTAGACCTCAATACAGGGATAGGGAAAGTAGAGCTCGATACACAGATAGGGAAAGTAGAGCTCGATATGCGGATAGGGAAAGTAGAGCTCAATACGGGGATAGGGAAAGTAGAGCTCAATACGCGGATAAGGAAATTCAGAGCTCGATATGCGGATACGAAAAGTAGAGCTCGATATGTGGACAGGGAAAACAGAGCTCGATACGCAGATAGGGAAAGTACAGCTTGGGACAGGGATAGGGAGAGTAGAGCTCGAGATGCGAATAGGGAAAGTAGAGCTCGATACGCGGATACGAAAAGTAGAATTTGAGACACGGATAGGGAAAGTAGAGCTCGATATGGGGATAGGGAAAGTAGAACTCGATACGCGGATAGGGAAAGTAGAGCTTGAGATAAGGTTAGGGAAAATAGAGCTCGAGATGCGGAAAGGGGAAGTAGGCCTCAATACAGGGATAGGGAACGTAGAGCTCGATACACAGATAGGGAAAGTAGAGCTCGATATGCGGATAGGGAAAGTAGAGCTCAATACGGGGATAGGGAAAGTAGAGCTCAATACGCGGATAAGGAAATTCAGAGCTCGATATGCGGATACGAAAAGTAGAGCTCGATATGTGGACAGGGAAAACAGAGCTCGATACGCAGATAGGGAATGTAGAGCTTGATACACAAATAGGGAAAGTAGTGCTTGAGATGCGTTTAGGGTAAATAGAGCTCGAGATGCGGATAGGGAAAGTAGAGCTCAATACGGGGCTGGGAAAGTAGAGCTCGATACGCAGATAGGAAAAGTAGAATTTGAGACACGGATAGGGAAAGTAGAGCTCGATATGGGGATAGGGAAAGTAGAGCTCGGGATGGGGATAGGGAAAGTAGAGTTCGATACGCGGATAGGGAAAGTAGAGCTCAATACGCGGATTGCGAAAGTAGAGTTCGATACGGGGATAGGGAAAGAAGAGGTCAATGCGCGGGTAGGGAAAGTAGAGCTCTTTGTGGAAATAGGGAAATTAGAGCTCGATATGGGGAGACAGAAAGTAGAGGTCGATATGGGGATAGGCAAAGTAGAGCTCAATATGGGGATAGGGAATGTAGAGCTCGATATGGGGATAGGGAAAGTAGACCTCGATAAGCGGATAGGGAGTGTAGAGCTCGATACCCGGGTAGGGAAAGTAAAGCTCGGTATGGGGATAGGGAATTTAGAGCTCGATATGGGGATAGGGAAAGTAGAACTCGATACGCTGATAGTGAAAGTAGAGCTCGATATGGGGATAGGGTAAGTAGAACTTGATATGGGGATAGGGAAAGTAGAGCTCGATATGGAGATAGGGAAAGTAGAACTCGATATGGGGATAGGGAACGTAGAGCTCGATATGGCGATAGGCAAATTAGAGCTCGATATGGGGATAGGGAAAGTAGAGTTTGATATTGGGATAGGGAGAGTACAGCTCGATTTGGGGATAGGGAAAGTAGAGCTCGATACGTGGATAGGAAAAGTAGAGCTTGATATGGGGATAGGGAAAGTAGAGCTTTATATGGGGAGAGGGAAATTAGATCTCGATATGGGGATAGGGAAAGTAGAGCTTGATATGGGGATAGGGAAAGTAAAGATCGATATGGTGATAGGGAAAGTAGAACTCGATACGCGGATAGGGAAAGTAGAGCTTGAGATAAGGTTAGGGAAAATAGAGCTCGAGATGCGGAAAGGGGAAGTAGACCTCAATACAGGGATAGGGAAAGTAGAGCTCGATACACAGATAGGGAAAGTAGAGCTCGATATGCGGATAGGGAAAGTAGAGCTCAATACGGGGATAGGGAAAGTAGAGCTCAATACGCGGATAAGGAAATTCAGAGCTCGATATGCGGATACGAAAAGTAGAGCTCGATATGTGGACAGGGAAAACAGAGCTCAATACGCAGATAGGGAAAGTACAGCTTGGGACAGGGATAGGGAGAGTAGAGCTCGAGATGCGAATAGGGAAAGTAGAGCTCGATACGCGGATACGAAAAGTAGAATTTGAGACACGGATAGGGAAAGTAGAGCTCGATATGGGGATAGGGAAAGTAGAACTCGATACGCGGATAGGGAAAGTAGAGCTTGAGACAAGGTTAGGGAAAATAGAGCTCGAGATGCGGAAAGGGGAAGTAGACCTCAATACAGGGATAGGGAACGTAGAGCTCGATACACAGATAGGGAAAGTAGAGCTCGATATGCGGATAGGGAAAGTAGAGCTCAATACGGGGATAGGGAAAGTAGAGCTCAATACGCGGATAAGGAAATTCAGAGCTCGATATGCGGATACGAAAAGTAGAGCTCGATATGTGGACAGGGAAAACAGAGCTCGATACGCAGATAGGGAAAGTACAGCTTGGGACAGGGATAGGGAGAGTAGAGCTCGAGATGCGAATAGGGAAAGTAGAGCTCGATAAGCGGATACGAAAAGTAGAATTTGAGACACGGATAGGGAAAGTAGAGCTCGATATGGGGATAGGGAAAGTAGAACTCGATACGCTGATAGTGAAAGTAGAGCTCGATATGGGGATAGGGTAAGTAGAACTTGATATGGGGATAGGGAAAGTAGAGCTCGATATGGAGATAGGGAAAGTAGAACTCGATATGGGGATAGGGAACGTAGAGCTCGATATGGCGACAGGCAAATTAGAGCTCGATATGGGGATAGGGAAAGTAGAGTTTGATATTGGGATAGGGAGAGTACAGCTCGATTTGGGGATAGGGAAAGTAGAGCTCGATACGTGGATAGGAAAAGTAGAGCTTGATATGGGGATAGGGAAAGTAGAGCTTTATATGGGGAGAGGGAAATTAGATCTCGATATGGGGATAGGGAAAGTAGAGCTTGATATGTGGATAGGGAAAGTAGAGATCGATATGGTGATAGGGAAAGTAGAACTCGATACGCGGATAGGGAAAGTAGAGCTTGAGATAAGGTTAGGGAAAATAGAGCTCGAGATGCGGAAAGGGGAAGTAGACCTCAATACAGGGATAGGGAAAGTAGAGCTCGATACACAGATAGGGAAAGTAGAGCTCGATATGCGGATAGGGAAAGTAGAGCTCAATACGGGGATAGGGAAAGTAGAGCTCAATACGCGGATAAGGAAATTCAGAGCTCGATATGTGGATACGAAAAGTAGAGCTCGATATGTGGACAGGGAAAACAGAGCTCGATACGCAGATAGGGAAAGTACAGCTTGGGACAGGGATAGGGAGAGAAGAGATCGAGATGCGAATAGGGAAAGTAGAGCTCGATACGCGGATACGAAAAGTAGAATTTGAGACACGGATAGGGAAAGTAGAGCTCGATATGGGGATAGGGAAAGTAGAGCTTTATATGGGGATGGGGAAAGTAGAGCTCAATACGCAGATAGGGAAAGTAGAGCTCCATACGGGGCTAGGGAAAGTAGAGCTCGATACGCGGATAGGGAAAATAGAGCTCGATACACAGATAGGGAAAGTAGAGCTCGATACACAGATAGGGAAAGTACTGCTCGAGATGCGTTTAGGGAAAATAGAGCTCGAGATGCGGATAGGGAAAGTAGAACTCAATACGGGGCTGGGAAAGTAGAGCTCAATACGCAGATAGGAAAAGTAGAGCTTGAGACACGGATAGGGAAAGTAGAGCTCGAAATGGTGATAGGGAAAGTAGAGCTTGGGATGGGGATAGGGAAAGTAGAGCTCGATACACAGATAGGGAAAGTAGTGCTCGAGATGCTTTTAGGGAAAATATAGCTCGAGATGCGGATAGGGAAAGTAGAGCTCGATATGGGGCTAGGGAAATTAGATCTCAATACGGGGATAGGGAAAGTCGAGCTTGAAATGCGGTTAGGGAAAATAGAACTCGAGATGCAGATAGGAAAAGTAGAGCTCGATATGGGGATACAGAAAGTAGAGCTCGATATGGGGATAGGGAAAGTAGAGCTCGATACGCAGATAGGGAAAGTAGAGCTTTATATGGGGATAGGGAAATTAGAACTCGATATGGGGATAGGGAAAGTAGAGCTCGATACAGGGCTAGGGAAAGTAGAGCTCGATTCGTGGATAGGGAAAATAGAGCTCGATACACAGATAGGGAAAGTAGAGCTCGATACACAAATAGGGAAAGTAGTGCTTGAGATGCGTTTAGGGTAAATAGAGCTCGAGATGCGGATAGGGAAAGTAGAGCTCAATACGGGGCTGGGAAAGTATAGCTCGATACGCAGATAGGAAAAGTAGAATTTGAGACACGGATAGGGAAAGTTGAGCTCGATATGGGGATAGGGAAAGTAGAGCTCGGGATGGGGATAGGGAAAGTAGAGTTCGATACGCGGATAGGGAAAGTAGAGCTCAATACGCGGATAGCGAAAGTAGAGTTCGATACGGGGATAGGGAAAGAAGAGGTCAATGCGCGGGTAGGGAAAGTAGAGCTCTTTGTGGAAATAGGGAAATTAGAGCTCGATATGGGGAGACAGAAAGTAGAGGTCGATATGGGGATAGGCAAAGTAGAGCTCAATATGGGGATAGGGAATGTAGAGCTCGATATGGGGATAGGGAAAGTAGACCTCGATAAGCGGATAGGGAGTGTAGAGCTCGATACCCGGGTAGGGAAAGTAAAGCTCGGTATGGGGATAGGGAATTTAGAGCTCGATATGGGGATAGGGAAAGTAGAACTCGATACGCTGATAGTGAAAGTAGAGCTCGATATGGGGATAGGGTAAGTAGAACTTGATATGGGGATAGGGAAAGTAGAGCTTGATATGGAGATAGGGAAAGTAGAACTCGATATGGGGATAGGGAACGTAGAGCTCGATATGGCGATAGGCAAATTAGAGCTCGATATGGGGATAGGGAAAGTAGAGTTTGATATTGGGATAGGGAGAGTACAGCTCGATTTGGGGATAGGGAAAGTAGAGCTCGATACGTGGATAGGAAAAGTAGAGCTTGATATGGGGATAGGGAAAGTAGAGCTTTATATGGGGAGAGGGAAATTAGATCTCGATATGGGGATAGGGAAAGTAGAGCTTGATATGGGGATAGGGAAAGTAAAGATCGATATGGAGATAGGGAAAGTAGAACTCGATACGCGGATAGGGAAAGTAGAGCTTGCGATAAGGTTAGGGAAAATAGAGCTCGAGATGCGGAAAGGGGAAGTAGACCTCAATACAGGGATAGGGAAAGTAGAGCTCGATACGGGGATAGGGAAAGTAGAGCTCAATACGCGGATAAGGAAATTCAGAGCTCGATATGCGGATAGGGAAAGTAGAGCTCAATACGCGGATAAGGAAATTCAGAGCTCGATATGTGGATACGAAAAGTAGAGCTCGATATGTGGACAGGGAAAACAGAGCTCGATACGCAGATAGGGAAAGTACAGCTTGGGACAGGGATAGGGAGAGATGAGATCGAGATGCGAATAGGGAAAGTAGAGCTCGATGCGCGGATACGAAAAGTAGAATTTGAGACACGGATAGGGAAAGTAGAGCTCGATATTGGGATAGGGAAAGGAGAGCTTTATATGGGGATGGGGAAAGTAGAGCTCAATACGCAGATAGGGAAAGTAGAGCTCCATACGGGGCTAGGGAAAGTAGAGCTCGATACGCGGATAGGGAAAATAGAGCTCGATACACAGATAGGGAAAGTAGAGCTCGATACACAGATAGGGAAAGTACTGCTCGAGATGCGTTTAGGGAAAATAGAGCTCGAGATGCGGATAGGGAAAGTAGAACTCAATACGGGGCTGGGAAAGTAGAGCTCAATACGCAGATAGGAAAAGTAGAGCTTGAGACACGGATAGGGAAAGTAGAGCTCGAAATGGTGATAGGGAAAGTAGAGCTTGGGATGGGGATAGGGAAAGTAGAGCTCGATACACAGATAGGGAAAGTAGTGCTCGAGATGCTTTTAGGGAAAATATAGCTCGAGATGCGGATAGGGAAAGTAGAGCTCGATATGGGGCTAGGGAAATTAGATCTCAATACGGGGATAGGGAAAGTCGAGCTTGAAATGCGGTTAGGGAAAATAGAACTCGAGATGCAGATAGGAAAAGTAGAGCTCGATATGGGGATACAGAAAGTAGAGCTCGATATGGGGATAGGGAAAGTAGAGCTCGATACGCAGATAGGGAAAGTAGAGCTTTATATGGGGATAGGGAAATTAGAACTCGATATGGGGATAGGGAAAGTAGAGCTCGATACAGGGCTAGGGAAAGTAGAGCTCGATTCGTGGATAGGGAAAATAGAGCTCGATACACAGATAGGGAAAGTAGAGCTCGATACACAAATAGGGAAAGTAGTGCTTGAGATGCGTTTAGGGTAAATAGAGCTCGAGATGCGGATAGGGAAAGTAGAGCTCAATACGGGGCTGGGAAAGTAGAGCTCGATACGCAGATAGGAAAAGTAGAATTTGAGACACGGATAGGGAAAGTAGAGCTCGATATGGGGATAGGGAAAGTAGAGCTCGGGATGGGGATAGGGAAAGTAGAGTTCGATACGCGGATAGGGAAAGTAGAGCTCAATACGCGGATAGCGAAAGTAGAGTTCGATACGGGGATAGGGAAAGAAGAGGTCAATGCGTGGGTAGGGAAAGTAGAGCTCTTTGTGGAAATAGGGAAATTAGAGCTCGATATGGGGATATAGAAAGTAGAGGTCGATATGGGGATAGGCAAAGTAGAGCTCAATATGGGGATAGGGAATGTAGAGCTCGATATGGGGATAGGGAAAGTAGACCTCGCTAAGCGGATAGGGAGTGTAGAGCTCGATACCCGGATAGGGAAAGTAAAGCTCGGTATGGGGATAGGGAATTTAGAGCTCGATATGGGGATAGGGAAAGTAGAACTCGATACGCTGATAGTGAAAGTAGAGCTCGATATGGGGATAGGGTAAGTAGAACTTGATATGGGGATAGGGAAAGTAGAGCTCGATATGGAGATAGGGAAAGTAGAACTCGATATGGGGATAGGGAACGTAGAGCTCGATATGGCGATAGGCAAATTAGAGCTCGATATGGGGATAGGGAAAGTAGAGTTTGATATTGGGATAGGGAGAGAACAGCTCGATTTGGGGATAGGGAAAGTAGAGCTCGATACGTGGATAGGAAAAGTAGAGCTTGATATGGGGATAGGGAAAGTAGAGCTTTATATGGGGAGGGGGAAATTAGATCTCGATATGGGGATAGGGAAAGTAGAGCTTGATATGGGGATAGGGAAAGTAGAGATCGATATGGTGATAGGGAAAGTAGAACTCGATACGCGGATAGGGAAAGTAGAGCTTGAGATAAGGTTAGGGAAAATAGAGCTCGAGATGCGGAAAGGGGAAATAGACCTCAATACAGGGATAGGGAAAGTAGAGCTCGATACACAGATAGGGAAAGTAGAGCTCGATATGCGGATAGGGAAAGTAGAGCTCAATACGGGGATAGGGAAAGTAGAGCTCAATACGCGGATAAGGAAATTCAGAGCTCGATATGCGGATACGAAAAGTAGAGCTCGATATGTGGACAGGGAAAACAGAGCTCGATACGCAGATAGGGAAAGTACAGCTTGGGACAGGGATAGGGAGAGTAGAGCTCGAGATGCGAATAGGGAAAGTAGAGCTCGATACGCGGATACGAAAAGTAGAATTTGAGACACGGATAGGGAAAGTAGAGCTCGATATGGGGATAGGGAAAGTAGAACTCGATACGCGGATAGGGAAAGTAGAGCTTGAGATAAGGTTAGGGAAAATAGAGCTCGAGATGCGGAAAGGGGAAGTAGACCTCAATACAGGGATAGGGAAAGTAGAGCTCGATACACAGATAGGGAAAGTAGAGCTCGATATGCGGATAGGGAAAGTAGAGCTCAATACGGGGATAGGGAAAGTAGAGCTCAATACGCGGATAAGGAAATTCAGAGCTCGATATGCGGATACGAAAAGTAGAGCTCGATATGTGGACAGGGAAAACAGAGCTCGATACGCAGATAGGGAAAGTACAGCTTGGGACAGGGATAGGGAGAGTAGAGCTCGAGATGCGAATAGGGAAAGTAGAGCTCGATACGCGGATACGAAAAGTAGAATTTGAGACACGGATAGGGAAAGTAGAGCTCGATATGGGGATAGGGAAAGGAGAACTCGATACGCGGATAGGGAAAGTAGAGCTTGAGATAAGGTTAGGGAAAATAGAGCTCGAGATGCAGAAAGGGGAAGTAGACCTCAATACAGGGATAGGGAAAGTAGAGCTCGATACACAGATAGGGAAAGTAGAGCTCGATATGCGGATAGGGAAAGTAGAGCTCAATACGGGGATAGGGAAAGTAGAGCTCAATACGCGGATAAGGAAATTCAGAGCTCGATATGCGGATACGAAAAGTAGAGCTCGATATGTGGACAGGGAAAACAGAGCTCGATACGCAGATAGGGAAAGTACAGCTTGGGACAGGGATAGGGAGAGTAGAGCTCGAGATGCGAATAGGGAAAGTAGAGCTCGATACGCGGATACGAAAAGTAGAATTTGAGACACGGATAGGGAAAGTAGAGCTCGATATGGGGATAGGGAAAGTAGAACTCGATACGCTGATAGTGAAAGTAGAGCTCGATATGGGGATAGGGTAAGTAGAACTTGATATGGGGATAGGGAAAGTAGAGCTCGATATGGAGATAGGGAAAGTAGAACTCGATATGGGGATAGGGAACGTAGAGCTCGATATGGCGATAGGCAAATTAGAGCTCGATATGGGGATAGGGAAAGTAGAGTTTGATATTGGGATAGGGAGAGTACAGCTCGATTTGGGGATAGGGAAAGTAGAGCTCGATACGTGGATAGGAAAAGTAGAGCTTGATATGGGGATAGGGAAAGTAGAGCTTTATATGGGGAGAGGGAAATTAGATCTCGATATGGGGATAGGGAAAGTAGAGCTTGATATGGGGATAGGGAAAGTAGAGATCGATATGGTGATAGGGAAAGTAGAACTCGATACGCGGATAGGGAAAGTAGAGCTTGAGATAAGGTTAGGGAAAATAGAGCTCGAGATGCGGAAAGGGGAAATAGACCTCAATACAGGGATAGGGAAAGTAGAGCTCGATACACAGATAGGGAAAGTAGAGCTCGATATGCGGATAGGGAAAGTAGAGCTCAATACGGGGATAGGGAAAGTAGAGCTCAATACGCGGATAAGGAAATTCAGAGCTCGATATGCGGATACGAAAAGTAGAGCTCGATATGTGGACAGGGAAAACAGAGCTCGATACGCAGATAGGGAAAGTACAGCTTGGGACAGGGATAGGGAGAGTAGAGCTCGAGATGCGAATAGGGAAAGTAGAGCTCGATACGCGGATACGAAAAGTAGAATTTGAGACACGGATAGGGAAAGTAGAGCTCGATATGGGGATAGGGAAAGTAGAACTCGATACGCGGATAGGGAAAGTAGAGCTTGAGATAAGGTTAGGGAAAATAGAGCTCGAGATGCGGAAAGGGGAAGTAGACCTCAATACAGGGATAGGGAAAGTAGAGCTCGATACACAGATAGGGAAAGTAGAGCTCGATATGCGGATAGGGAAAGTAGAGCTCAATACGGGGATAGGGAAAGTAGAGCTCAATACGCGGATAAGGAAATTCAGAGCTCGATATGCGGATACGAAAAGTAGAGCTCGATATGTGGACAGGGAAAACAGAGCTCGATACGCAGATAAGGAAAGTACAGCTTGGGACAGGGATAGGGAGAGTAGAGCTCGAGATGCGAATAGGGAAAGTAGAGCTCGATACGCGGATACGAAAAGTAGAATTTGAGACACGGATAGGGAAATTAGAGCTCGATATGGGGATAGGGAAAGTAGAACTCGATACGCTGATAGTGAAAGTAGAGCTCGATATGGGGATAGGGTAAGTAGAACTTGATATGGGGATAGGGAAAGTAGAGCTCGATATGGAGATAGGGAAAGTAGAACTCGATATGGGGATAGGGAACGTAGAGCTCGATATGGCGATAGGCAAATTAGAGCTCGATATGGGGATAGGGAAAGTAGAGTTTGATATTGGGATAGGGAGAGTACAGCTCGATTTGGGGATAGGGAAAGTAGAGCTCGATACGTGGATAGGAAAAGTAGAGCTTGATATGGGGATAGGGAAAGTAGAGCTTTATATGGGGAGAGGGAAATTAGATCTCGATATGGGGATAGGGAAAGTAGAGCTTGATATGTGGATAGGGAAAGTAGAGATCGATATGGTGATAGGGAAAGTAGAACTCGATACGCGGATAGGTAAAGTAGAGCTTGAGATAAGGTTAGGGAAAATAGAGCTCGAGATGCGGAAAGGGGAAGTGGACCTCAATACAGGGATAGGGAAAGTAGAGCTCGATACACAGATAGGGAAAGTAGAGCTCGATATGCGGATAGGGAAAGTAGAGCTCAATACGGGGATAGGGAAAGTAGAGCTCAATACGCGGATAAGGAAATTCAGAGCTTGATATGCGGATACGAAAAGTAGAGCTCGATATGTGGACAGGGAAAACAGAGCTCGATACGCTGATAGGGAAAGTACAGCTTGGGACAGGGATAGGGAGAGAAGAGCTCGAGATGCGAATAGGGAAAGTAGAGCTCGATACGCGGATACGAAAAGTAGAATTTGAGACACAGATAGGGAAAGTAGAGCTCGATATGGGGATAGGGAAAGTAGAGCTTTATATGGGGATGGGGAAAGTAGAGCTCAATACACAGATAGGGAAAGTAGAGCTCCATACGGGGCTAGGGAAAGTAGAGCTCGATACGCGGATAGGGAAAATAGAGCTCGATACACAGATAGGGAAAGTAGAGCTCGATACACAGATAGGGAAAGTACTGCTCGAGATGCGTTTAGGGAAAATAGAGCTCGAGATGCGGATAGGGAAAGTAGAACTCAATACGGGGCTGGGAAAGTAGAGCTCAATACGCAGATAGGAAAAGTAGAGCTTGAGACACGGATAGGGAAAGTAGAGCTCGAAATGGTGATAGGTAAAGTAGAGCTTGGGATGGGGATAGGGAAAGTAGAGCTCGATACACAGATAGGGAAAGTAGTGCTCGAGATGCTTTTAGGGAAAATATAGCTCGAGATGCGGATAGGGAAAGTAGAGCTCGATATGGGGCTAGGGAAATTAGATCTCAATACGGGGATAGGGAAAGTCGAGCTTGAAATGCGGTTAGGTAAAATAGAACTCGAGATGCAGATAGGAAAAGTAGAGCTCGATATGGGGATACAGAAAGTAGAGCTCGATATGGGGATAGGGAAAGTAGAGCTCGATACGCAGATAGGGAAAGTAGAGCTTTATATGGGGATAGGGAAATTAGAACTCGATATGGGGATAGGGAAAGTAGAGCTCGATACAGGGCTAGGGAAAGTAGAGCTCGATTCGCGGTTAGGGAAAATAGAGCTCGATACACAGATAGGGAAAGTAGAGCTCGATACACAAATAGGGAAAGTAGTGCTTGAGATGCGTTTAGGGTAAATAGAGCTCGAGATGCGGATAGGGAAAGTAGAGCTCAATACGGGGCTGGGAAAGTAGAGCTCGATACGCAGATAGGAAAAGTAGAATTTGAGACACGGATAGGGAAAGTAGAGCTCGATATGGGGATAGGGAAAGTAGAGCTCGGGATGGGGATTGGGAAAGTAGAGTTCGATACGCGGATAGGGAAAGTAGAGCTCAATACGCGGATAGCGAAAGTAGAGTTCGATACGGGGATAGGGAAAGAAGAGGTCAATGCGCGGGTAGGGAAAGTAGAGCTCTTTGTGGAAATAGGGAAATTAGAGCTCGATATGGGGATACAGAAAGTAGAGGTCGATACGGGGATAGGCAAAGTAGAGCTCAATATGGGGATAGGGAATGTAGAGCTCGATATGGGGGTAGGGAAAGTAGACCTCGATAAGCGGATAGGGAGTGTAGAGCTCGATACCCGGATAGGGAAAGTAAAGCTCGGTATGGGGATAGGGAATTTAGAGCTCGATATGGGGATAGGGAAAGTAGAACTCGATACGCTGATAGTGAAAGTAGAGCTCGATATGGGGATAGGGTAAGTAGAACTTGATATGGGGATAAGGAAAGTAGAGCTCGATATGGAGATAGGGAAAGTAGAACTCGATATGGGGATAGGGAACGTAGAGCTCGATATGGCGATAGGCAAATTAGAGCTCGATATGGGGATAGGGAAAGTAGAGTTTGATATTGGGATAGGGAGAGTACAGCTCGATTTGGGGATAGGGAAAGTAGAGCTCGATACGTGGATAGGAAAAGTAGAGCTTGATATGGGGATAGGGAAAGTAGAGCTTTATATGGGGAGAGGGAAATTAGATCTCGATATGGGGATAGGGAAAGTAGAGCTTGATATGGGGATAGGGAAAGTAAAGATCGATATGGTGATAGGGAAAGTAGAACTCGATACGCGGATAGGGAAAGTAGAGCTTGAGATAAGGTTAGGGAAAATAGAGCTCGAGATGCGGAAAGGGGAAGTAGACCTCAATACAGGGATAGGGAAAGTAGAGCTCGATACACAGATAGGGAAAGTAGAGCTCGATATGCGGATAGGGAAAGTAGAGCTCAATACGGGGATAGGGAAAGTAGAGCTCAATACGCGGATAAGGAAATTCAGAGCTCGATATGCGGATACGAAAAGTAGAGCTCGATATGTGGACAGGGAAAACAGAGCTCGATACGCAGATAGGGAAAGTACAGCTTGGGACAGGGATAGGGAGAGTAGAGCTCGAGATGCGAATAGGGAAAGTAGAGCTCGATACGCGGATACGAAAAGTAGAATTTGAGACACGGATAGGGAATGTAGAGCTCGATATGGGGATAGGGAAAGTAGAACTCGATACGCGGATAGGGAAAGTAGAGCTTGAGATAAGGTTAGGGAAAATAGAGCTCGAGATGCGGAAAGGGGAAGTAGACCTCAATACAGGGATAGGGAAAGTAGAGCTCGATACACAGATAGGGAAAGTAGAGCTCGATATGCGGATAGGGAAAGTAGAGCTCAATACGGGGATAGGGAAAGTAGAGCTCAATACGCGGATAAGGAAATTCAGAGCTCGATATGCGGATACGAAAAGTAGAGCTCGATATGTGGACAGGGAAAACAGAGCTCGATACGCAGATAGGGAAAGTACAGCTTGGGACAGGGATAGGGAGAGTAGAGCTCGAGATGCGAATAGGGAAAGTAGAGCTCGATACGCGGAACGAAAAGTAGAATTTGAGACACGGATAGGGAAATTAGAGCTCGATATGGGGATAGGGAAAGTAGAACTCGATACGCTGATAGTGAAAGTAGAGCTCGATATGGGGATAGGGTAAGTAGAACTTGATATGGGGATAGGGAAAGTAGAGCTCGATATGGGGGTAGGGAAAGTAGACCTCGATAAGCGGATAGGGAGTGTAGAGCTCGATACCCGGATAGGGAAAGTAAAGCTCGGTATGGGGATAGGGAATTTAGAGCTCGATATGGGGATAGGGAAAGTAGAACTCGATACGCTGATAGTGAAACTAGAGCTCGATATGGGGATAGGGTTAGTAGAACTTGATATGGGGATAGGGAAAGTAGAGCTCGATATGGAGATAGGGAAAGTAGAACTCGATATGGGGATAGGGAACGTAGAGCTCGATATGGCGATAGGCAAATTAGAGCTCGATATGGGGATAGGGAAAGTAGAGTTTGATATTGGGATAGGGAGAGTACAGCTCGATTTGGGGATAGGGAAAGTAGAGCTCGATACGTGGATAGGAAAAGTAGAGCTTGATATGGGGATAGGGAAAGTAGAGCTTTATATGGGGAGAGGGAAATTAGATCTCGATATGGGGATAGGGAAAGTAGAGCTTGATATGTGGATAGGGAAAGTAGAGATCGATATGGTGATAGGGAAAGTAGAACTCGATACGCGGATAGGTAAAGTAGAGCTTGAGATAAGGTTAGGGAAAATAGAGCTCGAGATGCGGAAAGGGGAAGTGGACCTCAATACAGGGATAGGGAAAGTAGAGCTCGATACACAGATAGGGAAAGTAGAGCTCGATATGCGGATAGGGAAAGTAGAGCTCAATACGGGGATAGGGAAAGTAGAGCTCAATACGCGGATAAGGAAATTCAGAGCTCGATATGCGGATACGAAAAGTAGAGCTCGATATGTGGACAGGGAAAACAGAGCTCGATACGCTGATAGGGAAAGTACAGCTTGGGACAGGGATAGGGAGAGAAGAGCTCGAGATGCGAATAGGGAAAGTAGAGCTCGATACGCGGATACGAAAAGTAGAATTTGAGACACAGATAGGGAAAGTAGAGCTCGATATGGGGATAGGGAAAGTAGAGCTTTATATGGGGATGGGGAAAGTAGAGCTCAATACACAGATAGGGAAAGTAGAGCTCCATACGGGGCTAGGGAAAGTAGAGCTCGATACGCGGATAGGGAAAATAGAGCTCGATACACAGATAGGGAAAGTAGAGCTCGATACACAGATAGGGAAAGTACTGCTCGAGATGCGTTTAGGGAAAATAGAGCTCGAGATGCGGATAGGGAAAGTAGAACTCAATACGGGGCTGGGAAAGTAGAGCTCAATACGCAGATAGGAAAAGTAGAGCTTGAGACACGGATAGGGAAAGTAGAGCTTGAAATGGTGATAGGTAAAGTAGAGCTTGGGATGGGGATAGGGAAAGTAGAGCTCGATACACAGATAGGGAAAGTAGTGCTCGAGATGCTTTTAGGGAAAATATAGCTCGAGATGCGGATAGGGAAAGTAGAGCTCGATATGGGGCTAGGGAAATTAGATCTCAATACGGGGATAGGGAAAGTCGAGCTTGAAATGCGGTTAGGTAAAATAGAACTCGAGATGCAGATAGGAAAAGTAGAGCTCGATATGGGGATACAGAAAGTAGAGCTCGATATGGGGATAGGGAAAGTAGAGCTCGATACGCAGATAGGGAAAGTAGAGCTTTATATGGGGATAGGGAAATTAGAACTCGATATGGGGATAGGGAAAGTAGAGCTCGATACAGGGCTAGGGAAAGTAGAGCTCGATTCGCGGTTAGGGAAAATAGAGCTCGATACTCAGATAGGGAAAGTAGAGCTCGATACACAAATAGGGAAAGTAGTGCTTGAGATGCGTTTAGGGTAAATAGAGCTCGAGATGCGGATAGGGAAAGTAGAGCTCAATACGGGGCTGGGAAAGTAGAGCTCGATACGCAGATAGGAAAAGTAGAATTTGAGACACGGATAGGGAAAGTAGAGCTCGATATGGGGATAGGGAAAGTAGAGCTCGGGATGGGGATTGGGAAAGTAGAGTTCGATACGCGGATAGGGAAAGTAGAGCTCAATACGCGGATAGCGAAAGTAGAGTTCGATACGGGGATAGGGAAAGAAGAGGTCAATGCGCGGGTAGGGAAAGTAGAGCTCTTTGTGGAAATAGGGAAATTAGAGCTCGATATGGGGATACAGAAAGTAGAGGTCGATACGGGGATAGGCAAAGTAGAGCTCAATATGGGGATAGGGAATGTAGAGCTCGATATGGGGGTAGGGAAAGTAGACCTCGATAAGCGGATAGGGAGTGTAGAGCTCGATACCCGGATAGGGAAAGTAAAGCTCGGTATGGGGATAGGGAATTTAGAGCTCGATATGGGGATAGGGAAAGTAGAACTCGATACGCTGATAGTGAAAGTAGAGCTCGATATGGGGATAGGGTAAGTAGAACTTGATATGGGGATAGGGAAAGTAGAGCTCGATATGGAGATAGGGAAAGTAGAACTCGATATGGGGATAGGGAACGTAGAGCTCGATATGGCGATAGGCAAATTAGAGCTCGATATGGGGATAGGGAAAGTAGAGTTTGATATTGGGATAGGGAGAGTACAGCTCGATTTGGGGATAGGGAAAGTAGAGCTCGATACGTGGATAGGAAAAGTAGAGCTTGATATGGGGATAGGGAAAGTAGAGCTTTATATGGGGAGAGGGAAATTAGATCTCGATATGGGGATAGGGAAAGTAGAGCTTGATATGGGGATAGGGAAAGTAAAGATCGATATGGTGATAGGGAAAGTAGAACTCGATACGCGGATAGGGAAAGTAGAGCTTGAGATAAGGTTAGGGAAAATAGAGCTCGAGATGCGGAAAGGGGAAGTAGACCTCAATACAGGGATAGGGAAAGTAGAGCTCGATACACAGATAGGGAAAGTAGAGCTCGATATGCGGATAGGGAAAGTAGAGCTCAATACGGGGATAGGGAAAGTAGAGCTCAATACGCGGATAAGGAAATTCAGAGCTCGATATGCGGATACGAAAAGTAGAGCTCGATATGTGGACAGGGAAAACAGAGCTCGATACGCAGATAGGGAAAGTACAGCTTGGGACAGGGATAGGGAGAGTAGAGCTCGAGATGCGAATAGGGAAAGTAGAGCTCGATACGCGGATACGAAAAGTAGAATTTGAGACACGGATAGGGAATGTAGAGCTCGATATGGGGATAGGGAAAGTAGAACTCGATACGCGGATAGGGAAAGTAGAGCTTGAGATAAGGTTAGGGAAAATAGAGCTCGAGATGCGGAAAGGGGAAGTAGACCTCAATACAGGGATAGGGAAAGTAGAGCTCGATACACAGATAGGGAAAGTAGAGCTCGATATGCGGATAGGGAAAGTAGAGCTCAATACGGGGATAGGGAAAGTAGAGCTCAATACGCGGATAAGGAAATTCAGAGCTCGATATGCGGATACAAAAAGTAGAGCTCGATATGTGGACAGGGAAAACAGAGCTCGATACGCAGATAGGGAAAGTACAGCTTGGGACAGGGATAGGGAGAGTAGAGCTCGAGATGCGAATAGGGAAAGTAGAGCTCGATACGCGGATACGAAAAGTAGAATTTGAGACAAGGATAGGGAAAGTAGAGCTCGATATGGGGATAGGAAAAGTAGAACTCGATACGCTGATAGTGATAGTAGAGCTTGATATGGGGATAGGGTAAGTAGAACTTGATATTGGGATAGGGAAAGTAGAGCTCGATATGGAGATAGGGAAAGTAGAACTCGATATGGGGAAAGGGATCGTAGAGCTCGATATGGCGATAGGCAAATTAGAGCTCGATATGGGGATAGGGAAAGTAGAGTTTGATATTGGGATAGGGAGAGTACAGTTCGATATGTGGACAGGGAAAACAGAGCTCGATACGCAGATAGGGAAAGTACAGCTTGGGACAGGGATAGGGAGAGTAGAGCTCGAGATGCGAATAGGGAAAGTAGAGCTCGATACGCGGATACGAAAAGTAGAATTTGAGACACGGATAGGGAAAGTAGAGATCGATATGGGGATAGGGAAAGTAGAACTCGATACGCGGATAGGGAAAGTAGAGCTTGAGATAAGGTTAGGGAAAATAGAGCTCGAGATGCGGAAAGGGGAAGTAGACCTCAATACAGGGATAGGGAAAGTAGAGCTCGATACACAGATAGGGAAAGTAGAGCTCGATATGCGGATAGGGAAAGTAGAGCTCAATACGGGGATAGGGAAAGTAGAGCTCAATACGCGGATAAGGAAATTCAGAGCTCGATATGCGGATACGAAAAGTAGAGCTCGATATGTGGACAGGGAAAACAGAGCTCGATACGCAGATAGGGAAAGTACAGCTTGGGAGAGGGATAGGGAGAGAAGAGCTCGAGATGCGAATAGGGAAAGTAGAGCTCGATACGCGGATACGAAAGTAGAATTTGAGACACGGATAGGGAAAGTAGAGCTCGATATGGGGATAGGGAAAGTAGAGCTTTATATGGGGATGGGGAAAGTAGAGCTCAATACACAGATAGGGAAAGTAGAGCTCCATACGGGGCTAGGGAAAGTAGAGCTCGATACGCGGATAGTGAAAATAGAGCTCGATACACAGATAGGGAAAGTAGAGCTCGATACACAGATAGGGAAAGTACTGCTCGAGATGCGTTTAGGGAAAATAGAGCTCGAGATGCGGATAGGGAAACTAGAACTCAATACGGGGCTGGGAAAGTAGAGCTCAATACGCAGATAGGAAAAGTAGAGCTTGAGACACGGATAGGGAAAGTAGAGCTCGAAATGGTGATAGGGAAAGTAGAGCTTGGGATGGGGATAGGGAAAGTAGAGCTCGATACACAGATAGGGAAAGTAGTGCTCGAGATGCTTTTAGGGAAAATATAGCTCGAGATGCGGATAGGGAAAGTAGAGCTCGATATGGGGCTAGGGAAATTAGATCTCAATACGGGGATAGGGAAAGTCGAGCTTGAAATGCGGTTAGGGAAAATAGAACTCGAGATGCAGATAGGAAAAGTAGAGCTCGATATGGGGATACAGAAAGTAGAGCTCGATATGGGGATAGGGAAAGTAGAGCTCGATACGCAGATAGGGAAAGTAGAGCTTTATATGGGGATAGGGAAATTAGAACTTATATGGGGATAGGGAAAGTAGAGCTCGATACAGGGCTAGGGAAAGTAGAGCTCGATTCGCGGATAGGGAAAATAGAGCTCGATACACAGATAGGGAAAGTAGAGCTCGATACACAAATAGGGAAAGTAGTGCTTGAGATGCGTTTAGGGTAAATAGAGCTCGAGATGCGGATAGGGAAAGTAGAGCTCAATACGGGGCTGGGAAAGTAGAGCTCGATACGCAGATAGGAAAAGTAGAATTTGAGACACGGATAGGGAAAGTAGAGCTCGATATGGATATAGGGAAAGTAGAGCTCGGGATGGGGATAGGGAAAGTAGAGTTCGATGCGCGGATAGGGAAAGTAGAGCTCAATACGCGGATAGCGAAAGTAGAGTTCGATACGGGGATAGGGAAAGAAGAGGTCAATGCGCGGGTAGGGAAAGTAGAGCTCTTTGTGGAAATAGGGAAATTAGAGCTCGATATGGGGATACAGAAAGTAGAGGTCGATATGGGGATAGGCAAAGTAGAGCTCAATATGGGGATAGGGGATGTAGAGCTCGATATGGGGGTAGGGAAAGTAGACCTCGATAAGCGGATAGGGAGTGTAGAGCTCGATACCCGGATAGGGAAAGTAAAGCTCGGTATGGGGATAGGGAATTTAGAGCTCGATATGGGGATAGGGAAAGTAGAACTCGATACGCTGATAGTGAAACTAGAGCTCGATATGGGGATAGGGTTAGTAGAACTTGATATGGGGATAGGGAAAGTAGAGCTCGATATGGAGATAGGGAAAGTAGAACTCGATATGGGGATAGGGAACGTAGAGCTCGATATGGCGATAGGCAAATTAGAGCTCGATATGGGGATAGGGAAAGTAGAGTTTGATATTGGGATAGGGAGAGTACAGCTCGATTTGGGGATAGGGAAAGTAGAGCTCGATACGTGGATAGGAAAAGTAGAGCTTGATATGGGGATAGGGAAAGTAGAGCTTTATATGGGGAGAGGGAAATTAGATCTCGATATGGGGATAGGGAAAGTAGAGCTTGATATGGGGATAGGGAAAGTAAAGATCGATATGGTGATATGGAAAGTAGAACTCGATACGTGGATAGGGAAAGTAGAGCTTGAGATAAGGTTAGGGAAAATAGAGCTCGAGATGCGGAAAGGGGAAGTAGACCTCAATACAGGGATAGGGAAAGTAGAGCTCGATACACAGATAGGGAAAGTAGAGCTCGATATGCGGATAGCGAAAGTAGAGCTCAATACGCGGAGAAGGAAATTCAGAGCTCGATATGCGGATACGAAAAGTAGAGCTCGATATGTGGACAGGGAAAACAGAGCTCGATACGCAGATAGGGAAAGTACAGCTTGGGACAGGGATAGGGAGAGTAGAGCTCGAGATGCGAATAGGGAAAGTGGAGCTCGATACGCGGATACGAAAAGTAGAATTTGAGACACGGATAGGGAAAGTAGAGCTCGATATGGGGATAGGGAAAGTAGAACTCGATACGTGGATAGGGAAAGTAGAGCTTGAGATAAGGTTAGGGAAAATAGAGCTCGAGATGCGGAAAGGGGAAGTAGACCTCAATACAGGGATAGGGAAAGTAGAGCTCGATACACAGATAGGGAAAGTAGAGCTCGATATGCGGATAGGGAAAGTAGAGCTCAATACGGGGATAGGGAAAGTAGAGCTCAATACGCGGATAAGGAAATTCAGAGCTCGATATGCGGATAAAAAAAGTAGAGCTCGATATGTGGACAGGGAAAACAGAGCTCGATACGCAGATAGGGAAAGTACAGCTTGGGACAGGGATAGGGAGAGTAGAGCTCGAGATGCGAATAGGGAAAGTAGAGCTCGATACGCGGATATGAAAAGTAGAATTTGAGACACGGATAGGGAAAGTAGAGCTCGATATGGGGATAGGGAAAGTAGAACTCGATACGCTGATAGTGAAAGTAGAGCTCGATATGGGGATAGGGTAAGTAGAACTTGATATGGGGATAGGGAAAGTAGAGCTCGATATAGAGATAGGGAAAGTAGAACTCGATATGGGGATCGGGAACGTAGAGCTCGATATGGCGATAGGCAAATTAGAGCTCGATATGGGGATAGGGAAAGTAGAGTTTGATATTGGGATAGGGAGAGTACAGCTCGATTTGGGGATAGGGAAAGTAGAGCTCGATACGTGGATAGGAAAAGTAGAGCTTGATATGGGGATAGGGAAAGTAGAGCTTTATATGGGGAGAGGGAAATTAGATCTCGATATGGGGATAGGGAAAGTAGAGCTTGATATGTGGATAGGGAAAGTAGAGATCGATATGGTGATAGGGAAAGTAGAACTCGATACGCGGATAGGGAAAGTAGAGCTTGAGATAAGGTTAGGGAAAATAGAGCTCGAGATGCGGAAAGGGGAAGTAGACCTCAATACAGGGATAGGGAAAGTAGAGCTCGATACACAGATAGGGAAAGTAGAGCTCGATATGCGGATAGGGAAAGTAGCGCTCAATACGGGGATAGGGAAAGTAGAGCTCAATACGCGGATAAGGAAATTCAGAGCTCGATATGCGGATACGAAAAGTAGAGCTCGATATGTGGACAGGGAAAACAGAGCTCGATACGCAGATAGGGAAAGTACAGCTTGTGACAGGGATAGGGAGAGAAGAGCTCGAGATGCGAATAGGGAAAGTAGAGCTCGATACGCGGATACGAAAAGTAGAATTTGAGACACGGATAGGGAAAGTAGAGCTCGATATGGGGATAGGGAAAGTAGAGCTCGGGATAGGGATAGGGAAAGTAGAGATCGATACGCGGATAGGGAAAGTAGAGCTCAATACGCGGAAAACGAAAGTAGAGTTCGATACGGGGATAGGGAAAGTAGAGGTCAATACGCGGGGAGGAAAGTAGAGCTCGATATGGAGATAGGGAAAGTAGAGCTCGATATGGGGATACAGAAAGTAGAGCTCGATATGGGGAGAGGCAATTAGAGCTCGATATGGGGATAGGGAATGTAGAGCTCGATATGGGGATAGGGAAAGTAGACCTCGATACGCGGATAGGGAAAGTAGAGCTCGATATGGGGATAGGGAAATTAGAGCTCGATATGGAGATAGGGAAATTAGAACTCGATATAGGGATAGGGAAATAAGAGCTCAATCTGGGGATTGGGATAGTAAAGATCGATATGGAGATAGGGAAAGTAGAGCTCAATACGCGGATAGCGAAAGTAGAGTTCGATACGGGGACAGGGAAAGTAGAGGTCAATACGCGGGTAGGGAAAGTAGAGCTCGATATGGAGATAGGGAAAGTAGAGCTCGATATCTGGAAACAGAAAATAGAGATCGATATGGGGAAAGGCAAAGTAGAGCTCGATATGGGGATAGGGAATGTAGAGCTCGATATTGGGATAGGGAAAGTAGACCTCGATACACGGATAAGGAAAGTAGAGCTCGGGACGTGGATAGGGAAAGTACAGCATGACAAGTGGATAGGGAAAGTAGAGATCAATACGCGGATAGGGAAAGTAGAGCTCGATATGGAGATAGAAAAGTAGAGCTCGATATGGGGATAAGGAAAGTAGAGCTCGATATGCGGATAGGGAAAGTAGAGCTTTATATGGGGATATTGAAATTTGAGCTCGATATGGGGATAGGGAAAGTGGAGCTTTATATGGGGATGGGGAAAGTAGAGCTCAATACGCAGATAGGGAAAGTAGAGCTCCATACGGGGCTAGGGAAAGTAGAGCTCGATACGCGGATAGGGAAAATAGAGCTCGATACACAGATAGGGAAAGTAGAGCTCGATACACAGATAGGGAAAAAAGTGCTCGAGATGCGTTTAGGGAAAATAGAGCTCGAGATGCGGATAGGGAAAGTAGAACTCAATACGGGGCTGGGAAAGTAGAGCTCAATACGCAGATAGGAAAAGTAGAGCTTGAGACACGGATAGGGAAAGTAGTGCTCGAAATGGTGATAGGGAAAGTAGAGCTTGGGATGGGGATAGGGAAAGTAGAGCTCGATACACAGATAGGGAAAGTAGTGCTCGAGATGCTTTTAGGGAAAATATAGCTCGAGATGCGGATAGGGAAAGTAGAGCTCGATATGGGGCTAGGGAAATTAGATCTCAATACGGGGATAGGGAAAGTCGAGCTTGAAATGCGGTTAGGGAAAATAGAACTCGAGATGCAGATAGGAAAAGTAGAGCTCGATATGGGGATACAGAAAGTAGAGCTCGATATGGGGATAGGGAAAGTAGAGCTCGATACGCAGATAGGGAAAGTAGAGCTTTATATGGGGATAGGGAAATTAGAACTCGATATGGGGATAGGGAAAGTAGACCTCGATACAGGGCTAGGGAAAGTAGAGCTCGATTCGCGGATAGGGAAAATAGAGCTCAATACACAGATAGGGAAAGTAGAGCTCGAAACACAAATAGGGAAAGTAGTGCTTGAGATGCGTTTAGGGTAAATAGAGCTCGAGATGCGGATAGGGAAAGTAGAGCTCAATACGGGGCTGGGAAAGTAGAGCTCGATACGCAGATAGGAAAAGTAGAATTTGAGACACGGATAGGGAAAGTAGAGCTCGATATGGGGATAGGGAAAGTAGAGCTCGGGATGGGGATAGGAAAGTAGAGTTCGATACGCGAATAGGGAAAGTAGAGCTCAATATGCGGATAGCGAAAGTAGAGTTCGATACGGGGATAGGGAAAGTAGAGGTCAATGCGCGGGTAGGGAAAGTAGAGCTCGATGTGGAAATAGGGAAATTAGAGCTCGATATGGGGATACAGAAAGTAGAGGTCGATATGGGGATAGGCAAAGTAGAGCTCGATATGGGGATAGGGAATGTGGAGCTCGATATGGGGATAGGGAAAGTAGACCTCGATACGCGGATAGGGAAATTAGAACTCGATATAGGGATAGGGAAATAAGAGCTCGATCTGGGTATTGGGAAAGTAGAGCTCGATATGGAGATAGGGAAAGTAGAGCTCGGGACGGGGATAGGGAAAGTAGAGTTCGATACGTGGATAGGGAAAGTAGAGATCAATACGTGGATAGGGAAAGTAGAGCTCGATATGGAGATAGGGAAAGTAGAGCTCGATATGGGGATATGGAAAGTAGAGCTCGATATGGGGATAGGGAAAGTAGAGTTCGATATGCGGATAGGGAAAGTAGAGCGTTATATGGGGAGAGTGAAATTTGAGCTCGATATGGGGATAGGGAAAGTGGAGCTTTATATGGGGATGGGGAAAGTAGAGCTCAATACGCACATAGGGAAAGTAGAGCTCGATACGGCGCTAGGGAAAGTAGAGCTCGATACGCAGATAGGAAAAGTAGAATTTGAGACACGAATAGGGAAAGTAGAGCTCGATATGGGGATAGGGAAAGTAGAGCTCGGGATGGGGATAGGGAAAGTAGAGTTCGATGCGCGAATATGGAAAGTAGAGCTCAATACGCGGATAGCGAAAGTAGAGTTCGATACGGGGATAGGGAAAGTAGAGGTCAATGCGCGGGTAGGGAAAGTAGAGCTCGATGTGGAAATAGGGAAATTAGAGCTCGATATGGGGATACAGAAAGTAGAGTCGATATGGGGATAGGCAAAGTAGAGCTCGATATGGGGATAGGGAATGTAGAGCTCGATATGGGGATAGGGAAAGTAGACCTCGATACGCGGATAGGGGAAGTAGAGCTCGATATGGGGATAGGGAAATTAGAGCTCGATATGGAGGTAGGGAATGTAGAGCTCGATATGGGGATAGGGAAAGTAGACCTCGATACGCGGATAGGGGAAGTAGAGCTCGATATGGGGATAGGGAAATAAGAGCTCGATCTGGGGAATGCGAAAGTAGAGCTCGATATGGTGATAGGGAAAGTAGAGCTCGGGACGGGGATAGGGAAAGTAGAGCACGATACGTGGATAGGGAAAGTAGAGATCAATACGCGGATAGGGAAAGTAGAGCTCGATATGGAGATAGGGAAAGTAGAGCTCGATATGGGGATACGGAAAGTAGAGCTTGATATGGGGATAGGGAAAGTAGAGCTCGATATGCGGATAGGGAAAGTAGAGCGTTATATGGGGAGAGTGAAATTTGAGCTCGATATGGGGATAGGAAAAGTGGAGCTTTATATGGGGATGGGGAAAGTAGAGCTCAATACGCAGATAGGGAAAGTAGAGCTCGATACGGCGCTAGGGAAAATAGAGCTCGATACACAGATAGGGAAAGTAGAGCTCGATACACAGATAGGGAATGCAGTGCTCGAGATGCGTTTAGGGAAACGAGAGCTCGAGATGCGGATAGGGAAAGTAGAGCTCAATACGGGGCTGGGAAAGTAGAGCTCGATACGAAGACAGGAAAAGTAGAGCTTGAGACACGGATAGGGAAAGTAGAGCTCGATATGGGGATAGGGAAAGTAGAGCTCGGGATGGGGATAGGGAAAGTAGAGCTCGATACACAGATAGGGAAAGTAGAGCTCGATACGCGGATAGGGAAAGTAGAGCTCAATACGCCGATAGGGAAAGTAGAGCTCGATACGGGGATAGGAAAAGTAGAGCTCGATATGCGGATAGGGAAAGTAGAGCGTTATATGGGGAGAGTGAAATTTGAGCTCGATATGGGGATAGGAAAAGTGGAGCTTTATATGGGGATGGGGAAAGTAGAGCTCAATACGCAGATAGGGAAAGTAGAGCTCGATACGGCGCTAGGGAAAATAGAGCTCGATACACAGATAGGGAAAGTAGAGCTCGATACACAGATAGGGAATGCAGTGCTCGAGATGCGTTTAGGGAAAAGAGAGCTCGAGATGCGGATAGGGAAAGTAGAGCTCAATACGGGGCTGGGAAAGTAGAGCTCGATACGCGGATAGGGAAAGTAGAGCTCAATACGCCGATAGGGAAAGTAGAGCTCGATACGGGGATAGGAAAAGTAGAGCTCGATATGCGGATAGGGAAAGTAGAGCGTTATATGGGGAGAGTGAAATTTGAGCTCGATATGGGGATAGGAAAAGTGGAGCTTTATATGGGGATGGGGAAAGTAGAGCTCAATACGCAGATAGGGAAAGTACAGCTCGATACGGCGCTAGGGAAAATAGAGCTCGATACACAGATAGGGAAAGTAGAGCTCGATACACAGATAGGGAATGCAGTGCTCGAGATGCGTTTAGGGAAAAGAGAGCTCGAGATGCGGATAGGGAAAGTAGAGCTCAATACGGGGCTGGGAAAGTAGAGCTCGATACGAAGACAGGAAAAGTAGAGCTTGAGACACGGATAGGGAAAGTAGAGCTCGATATGGGGATAGGGAAAGTAGAGCTCGGGATGGGGATAGGGAAAGTAGAGCTCGATACACAGATAGGGAAAGTAGAGCTCGATACGCGGATAGGGAAAGTAGAGCTCAATACGCCGATAGGGAAAGTAGAGCTCGATACGGGGATAGGAAAAGTGGAGCTTGATATGGGGCTAGGGAAAGTAGAGCTCGGGATGGAGATAGGGAAAGTAGAGCTCAATACCCAGATAGGAAAAGTAGAGCTCGATATGCGGATAGGGAAAGTAGAGCTCAATACGGGTATAGGGAAGGTAGAGCTCAATATGGAGATAGGGAAAGTAGAGCTCGATATGGGGATACGGAAAGTAGAGCTCGATATGGGGATAGGCAAATTTGAGCTCGATATGGGGTAGGGAAAGTAGAGCTCGATATGGGGATAGGGAAAGTAGAGCTCGATACGCAGATAGGGAAAGTAGAGCTCGATATGGAGATAGGGAAATTAGAACTCGATATGGGGATACGGAAAGTAGAGCTCGATATGGGGATAGGCACAGTAGAGCTCGATATAGGGATAGGGAAATAAGAGCTCGATCTGGGGATAGGGAAAGTAGAGCTCGATATGGAGATAGGGAAAGTAGAGCTCGGGACGGGGATAGGGAAAGTAGAGCATGATACGTGGATAGGGAAAGTAGAAGCAATACGTGGATAGGGAAAGTAGAGCTCGATATGGGCATAGGGAAAGTAGAGCTCGATACGCATATAGGGAAATTAGAGCTTTATATGGGTATAGGGAAATTAAAGCTCGATATGAGGATAGGGGAAGTAGAGCTCGATACGGGGCTAGGGAAAGTAGAGCTCGATACGCGGATAGGGAAAATAGAGCTCGATACACAGATAGGGAAAGTAGAGCTCGATGCACAGATAGGGAAAGTAGTGTTCGAGATGCGTTTAGGGAAAATAGAGCTCGAGATGCGGATAGGGAAAGTAGAGCTCAATACGGGGCTGGGAAAGTAGAGCTCGATAGGCAGATAAGAAAAGTAGAATTTGAGACACGGATAGGGAAGGTAGAGCTCGATATGGGGATAGGGAAAGTAGAGCTCAGGACGGGGATAGGGAAAGCAGAGCATGATACGTGGATAGGGAAAGTAGAGATCAATACGTGGATAGGGAAAGTAGAGCTCAATATGGAGATAGGGAAAGTAGAGCTCGATATGGGCATAGGGAAAGTAGAGCTCGATACGCTTATAGGGAAATTAGAGCTTTATATGGGTATAGGGAAATTAGAGCTCGATATGAGGATACGGGAAGTAGAGCTCGATACGGGGCGAGGGAAAATAGAGCTCGATACGCAGATAGGGAAAGTAGAGCTCGATACGGGGCTAGGGAAAGTAGAGCTTGATACGCGGATAGGGAAAAAAGAGCTCAATACACAGATAGGGAAAGTAGAGCTCGATACACAGATAGGGAAAGTAGTGCTCGAGATGCGTTTAGGGAAAATAGAGCTCGAGATGCGGATAGGGAAAGTAGAACTCAATACGGGGCTGGGAAAGTAGAGCTCGATACGCAGATAGGAAAAGTAGAGATTGAGACACGGATAGGGAAAGTAGAGCTCGATATGGGGATAGGGAAAGTAGAGCTCGGGATGGGGATAGGGAAAGTAGAGCTCGAAACACAGATAGGGAAAGTAGTGCTCTAGATGCGTTTAGGGAAAATAGAAGTAGAGCTCAGGACGGGGATAGGGAAAGCAGAGCATGATACGTGGATAGGGAAAGTAGAGATCAATACGTGGATAGGGAAAGTAGAGCTCAATATGGAGATAGGGAATGTAGAGCTCGATATGGGCATAGGGAAAGTAGAGCTCGATACGCTTATAGGGAAATTAGAGCTTTATATGGGTATAGGGAAATTAGAGCTCGATATGAGGATACGGGAAGTAGAGCTCGATACGCAGATAGGGAAAGTAGAGCTCGATACGGGGCTAGGGAAAGTAGAGCTTGATACGCGGATAGGGAAAAAAGAGCTCAATACACAGATAGGGAAAGTAGAGCTCGATACACAGATAGGGAAAGTAGTGCTCGAGATGCGTTTAGGGAAAATAGAGCTCGAGATGCGGATAGGGAAAGTAGAACTCAATACGGGGCTGGGAAAGTAGAGCTCGATACGCAGATAGGAAAAGTAGAGATTGAGACACGGATAGGGAAAGTAGAGCTCGATATGGGGATAGGGAAAGTAGAGCTCGGGATGGGGATAGGGAAAGTAGAGCTCGAAACACAGATAGGGAAAGTAGTGCTCTAGATGCGTTTAGGGAAAATAGAGCTCGAGATGCGGATAGGGAAAGTAGAGCTCAATACGGGGCTGGGAAATTACAGCTCGATACGCAGACAGGAAAAGTAGAGCTTGAGACACGGATAGGGAAAGTAGAGCTCGATATGGGGATAGGGAAAGTAGAGCTCGGGATGGGGATAGGGAAAGTAGAGCTCGATACACAGAAGGGAAAGTAGAGCTCAATACGCCGATAGGGAAAGTAGAGCTCGATACGGGGATAGGAAAAGAAGAGCTTGATATGGGGATAGGGAAAGTAGAGCTCGATATGGTTATAGGGAAAGTAGAGCTCGATATGGAGATAGGGAAAGTTGAGCTCGATATGGGAATAGGCAAAGTAGTGCTCGATATGGGGAGAGGGAAAGTAGAGCTCGATACGCGGAGAGGAAAACTAGAGCTTGATATGGGGATAGGGAAAGTAGAGCTCGATATGGTGATAGGGAAAGTAGAGCTCGATATGGGGATAGGGAAAGTAGAGCTCGATAATGGAATCGTAAAAGTAATGCTCAATATGGGGATAGGGAAAGTAGAGCTCGATATGGGGATAGGGAAAGTAGAGCTCGATATGCGGATAGGGCAAGTAGAGCTTTATATGGGGATAGGGAAATTTGAGCTCGATATGGGGATAGGGAAAGTAGAGCTTGATATAGGGATAGGGAAAGTAGAGCTCGATATGGGGACAGGGAAAGTAGAGCTTGATATGAGGTTAGGGAAAATAGAGCTCAAGATGTGGAAAGGGAAAGTAGAGCTCAATACGGGGATAGGGAAAATAGAGCTCGATACGCGGAAAGGGAAAGTAGAGCTCGATGAACAGATAGGGAAAGTAGAGCTCGATATGCGGATAGGGAAAGTAGAGCTCAATACGGGGATAGGGAAAGTAGAGCTCGATACGCGGATAGGGAATGTAGAGCTCGATATGCAGATACGAAAAGTAGAGCTCGATATGTGGACAGGGAAAACAGAGCTCGATACGCAGATAGGGAAAGTACAGCTTGGGACAGGGATAGGGAAAGTAGAGCTCGATACGTGGATCGGGAAAGTAGGGCTCGATACGCGGATAGGGAAATTAGAGCTCGATATGCGGATAGGGAAAGTAGAGATCGATATGCGGATAGGGAAAGTAGAGCTCGATATGGTGATAGGGAAAGTAGAGCTCGATACATGGATAGGGAAAGTAGAGCTCGATATGGGGATAGGGAAAGTAGAGCTCGATACGCGGATAGGGAAAGTAGAGCTCGATATTGAGATAGGGAAATTAGAAGTCAATATCGAGATAGGGAAAGTAGAGCTCGATATGGGGATAGACACAGTAGAGCTCTTTATAGGGATAGGGAAAGTAGAGCTCGATACGCGGATAGGGAAAGTAGAGCTCAATACGCGGATAGGAAAAGTAGAGCTCGATACGGGGATAGGGAAAGTAGAGCTCGATATGGAGATAGGGAAATTAGAAGTCAAAATGGAGATAGGGAAAGTAGAGCTCGATACGCGGATAGGGAAAGTAGAGCTCGATATGGAGATAGGTAAATTAGAAGTCAATATGGAGATAGGGAAAGTAGAGCGCGATATGGGGATATACACAGTAGAGCTCTTTATAGGGATAGGGAAAGTAGAGCTCGATATGGGGACAGGGAAAGTAGAGCTTGATATGAGGTTAGGGAAAATAGAGCTCGAGATGCGGAAAGGGAAAGTAGAGCTCAATACGGGGATAGGGAAAGTAGAGCTCGATACGCGGAAAGGGAAAGTAGAGCTCGATACACAGATAGGGAAAGTAGAGCTCGATATGCGGATAGGGAAAGTAGAGCTCAATACGGGGATGGGCAAAGTAGAGCTCGATACGCGGATAGGGAATGTAGAGCTCGATATGCGGATACAAAAAGCAGAGCTCGATATGTGGACAGGGAAAACAGAGCTCGATACGCAGATAGGGAAAGTACAGCTTGGGACAGGGATAGGGAAAGTAGAGCTCGATACGTGGATCGGGAAAGTAGGGCTCGATACGCGGATAGGGAAAGTAGAGCTCGATACGCGGATAGGGAAAGTAGAGATCGATATGCGGATAGGGAATGTAGAGCTCGATATGGTGATAGGGAAAGTAGAGCTCGATACATGGATAGGGAAAGTAGAGCTCGATATGGGGATAGGGAAAGTAGAGCTCGATACGCGGATAGGGAAAGTAGAGCTCGATATTGAGATAGGGAAATTAGAAGTCAATATCGAGATAGGGAAAGTAGAGCTCGATATGGGGATAGACACAGTAGAGCTCTTTATAGGGATAGGGAAAGTAGAGCTTGATACGCGGATAGGGAAAGTAGAGCTCAATACGCGGATAGGAAAAGTAGAGCTCGATACGGGGATAGGGAAAGTAGAGCTCGATATGGAGATAGGGAAATTAGAAGTCAAAATGGAGATAGGGAAAGTAGAGCTCGATACGCGGATAGGGAAAGTAGAGCTCGATATGGAGATAGGTATATTAGAAGTCAATATGGAGATAGGGAAAGTAGAGCGCGATATGGGGATATACACAGTAGAGCTCTTTATAGGCATAGGGAAAGTAGAGCTCGATACGCGGATAGGGAAAGTAGAGGTCAATGCGCGGGTAGGGAAAGTAGAGCTCGATGTGGAAATAGGGAAAGTAGAGCTCGATATGGGGATACAGAAAGTAGAGGTCGATATGGGGATAGGCAAAGTAGAGCTCGATATGGGGATAGGGAATGTACAGCTCGATATGGGGATAGGGAAAGTAGACCTCGATAAGCGGATAGGGAAAGTAGAGCTCGATGTGGGGATAGGGAATGTATAGCTCGATATGGGGATAGGGAAAGTAGACCTCGATACGCAGATAGGGAAAGTAGAGCTCGATATGGGGATAGGGAAATTAGAGCTCGATATGGAGATAGCGAAATTAGAACTCGATATAGGGATAGGGAAATAAGAGCTCGATCTGGGGATTGGGAAAGTAGAACTCGATATGGAGATAGGGAAAGCAGAGCTCGGGACGGGGATAGGGAAAGTAGAGCACGATACGTGGATAGGGAAAGTAGAGATCAATACGCGGATAGGGAAAGTAGAGATCGATATGGAGATAGGGAAAGTAGAGCTCGATATGGGGATACGGAAAGTAGAGCTCGATATGGGGATAGGGAAAGTAGAGCTCGATATGCGGATAGGGAAAGTAGAGCGTTATATGGGGAGAGTGAAATTTGAGCTCGAAATGGGGATAGGGAAAGTGGAGCTTTATATGGGGATGGGGAAAGTAGAGCTCAATACGCAGATAGGGAAAGTAGAGCTCGATACGGCGCTAGGGAAAGTAGAGCTCGATACGCGGATAGGGAAAATAGAGCTCGATACACAGATAGGGAAAGTAGAGCTCGATACACAGATAGGGAAAGTAGTGTTCGAGATGCGTTTAGGGAAAAGAGAGCTCGAGATGCGGATAGGGAAAGTAGAGCTCAATACGGGGCTGGGAAAGTAGAGCTCGATACGCAGACAGGAAAAGTAGAGCTTGAGACACGGATAGGGAAAGTAGAGCTCGATATGGGGATAGGGAAAGTAGAGCTCGGGATGGGGATAGGGAAAGTAGAGCTCGATACACAGATAGGGAAAGTAGAGCTCGATACGCGGATAGGGAAAGTAGAGCTCAATACGCCGATAGGGAAAGAAGAGCTCGATACGGGGATAGGAAAAGTAGAGCTTGATATGGGGCTAGGGAAAGTAGAGCTCGATATGGTGATAGGGAATGTAGAGCTCGATATGGGGATAGGGAAAGTAGAGCTCGATATGGGAATAGGGAAAGTAGAGCTCGGGATGGAGATAGGGAAAGTAGAGCTCGATACGGCGCTAGGGAAAGTAGAGCTCGATACGCGCATAGGGAAAATAGAGCTCGATACACAGATAGGGAAAGTAGAGCTCGATACACAGATAGGGAATGCAGTGCTCGAGATGCGTTTAGGGAAAAGAAAGCTCGAGATGCGGATAGGGAAAGTAGAGCTCAATACGGGGCTGGGAAAGTAGAGCTCGATACGCAGACAGGAAAAGTAGAGCTTGAGACACGGATAGGGAAAGTAGAGCTCGATATGGGGATAGGGAAAGTAGAGCTCGGGATGGGGACAGGGAAAGTAGAGCTCGATACACTGATAGGGAAAGTAGAGCTCGATACGCGGATAGGGAAAGTAGAGCTCAATACGCTGATAGGGAAAGTAGAGCTCGATACGGGGATAGGAAAAGTAGAGCTTGATATGGGGCTAGGGAAAGTAGAGCTCGATATGTTGATAGGGAATGTAGAGCTCGATATGGGGATAGGGAAAGTAGAGCTCGATATGGGAATAGGGAAAGTAGAGCTCGGGATGGAGATAGGGAAAGTAGAGCTCGATACCCAGATAGGGAAAGTAGAGCTCGATATGCGGATAGGGAAAGTACAGCTCAATATGCGTATAGGGAAGGTAGAGCTCACTATGGAGATAGGGAAAGTAGAGCTCGATATGGGGATACGGAAAGTAGAGCTCGATATGGGGATAGGCAAATTTGAGCTCGATATGGGGTAGGGAAAGTAGAGCTCCATATGGGGATAGGGAAAGTAGAGCTCGATACGCAGATAGGGAAAGTAGAGCTCTATATGGGGATAGGGAATTTAGACCTCGATATGGAGATAGGGAAATTAGAACTCGATATGGGGATAGGGAAAGTAGAGCTCGATATGGGGAAAGGCACAGTAGAGCTCGATATAGGGATAGGGAAATAAGAGCTCGATCTGGGGATAGGGAAAGTAGAGCTCGATATGGAGATAGGGAAAGTAGAGCTCGGGACGGGGATAGGGCAAGTAGAGCATGATACGTGGATAGGGAAAGTAGAATCAATACGTGGATAGGGAAAGTAGAGCTCGATATGGAGATAGGGAAAGTAGAGCTCGATATGGGCATAGGGAAAGTAGAGCTGGATACGCTTATAGGGAAATTAGAGCTTTATATGGGTATAGGGAAATTAGAGCTCGACATGAGGATAGGGGAAGTAGAGCTCGATACCGGGCTAGGGAAAGTAGAGCTTGATACACGGATAGGGATAATAGAGCTCGATACACAGATAGGGAAAGTAGAGCTCGATGCACAGATAGGGAAAGTAGTGTTCGAGATGCGTTTAGGGAAAATAGAGCTCGAGATGCGGATAGGGAAAGTAGAGCTCAATACGGGGCTGGGAAAGTAGAGCTCGATACGCAGATAGGAAAAGTAGAATTTGAGACACGCATAGGGAAGGTAGAGCTCGATATGGGGATAGGGAAAGTAGAGCTCAGGACGGGGATAGGGAAAGCAGAGCATGATACGTGGATAGGGAAAGTAGAGATCAATACGTGGATAGGGAAAGTAGAGCTCGATATAGAGATTGGGAAAGTAGAGCTCGATATGGGCATAGGGAAAGTAGAGCTCGATACGCTTATAGGGAAATTAGAGCTTTCTATGGGGATAGGGAAATTAGAGCTCGATATGAGGATAGGGGATATAGAGCTCGATACGAGGCTAGGGAAAGTAGAGCTCGCTACGCGGATAGGGAAAATAGAGCTCGATACACAGATAGGGAAAGTAGAGCTCGATGCACAGATAGGGAAAGTAGTGTTCGAGATGCGTTTAGGGAAAATAGAGCTCGAGATGCGGATAGGGAAAGTAGAACTCAATATGGGGCTGGGAAAGTAGAGCTCGATACGGAGATAGGAAAAGCAGAATTTGAGACACGGATAGGGAAGGTAGAGCTCGATATGGGGATAGGGAAAGTAGAGCTCGGGATGGGGATAGGGAAAGTAGAGCTCGAGAAGCGGATAGGGAAAGTAGAGCTTGATATGGGGATAGGGAAAGTAGAGCTCGATATGGTTATAGGGAAAGTAGAGCTCGATATGGAGATAGGGAAAGTAGAGCTTGATATGGGAATAGGCAAAGTAGTGCTCGATATGGGGAGAGGGAAAGTAGAGCTCGATACGCGGATAGGAAAAGTAGAGCTTGATATGGGGAGAGGGAAAGTAGAACTCGATATGGTGATAGGGAAAGTAGAGCTCGATATGGGGATAGGGAAAGTAGAGCTCGATAATGGAATCGGAAAAGTAATGCTCAATATGGGGATAGGGAAAGTAGAGCTCGATATGGGGATAGGGAAAGTAGAGGTCGATATGCGGATAGGGAAAGTAGAGCTTTATATGGGGATAGGGAAATTAGAGCTCGATATGGGGATAGGGAAAGTAGAGCGTGATATGGGGATAGGGAAAGTAGAGCTCGATATGGGGATAGGGAAAGTAGAGCTTGAGATGAGGTTAGGGAAAATAGAGCTCGAGATGCGGAAAGGGAAAGTAGAGCTCAATACAGGGATACGGAAAGTAGAGCTCGATACGCGGAAAGAGAAAGTAGAGCTCGATACAGAGATAGGGAAAGTAGAGCTCGATATGCGGATAGGGAAAGTAGAGCTCAATACGGGGATAGGCAAAGTAGAGCTCGATACGCGGATAGGGAATGTAGAGCTCGATATGCGGATACGAAAAGTAGAGCTCGATATGTGGACAGGGAAAACAGAGATCGATACGCAGATAGGGAAAGTACAGCTTGGGACAGGAATAGGGAAAGCAGAGCTCGGGATGTGGATAGGGAAAGTAGAGCTCGATACGTGGATCGGGAAAGTAGGGCTCGATACGCGGATAGGGAAAGTAGAGCTCGATACGGGGATAGGGAAAGTAGAGCTCGATATGCGGATAGGGAATGTAGAGCTCGATATGGTGATAGGAAAAGTAGAGCTCGATACACGGATAGGGAAAGTAGAGCTCGATATGGGGATAGGGAAAGTAGAGCTCGATACGCGGATAGGGAAAGTAGAGCTCGATATGGAGATAGGGAAATTAGAAGTCAATATGGAGATAGGGAAAGTAGAGCTCGATATGGGGATAGACACAGTAGAGCTCTTTATAGGAATAGGGAAAGTAGAGCTCGATACGCGGATAGGGAAAGTAGAGCTCAATACGCGGATAGGAAAAGTAGAGCTCGATAGGCGGATAGGGAAAGTAGAGCTCAATACGGGGCTGGGAAAGTAGAGCTCGATACGCAGACAGGAAAAGTAGAGCTTGAGACACGGATAGGGAAAGTAGAGCTCGATATGGGGATAGGGAAAGTAGAGCTCGGGATGGGGATAGGGAAAGTAGAGATCGATACGCAGGTAGGGAAAGTAGAGCTCGTTATGGGGATAGGGAAATTAGAGCTCGATATGGAGATAGGGAAATTAGAACTCGATATGGGGATAGGGAAAGTAGAGCTCGATATGGGGATAGGCACAGTAGAGCTCGATATAGGATTAGGGAAAGTAGAGCTCGATACGCGGATAGGGAAAGTAGAGCTCGATAGGCGGATAGGGAAAGAAGAGCTCAATACGCGGATTGGGAAAGTAGAGCTCGATAGGCGGATAGGGAAAGTAGAGCTCAATACGCGGATAGGGAAAATAGAGCTCGATACACAGATAGGGAAAGTAGAGCTCGATACGCGGATAGGGAAAGTAGAGCTCAATACGCCGATAGTGAAAGTAGAGCTCGATACGGGGATAGGAAAAGTAGAGCTTGATATGGGGATAGGGAAAGTAGAGCTCGATATGGTGATAGGGAAATTAGAGCGCGATATGGGGATAGGGAAAGTAGAGCTCGATATGGAAATAGGGAAAGTAGAGCTCGGGATGGAGATAGGTAAAGTAGAGCTCGATACCAAGATAGGGAAAGTAGAGCTCGATATGCGGATAGGGAAAGTAGAGCTCAATACGGATATAGGGAAGGTAGAGCTCGATATGGAGATAGGGAAAGTAGAGCTCGATATGGGGATGCGGAAAGTAGAGCTCGATATGGGGATAGGCAAAGTAGAGCTCGATATGGGGAAGGGAAAGTAGAGCTCGATATGGGGATAGGGAAAGTAGAGCTCGATACACAGATAGGGAAAGTAGAGCTCGTTATGGGGATAGGGAAATTAGAGCTCGATATGGAGATAGGGAAATTAGAACTCGATATGGGGATAGGGAAATAGAGCTCGATATGGGGATAGGCACAGTAGAGCTCGATATTGATATAGGGAAATAAGAGCTCGATCTGGGGATAGGGAAAGTAGAGCTCGATATGGAGATAGGGAAAGTAGAGCTCGGGACGGGGATAGGGAAAGTAGAGCATGATACGTGGATAGGGAAAGTAGAGATCAATACGTGGATAGGGAAAGTAGAGCTCGATATGGAGATAGGGAAAGTAGAGCTCGATATGGCGATACGAAAACTAGAGCTCGATATGGACATAGGGAAAGTAGAGCGCGATACGCGGATAGGGAAATTAGAGCTTTATATGGGGATAGGGAAATTAGAGCTCGATATGAGGATAGGGGAAGTTGAGCTCGATACGGGGCTAGGGAAAGTAGAGCTCGATACGCGGATAGGGAAGATAGAGCTCAATACACAGATAGGGAAAGTAGAGCTCGATACGCATATAGGGAAAGTAGAATTTGAGACACGGATAGGGAAGGTAGAGCTCGATATGGGGATAGGGAAAGTAGAGCTCGGGATGGGGATAGGGAAAGTAGAGCTCGATACGCGGATAGGGAAAGTAGAGCTCAATACGCGGATAGCGAAAGTAGAGTTCGATACGGGGATAGGGAAAGTAGAGGTCAATACGCGGGTAGGGAAAGTAGAGCTCGATATGGAGATAGGGAAAGTAGAGCTCGATACACAGATAGGGAAAGTAGAGCTCGATACGTGGATAGGGAAAGTAGAGCTCAATACGCCGATAGGGAAAGTGGAGCTCTATATGGTGATAGGAAAAGTAGAGCTTGATATGGGGATAGGGAAAGTAGAGCTCGATATGGTGATAGGGAAAGTAGAGCTCGATATGGAGATAGGGAAAGTAGAGCTCGATATGGGAATAGGCAAAGTAGTGCTCGATATGGGGAGAGGGAAAGTATAGCTCGATACGCAGATAGGAAAAGTAGAGCTTGATATGGGGATAGGGAAAGTAGAGCTCGATATGGTGATACGGAAAGTAGAGCTCGATATGGGGATAGGGAAAGTAGAGCTCGATAAGGGAATCGGCAAGTAATGCTCGATATGGGGATAGGGAAAGGATAGCTCGATATGGGGATAGGGAAAGTAGAGCTTTATATGGGGATAGGGAAATTAGAGCTCGATATGGGGACAGGGAAAGTAGAGCTTGATATGGGGATAGGGAAAGTAGAGCTCGATATGGGGATAGGGAAATTAGAGCTTGAGATGAGGTTAGGGAAAATAGAGCTCGAGATGCGGAAAGGGAAAGTAGAGCTCAATACGGGGATAGGGAAAGTAGAGCTCGATACGCGGAAAGGGAAAGTAGAGCTCGATACACAGTTAGGGAAAGTAGAGCTCGATATGCGGATAGGGAAAGTAGAGCTCAATACGGGGATAGGGAAAGTAGAGCTCGATACGCGGATAGGGAATGTAGAGCTCGATATGCGGATACGAAAAGTAGAGCTCGATATGTGGACAGGGAAAACAGAGCTCGATACGCAGATAGGGAAAGTACAGCTTGGGACAGGGAAAGGGAAAGTAGAGCTCGAGATGCGGATAGGGAAAGTAGAGCTCGATACGTGGATCGGGAAAGTAGGGCTCGATACGCGGATAGGGAAAGTAGAGCTCGATACGCGGATAGGGAAAGTAGAGCTCGATATGCGGATAGGGAAAGTAGAGCTCGATATGGTGATAGGGAAAGTAGAGCTCGATACACGGATAGGGAAAGTAGAGCTCGATATGGGGATAGGGAAAGTAGAGCTCCATACGCAGATAGGGAAAGTAGAGCTCGTTATGGGGATAGGGAATTTAGAGCTCGATATGGGTATATGGAAATAAGAACTCGATACGCAGATAGGGAAAGTAGAGCTCGATATGGGGATAGGGTAAGTAGAACTCGATATGGGGATAGGGAAAGTGGAGCTCGATATGGATATAGGGAAAGTAGAACTCGATATGGGGATAGGGAACGTAGAGCTCGATATGGGGATAGGCAAAGTAGAGCTCGATATGGGGAAGGGAAAGTAGAGCTCGATATGGGGATAGGGAAAGTAGAGCTCGATACACAGATAGGGAAAGTAGAGCTCGTTATGGGGATAGGGAAATTAGAGCTCGATATGGAGATAGGGAAATTAGAACTCGATATGGGGATAGGGAAAGTAGAGCTCGATATGGGGATAGGCACAGTAGAGCTCGATATTGATATAGGGAAATAAGAGCTCGATCTGGGGATAGGGAAAGTAGAGCTCGATATGGAGATAGGGAAAGTAGAGCTCGGGACGGGGATAGGGAAAGCAGAGCTCGGGATGTGGATAGGGAAAGTAGAGCTCGATACGTGGATCGGGAAAGTAGGGCTCGATACGCGGATAGGGAAAGTAGAGCTCGATACGGGGATAGGGAAAGTAGAGCTCGATATGCGGATAGGGAATGTAGAGCTCGATATGGTGATAGGAAAAGTAGAGCTCGATACACGGATAGGGAAAGTAGAGCTCGATATGGGGATAGGGAAAGTAGAGCTCGATACGCGGATAGGCAAAGTAGAGCTCGATATGGAGATAGGGAAATTAGAAGTCAATATGGAGATAGGGAAAGTAGAGCTCGATATGGGGATAGCCACAGTAGAGCTCTTTATAGGAATAGGGAAAGTAGAGCTCGATACGCGGATAGGGAAAGTAGAGCTCAATACGCGGATAGGAAAAGTAGAGCTCGATAGGCGGATAGGGAAAGTAGAGCTCAATACGGGGCTGGGAAAGTAGAGCTCGATACGCAGACAGGAAAAGTAGAGCTTGAGACACGGATAGGGAAAGTAGAGCTCGATATGGGGATAGGGAAAGTAGAGCTCGGGATGGGGATAGGGAAAGTAGAGATCGATACGCAGGTAGGGAAAGTAGAGCTCGTTATGGGGATAGGGAAATTAGAGCTCGATATGGAGATAGGGAAATTAGAACTCGATATGGGGATAGGGAAAGTAGAGCTCGATATGGGGATAGGCACAGTAGAGCTCGATATAGGATTAGGGAAAGTAGAGCTCGATACGCGGATAGGGAAAGTAGAGCTCGATAGGCGGATAGGGAAAATAGAGCTCAATACACAGATAGGGAAAGTAGAGCTCGATACGCGGATAGGGAAAGTAGAGCTCAATACGCCGATAGTGAAAGTAGAGCTCGATACGGGGATAGGAAAAGTAGAGCTTGATATGGGGATAGGGAAAGTAGAGCTCGATATGGTGATAGGGAAAGTAGAGCGCGATATGGGGATAGGGAAAGTAGAGCTCGATATGGAAATAGGGAAAGTAGAGCTCGGGATGGAGATAGGTAAAGTAGAGCTCGATACCAAGATAGGGAAAGTAGAGCTCGATATGCGGATAAGGAAAGTAGAGCTCAATACGGATATAGGGAAGGTAGAGCTCGATATGGAGATAGGGAAAGTAGAGCTCGATATGGGGATGCGGAAAGTAGAGCTCGATATGGGGATAGGCAAAGTAGAGCTCGATATGGGGAAGGGAAAGTAGAGCTCGATATGGGAATAGGGAAAGTAGAGCTCGATACACAGATAGGGAAAGTAGAGCTCGTTATGGGGATAGGGAAATTAGAGCTCGATATGGAGATAGGGAAATTAGAACTCGATATGGGGATAGGGAAAGTAGAGCTCGATATGGGGATAGGCACAGTAGAGCTCGATATTGATATAGGGAAATAAGAGCTCGATCTGGGGATAGGGAAAGTAGAGCTCGATATGGAGATAGGGAAAGTAGAGCTCGGGACGGGGATAGGGAAAGTAGAGCATGATACGTGGATAGGGAAAGTAGAGATCAATACGTGGATAGGGAAAGTAGAGCTCGATATGGAGATAGGGAAAGTAGAGCTCGATATGGCGATACGAAAACTAGAGCTCGATATGGACATAGGGAAAGTAGAGCGCGATACGCGGATAGGGAAATTAGAGCTTTATATGGGGATAGGGAAATTAGAGCTCGATATGAGGATAGGGGAAGTAGAGCTCGATACGGGGCTAGGGAAAGTAGAGCTCGATACGCGGATAGGGAAGATAGAGCTCAATACACAGATAGGGAAAGTAGAGCTCGATACGCATATAGGGAAAGTAGAATTTGAGACACGGATAGGGAAGGTAGAGCTCGATATGGGGATAGGGAAAGTAGAGCTCGGGATGGGGATAGGGAAAGTAGAGCTCGATACGTGGATAGGGAAAGTAGAGCTCAATACGCGGATAGCGAAAGTAGAGTTCGATACGGGGATAGGGAAAGTAGAGGTCAATACGCGGGTAGGGAAAGTAGAGCTCGATATGGAGATAGGGAAAGTAGAGCTCGATACACAGATAGGGAAAGTAGTGCTCGAGATGCGTTTAGGGAAAATAGAGCTCGAGCTGCGGATAGGGAAAGTAGAGCTCAATACGGGGCTGGGAAAGTAGAGCTCGATACGCAGACAGGAAAAGTAGAGCTTGAGACACGGATAGGGAAAGTAGAGCTCGATATGGAGATAGGGAAAGTAGAGCTCGGGACGGGGATAGGGAAAGCAGAGCTCGGGATGTGGATAGGGAAAGTAGAGCTCGATACGTGGATCGGGAAAGTAGGGCTCGATACGCGGATAGGGAAAGTAGAGCTCGATACGGGGATAGGGAAAGTAGAGCTCGATATGCGGATAGGGAATGTAGAGCTCGATATGGTGATAGGAAAAGTAGAGCTCGATACACGGATAGGGAAAGTAGAGCTCGATATGGGGATAGGGAAAGTAGAGCTCGATACGCGGATAGGCAAAGTAGAGCTCGATATGGAGATAGGGAAATTAGAAGTCAATATGGAGATAGGGAAAGTAGAGCTCGATATGGGGATAGACACAGTAGAGCTCTTTATAGGAATAGGGAAAGTAGAGCTCGATACGCGGATAGGGAAAGTAGAGCTCAATACGCGGATAGGAAAAGTAGAGCTCGATAGGCGGATAGGGAAAGTAGAGCTCAATACGGGGCTGGGAAAGTAGAGCTCGATACGCAGACAGGAAAAGTAGAGCTTGAGACACGGATAGGGAAAGTAGAGCTCGATATGGGGATAGGGAAAGTAGAGCTCGGGATGGGGATAGGGAAAGTAGAGATCGATACGCAGGTAGGGAAAGTAGAGCTCGTTATGGGGATAGGGAAATTAGAGCTCGATATGGAGATAGGGAAATTAGAACTCGATATGGGGATAGGGAAAGTAGAGCTCGATATGGGGATAGGCACAGTAGAGCTCGATATAGGATTAGGGAAAGTAGAGCTCGATACGCGGATAGGGAAAGTAGAGCTCGATAGGCGGATAGGGAAAATAGAGCTCAATACACAGATAGGGAAAGTAGAGCTCGATACGCGGATAGGGAAAGTAGAGCTCAATACGCCGATAGTGAAAGTAGAGCTCGATACGGGGATAGGAAAAGTAGAGCTTGATATGGGGATAGGGAAAGTAGAGCTCGATATGGTGATAGGGAAAGTAGAGCGCGATATGGGGATAGGGAAAGTAGAGCTCGATATGGAAATAGGGAAAGTAGAGCTCGGGATGGAGATAGGTAAAGTAGAGCTCGATACCAAGATAGGGAAAGTAGAGCTCGATATGCGGATAAGGAAAGTAGAGCTCAATACGGATATAGGGAAGGTAGAGCTCGATATGGAGATAGGGAAAGTAGAGCTCGATATGGGGATGCGGAAAGTAGAGCTCGATATGGGGATAGGCAAAGTAGAGCTCGATATGGGGAAGGGAAAGTAGAGCTCGATATGGGAATAGGGAAAGTAGAGCTCGATACACAGATAGGGAAAGTAGAGCTCGTTATGGGGATAGGGAAATTAGAGCTCGAAATGGAGATAGGGAAATTAGAACTCGATATGGGGATAGGGAAAGTAGAGCTCGATATGGGGATAGGCACAGTAGAGCTCGATATTGATATAGGGAAATAAGAGCTCGATCTGGGGATAGGGAAAGTAGAGCTCGATATGGAGATAGGGAAAGTAGAGCTCGGGACGGGGATAGGGAAAGTAGAGCATGATACGTGGATAGGGAAAGTAGAGATCAATACGTGGATAGGGAAAGTAGAGCTCGATATGGAGATAGGGAAAGTAGAGCTCGATATGGCGATACGAAAACTAGAGCTCGATATGGACATAGGGAAAGTAGAGCGCGATACGCGGATAGGGAAATTAGAGCTTTATATGGGGATAGGGAAATTAGAGCTCGATATGAGGATAGGGGAAGTAGAGCTCGATACGGGGCTAGGGAAAGTAGAGCTCGATACGCGGATAGGGAAGATAGAGCTCAATACACAGATAGGGAAAGTAGAGCTCGATACGCATATAGGGAAAGTAGAATTTGAGACACGGATAGGGAAGGTAGAGCTCGATATGGGGATAGGGAAAGTAGAGCTCGGGATGGGGATAGGGAAAGTAGAGCTCGATACGTGGATAGGGAAAGTAGAGCTCAATACGCGGATAGCGAAAGTAGAGTTCGATACGGGGATAGGGAAAGTAGAGGTCAATACGCGGGTAGGGAAAGTAGAGCTCGATATGGAGATAGGGAAAGTAGAGCTCGATACACAGATAGGGAAAGTAGTGCTCGAGATGCGTTTAGGGAAAATAGAGCTCGAGCTGCGGATAGGGAAAGTAGAGCTCAATACGGGGCTGGGAAAGTAGAGCTCGATACGCAGACAGGAAAAGTAGAGCTTGAGACACGGATAGGGAAAGTAGAGCTCGATATGGGGATAGGGAAAGTAGAGCTCAGGATGGGGATAGGGAAAGTAGAGCTCGATACACAGATAGGGAAAGTAGAGCTCGATACGTGGATAGGGAAAGTAGAGCTCAATACGCCGATAGGGAAAGTGGAGCTCTATATGGTGATAGGAAAAGCAGAGCTTGATATGGGGATAGGGAAAGTAGAGCTCGATATGGTGATAGGGAAAGTAGAGCTCGATATGGAGATAGGGAAAGTAGAGCTCGATATGGGAATAGGCAAAGTAGTGCTCGATATGGGGAGAGGGAAAGTAGAGCTCGATACGCAGATAGGAAAAGTAGAGCTTGATATGGGGATAGGGAAAGTAGATTTCGATATGGTGATACGGAAAGTAGAGCTCGATATGGGGATAGGGAAAGTAGAGCTCGATAAGGGAATCGGCAAGTAATGCTCGATATGGGGATAGGGAAAGGATAGCTCGATATGGGGATAGGGAAAGTAGAGCTCGATATGCGGATAGGGAAAGTAGAGCTTTATATGGGGATAGGGAAATTAGAGCTCGATATGGGGACAGGGAAAGTAGAGCTTGATATGGGGATAGGGAAAGTAGAGCTCGATATGGGGATAGGGAAATTAGAGCTTGAGATGAGGTTAGGGAAAATAGAGCTCGAGATGCGGAAAGGGAAAGTAGAGCTCAATACGGGGATAGGGAAAGTAGAGCTCGATACGCGGAGAGGGAAAGTAGAGCTCGATACACAGTTAGGGAAAGTAGAGCTCGATATGCGGATAGGGAAAGTAGAGCTCAATACGGGGATAGGGAAAGTAGAGCTCGATACGCGGATAGGGAATGTAGAGCTCGATATGCGGATACGAAAAGTAGAGCTCGATATGTGGACAGGGAAAACAGAGCTCGATACGCAGATAGGGAAAGTACAGCTTGGGACAGGGAAAGGGAAAGTAGAGCTCGAGATGCGGATAGGGAAAGTAGAGCTCGATACGTGGATCGGGAAAGTAGGGCTCGATACGCGGATAGGGAAAGTAGAGCTCGATACGCGGATAGGGAAAGTAGAGCTCGATATGCGGATAGGGAAAGTAGAGCTCGATATGGTGATAGGGAAAGTAGAGCTCAATACGGGGATAGGGAAAGTAGAGCTCGATACGCGGATAGGGAATGTAGAGCTCGATATGCGGATACGAAAAGTAGAGCTCGATATGTGGACAGGGAAAACAGAGCTCGATACACAGATAGGGAAAGTAGAGCTCGTTATGGGGATAGGGAATTTAGAGCTCGATATGGGTATATGGAAATAAGAACTCGATACGCAGATAGGGAAAGTAGAGCTCGATATGGGGATAGGGTAAGTAGAACTCGATATGGGGATAGGGAAAGTGGAGCTCGATATGGATATAGGGAAAGTAGAACTCGATATGGGGATAGGGAACGTAGAGCTCGATATGGCGATAGGCAAATTAGAGCTCGATATGGGGATATGGAAAGTAGAGTTTGATATTGGGATAGGGAAAGTAGAGATCGATTTGGGGATAGGGAAAGTAGAGCTCGATATGGGGATGGGGAAAGTAGAGCTCGATATGGGAAAAGGGAAAGTAGTGCTCGATATGGGGATAGGGAACGTAGAGCTCGATATGGGGATAGGGAAAGTAGAGCTCGATACGCGGATAGGGAAAGTAGAGCTTTATATGGGGATAGGGAAATTAGAGCTCGATATGGGGCTAGGGAAGGTAGAGCTTGATATGGGGATAGAGAAAGTAGAGCTCGATATGGGGATAGGGAAAGTAGAACTCGATACGCGGATAGGGAAAGTAGAGCTTGAGATGAGTTTAGGGAAAATAGAGCTCGAGATGTGGAAAGGGAAAGTAGAGCTCAATACGGGGATTGGGAAAGTAGAGCTCGATACGCGGATAGGGAAAGTAGAGCTCAATACACAGGTAGGGAAAGTAGAGTTCGATATGCGGATAGGGAAAGTAGAGCTTTATATGGGGAGAGTGAAATTTGAGCTCGATATGGGGATAGGGAAAGTGGAGCTTTATATGGGGATGGGGAAAGTAGAGCTCAATACGCACACAGGGAAAGTAGAGCTCGATACGGGGCTAGGGAAAGTAGAGCTCGATACGCAGATAGGGAAAATAGAGCTCGATACACAGATAGTGAAAGTAGAGCTCGATACACAGATAGGGAAAGTAGTGCTCGAGATGCGTTTAGGGAAAATAGAGCTCGAGATGCGGATAGGGAAAGTAGAGCTCAATACGGGGCTGGGAAAATAGAGCTCGATACGCAGACAGGAAAAGTAGAGCTTGAGACACGGATAGGGAAAGTAGAGCTCGATATGGGGATAGGGAAAGTAGAGCTCGATACGCGGATAGGGAAAGTAGAGCTCAATACGCCGATAGGGAAAGTAGAGCTCGATACGGGGATAGGAAAAGTAGAGCTTGATACGGGGATAGGGAAAGTAGAGCTCGATATGGTGATAGGGAAAGTAGAGCTCGATATGGGGATAGGGAAAGTAGATCTCGATATGGGAATAGGGAAAGTAGAGCTCGGGATGGAGATAGGTAAAGTAGAGCTCGATACCCAGATAGGGAAAGTAGAGCTCGATATGCGGATAGGGAAAGTAGAGCTCAATACGGGTATAGGGAAGGTAGAGCTCGATATGGAGATAGGGAAAGTAGAGCTCGATATGGGGATACGGAAAGTAGAGCTCGATATGGGGATAGGCAAAGTAGAGCTCGATATGGGGTAGGGAAAGTAGAGCTCGATATGGGGATAGGGAAAGTAGAGATCGATACGCAGATAGGGAAAGTAGAGCTCGTTATGGGGATAGGGAAATTAGAGCTCGATATGGAGATAGGGAAATTAGAACTCGATATGGGGATAGGGAAAGTAGAGCTCGATATGGGGATAGGCACAGTAGAGCTTGAAATTGGGATAGGGAAATAAGAGCTCGATCTGGGGATAGGGAAAGTAGAGCTCGATATGGAGATAGGGAAAGTAGAGCTCGGGACGGGGATAGGGAAAGTAGAGCATGATACGTGGATAGGGAAAGTAGAGATCAATACGTGGATAGGGAAAGTAGAGCTCGAGATGGAGATAGGGAAAGTAGAGCTCGATATGGCGATACGGAAAGTAGAGCTCGATATGGACATAGGGAAAGTAGAGCTCGATAAGCGGATAGGGAAATTAGAGCTTTATATGGGGATAGGGAAATTAGAGCTGGATATGAGGATAGGGGAAGTAGAACTCGATACGGGGCTAGGGAAAGTAGAGCTCGATACGCGAATAGGGAAGTTAGAGCTCGATACACAGATAGGGAGAGTAGTGTTCGAGATGCGTTTAGGGATAATAGAGCTCGAGATGCAGATAGGGAAAGTAGAGCTCAATACGTGGCTGGGAAAGTAGAGCTCGATACGCAGATAGGAAAAGTAGAATTTGAGACACGGATAGGGAAGGTAGAGCTCGATATGGGGATAGGGAAAGTAGAGCTCGGGATGGGGATAGGGAAAGTAGAGCTCGATACGCGGATAGCGAAAGTAGAGTTCGATACGGGGATAGGGAAAGTAAAGGTCAATACGCGGGTAGGGAAAGTAGAGCTCGATATGGAGATAGGGAAAGTAGAGCTCGATATGGGGATAGTGAAAGTAGAGCTCGATATGGTGATAGGCAAAGTAGAGCTCGATATGGGCATAGGGAATGTAGAGCTCGATATGGGGATAGCTAAAGTAGACCTCGATACGCGAATAGGGAAAGTAGAGCTCAATATGGGGATAGAGAAATTAGAGCTCGATATGGAGATAGGGAAATCAGAACTCGATATAGGGATAGGGAAATAAAAGCTCGATCTGGGGATTGGGAAAGTAGAGCTCGATATGGAGAAGGGAAAGTAGAGCTCGATATGGAGATACGGAAAGTAGAGCTCGATATGGGGATACGGAAAGTAGAGCTCGATATGGGTATAGGGAAAGTAGAGCTCGATACGCGGATAGGGAAAGTAGAGCTTTATATGGGGATAGGGAAATTTGAGCTCGATATGGGGATAGGGAAAGTAGAGCTTTATATGGGGATAGGGAAAGTAGAGCTCAATACGCAGATAGGGAAAGTAGAGCTCGATACGGGGCTAGGGAAATTAGAGCTCGATACGCCGAAATGGAAAATAGAGCTCGATACACAGATAGGGAAAGTAGAGCTCGATACACAGACAGGGAAAGTAGTGCTCAAAATGCGTTTAGGGAAAATAGAGCTCGAGATGCGGATAGGGAAAGTAGAACTCAATACGGGGCTGGGAAAGTAGAGCTCGATACGCAGATAGGAAAAGTAGAGATTGAGACACGGATAGGGAAAGTAGAGCTCGATATGGGGATAGGGAAAGTAGAGCTCGGGATGGGGATAGGGAAAGTAGAGCTCGATACACAGATAGGGAAAGTAGTGCTCGAGATGCGTTTAGGGAAAATAGAGCTCGAGATGCGGATAGGGAAAGTAGAGCTCAATACGGGGCTGGGAAAGTAGAGCTCGATACGCAGACAGGAAAAGTAGAGCTTGAGACACGGATAGGGAAAGTAGAGCTCGATATGGGGATAGGGAAAGTAGAGCTCGGGATGGGGATAGGGAAAGTAGAGATCGATACGCAGGTAGGGAAAGTAGAACTCGTTATGGGGATAGGGAAATTAGAGCTCGATATGGAGATAGGGAAATTAGAACTCGATATGGGGATAGGGAAAGTAGAGCTCGATATGGGGATAGGCACAGTACAGCTTGAAATTGGGATAGGGAAATAAGAGCTCGATCTGGGGATAGGGAAAGTAGAGCTCGATATGGAGATAGGGAAAGTAGAGCTCGGGACGGGGATAGGGAAAGTAGAGCATGATACGTGGATAGGGAAAGTAGAGATCAATACGTGGATAGGGAAAGTAGAGCTCGATATGGAGATAGGGAAAGTAGAGCTCGATATGGCGATAGGCAAATTAGAGCTCGATATGGGGATATGGAAAGTAGAGTTTGATATTGGGATAGGGAAAGTAGAGATCGATTTGGGGATAGGGAAAGTAGAGCTCGATATGGGGATGGGGAAAGTAGAGCTCGATATGGGAAAAGGGAAAGTAGTGCTCGATATGGGGATAGGGAACGTAGAGCTCGATATGGGGATAGGGAAAGTAGAGCTCGATACGCGGATAGGGAAAGTAGAGCTTTATATGGGGATAGGGAAATTAGAGCTCGATATGGGGCTAGGGAAGGTAGAGCTTGATATGGGGATAGAGAAAGTAGAGCTCGATATGGGGATAGGGAAAGTAGAACTCGATACGCGGATAGGGAAAGTAGAGCTTGAGATGAGGTTAGGGAAAATAGAGCTCGAGATGTGGAAAGGGAAAGTAGAGCTCAATACGGGGATTGGGAAAGTAGAGCTCGATACGCGGATAGGGAAAGTAGAGCTCAATACACAGGTAGGGAAAGTAGAGTTCGATATGCGGATAGGGAAAGTAGAGCTTTATATGGGGAGAGTGAAATTTGAGCTCGATATGGGGATAGGGAAAGTGGAGCTTTATATGGGGATGGGGAAAGTAGAGCTCAATACGCACACAGGGAAAGTAGAGCTCGATACGGGGCTAGGGAAAGTAGAGCTCGATACGCAGATAGGGAAAATAGAGCTCGATACACAGATAGTGAAAGTAGAGCTCGATACACAGATAGGGAAAGTAGTGCTCGAGATGCGTTTAGGGAAAATAGAGCTCGAGATGCGGATAGGGAAAGTAGAGCTCAATACGGGGCTGGGAAAATAGAGCTCGATACGCAGACAGGAAAAGTAGAGCTTGAGACACGGATAGGGAAAGTAGAGCTCGATATGGGGATAGGGAAAGTAGAGCTCGATACGCGGATAGGGAAAGTAGAGCTCAATACGCCGATAGGGAAAGTAGAGCTCGATACGGGGATAGGAAAAGTAGAGCTTGATACGGGGATAGGGAAAGTAGAGCTCGATATGGTGATAGGGAAAGTAGAGCTCGATATGGGGATAGGGAAAGTAGATCTCGATATGGGAATAGGGAAAGTAGAGCTCGGGATGGAGATAGGTAAAGTAGAGCTCGATACCCAGATAGGGAAAGTAGAGCTCGATATGCGGATAGGGAAAGTAGAGCTCAATACGGGTATAGGGAAGGTAGAGCTCGATATGGAGATAGGGAAAGTAGAGCTCGATATGGGGATACGGAAAGTAGAGCTCGATATGGGGATAGGCAAAGTAGAGCTCGATATGGGGTAGGGAAAGTAGAGCTCGATATGGGGATAGGGAAAGTAGAGATCGATACGCAGATAGGGAAAGTAGAGCTCGTTATGGGGATAGGGAAATTAGAGCTCGATATGGAGATAGGGAAATTAGAACTCGATATGGGGATAGGGAAAGTAGAGCTCGATATGGGGATAGGCACAGTAGAGCTTGAAATTGGGATAGGGAAATAAGAGCTCGATCTGGGGATAGGGAAAGTAGAGCTCGATATGGAGATAGGGAAAGTAGAGCTCGGGACGGGGATAGGGAAAGTAGAGCATGATACGTGGATAGGGAAAGTAGAGATCAATACGTGGATAGGGAAAGTAGAGCTCGAGATGGAGATAGGGAAAGTAGAGCTCGATATGGCGATACGGAAAGTAGAGCTCGATATGGACATAGGGAAAGTAGAGCTCGATAAGCGGATAGGGAAATTAGAGCTTTATATGGGGATAGGGAAATTAGAGCTGGATATGAGGATAGGGGAAGTAGAACTCGATACGGGGCTAGGGAAAGTAGAGCTCGATACGCGAATAGGGAAGTTAGAGCTCGATACACAGATAGGGAGAGTAGTGTTCGAGATGCGTTTAGGGATAATAGAGCTCGAGATGCAGATAGGGAAAGTAGAGCTCAATACGTGGCTGGGAAAGTAGAGCTCGATACGCAGATAGGAAAAGTAGAATTTGAGACACGGATAGGGAAGGTAGAGCTCGATATGGGGATAGGGAAAGTAGAGCTCGGGATGGGGATAGGGAAAGTAGAGCTCGATACGCGGATAGCGAAAGTAGAGTTCGATACGGGGATAGGGAAAGTAAAGGTCAATACGCGGGTAGGGAAAGTAGAGCTCGATATGGAGATAGGGAAAGTAGAGCTCGATATGGGGATAGTGAAAGTAGAGCTCGATATGGTGATAGGCAAAGTAGAGCTCGATATGGGCATAGGGAATGTAGAGCTCGATATGGGGATAGCTAAAGTAGACCTCGATACGCGAATAGGGAAAGTAGAGCTCAATATGGGGATAGAGAAATTAGAGCTCGATATGGAGATAGGGAAATCAGAACTCGATATAGGGATAGGGAAATAAAAGCTCGATCTGGGGATTGGGAAAGTAGAGCTCGATATGGAGAAGGGAAAGTAGAGCTCGATATGGAGATACGGAAAGTAGAGCTCGATATGGGGATACGGAAAGTAGAGCTCGATATGGGTATAGGGAAAGTAGAGCTCGATACGCGGATAGGGAAAGTAGAGCTTTATATGGGGATAGGGAAATTTGAGCTCGATATGGGGATAGGGAAAGTAGAGCTTTATATGGGGATAGGGAAAGTAGAGCTCAATACGCAGATAGGGAAAGTAGAGCTCGATACGGGGCTAGGGAAATTAGAGCTCGATACGCCGAAATGGAAAATAGAGCTCGATACACAGATAGGGAAAGTAGAGCTCGATACACAGACAGGGAAAGTAGTGCTCAAAATGCGTTTAGGGAAAATAGAGCTCGAGATGCGGATAGGGAAAGTAGAACTCAATACGGGGCTGGGAAAGTAGAGCTCGATACGCAGATAGGAAAAGTAGAGATTGAGACACGGATAGGGAAAGTAGAGCTCGATATGGGGATAGGGAAAGTAGAGCTCGGGATGGGGATAGGGAAAGTAGAGCTCGATACACAGATAGGGAAAGTAGTGCTCGAGATGCGTTTAGGGAAAATAGAGCTCGAGATGCGGATAGGGAAAGTAGAGCTCAATACGGGGCTGGGAAAGTAGAGCTCGATACGCAGACAGGAAAAGTAGAGCTTGAGACACGGATAGGGAAAGTAGAGCTCGATATGGGGATAGGGAAAGTAGAGCTCGGGATGGGGATAGGGAAAGTAGAGATCGATACGCAGGTAGGGAAAGTAGAACTCGTTATGGGGATAGGGAAATTAGAGCTCGATATGGAGATAGGGAAATTAGAACTCGATATGGGGATAGGGAAAGTAGAGCTCGATATGGGGATAGGCACAGTAGAGCTTGAAATTGGGATAGGGAAATAAGAGCTCGATCTGGGGATGGGGAAAGTAGAGCTCGATATGGAGATAGGGAAAGTAGAGCTCGGGACGGGGATAGGGAAAGTAGAGCATGATACGTGGATAGGGAAAGTAGAGATCAATACGTGGATAGGGAAAGTAGAGCTCGATATGGAGATAGGGAAAGTAGAGCTCGATATGGCGATACGGAAAGTAGAGCTCGATATGGACATAGGGAAAGTAGAGCTCGATACGCGGATAGGGAAATTAGAGCTTTATATGGGGATAGGGAAATTAGAGCTGGATATGAGGATAGGGGAAGTAGAGCTCGATACGGGGCTAGGGAAAGTAGAGCTCGATACGCGAATAGGGAAGTTAGAGCTCGATACACAGATAGGGAGAGCAGTGTTCGAGATGTGTTTAGGGATAATAGAGCTCGAGCTGCAGATAGGGAAAGTAGAGCTCAATACGTGGCTGGGAAAGTAGAGCTCGATACGCACATAGGAAAAGTAGAAATTGAGACACGGATAGGGAGGGTAGAGCTCGATATGGGGATAGGGAAAGTAGAGCTCGGGATGCGGGATAGGGAAAGTAGAGCTCGATACGCGGATAGGGAAAGTAGAGCTCAATACGCGGATAGCGAAACTAGAGTTCGATACGTGGATAGGGAAAGTAAAGGTCAATACGCGGGTAGGGAAAGTAGAGCTCGATATGGGGATAGGGAAAGTAGAGCTCGATATGGGGATAGGGAAAGTAGAGCTCGGGATGGGGATAGGGAAAGTAGAGCTCGATACACAGATAATGAAAGTAGAGCTCGATACGCGGATAGGGAAAGTAGAGCTCAATACGCCGATAGGAAAAGTAGAGCTCGATACGGGGATAGGAAAAGTAGAGCTTGATATGGGGATAGGGAAAGTAGAGCTCGATATGGTGATAGGGAAAGTAGAGCTCGATATGGGGATAGGGAAAGTAGATCTCGATATGGGAATAGGGAAAGTAGAGCTCGGGATGGAGATAGGTAAAGTAGAGCTCGATACCCAGATAGGGAAAGTAGAGCTCGATATGCGGATAGGGAAAGTAGAGCTCAATACGGGTATAGGGAAGGTAGAGCTCGATATGTAGATAGGGAAAGTAGAGCTCGATATGGGGATACGGAAAGTAGAGCTCGATATGGGGATAGGCAAAGTAGAGCTCGATATGGGGTAGGGAAAGTAGAGCTCGGTATGGGGATAGGGAAAGTAGAGATCGATACGCAGATAGGGAAAGTAGAGCTCGTTATGGGGATAGGGAAATTAGAGCTCGATATGGAGATAGGGAAATTGGAACTCGATTTGGGGATAGGGAAAGTAGAGCTCGATATGGGGATAGGCACAGTACAGCTTGAAATTGGGATAGGGAAATAAGAGCTCGATCTGGGGATAGGGAAAGTAGAGCTCGATATGGAGATAGGGAAAGTAGAGCTCGGGACGGGGATAGGGAAAGTAGAGCATGATACGTGGATAGGGAAAGTAGAGATCAATACGTGGATAGGGAAAGTAGAGCTCGATATGGAGATAGGGAAAGTAGAGCTCGATATGGCGATAGGCAAATTAGAGCTCGATATGGGGATATGGAAAGTAGAGTTTGATATTGGGATAGGGAAAGTAGAGATCGATTTGGGGATAGGGAAAGTAGAGCTCGATATGGGGATGGGGAAAGTAGAGCTCGATATGGGAAAAGGGAAAGTAGTGCTCGATATGGGGATAGGGAACGTAGAGCTCGATATGGGGATAGGGAAAGTAGAGCTCGATACGCGGATAGGGAAAGTAGAGCTTTATATGGGGATAGGGAAATTAGAGCTCGATATGGGGCTAGGGAAGGTAGAGCTTGATATGGGGATAGAGAAAGTAGAGCTCGATATGGGGATAGGGAAAGTAGAACTCGATACGCGGATAGGGAAAGTAGAGCTTGAGATGAGGTTAGGGAAAATAGAGCTCGAGATGTGGAAAGGGAAAGTAGAGCTCAATACGGGGATTGGGAAAGTAGAGCTCGATACGCGGATAGGGAAAGTAGAGCTCAATACACAGGTAGGGAAAGTAGAGTTCGATATGCGGATAGGGAAAGTAGAGCTTTATATGGGGAGAGTGAAATTTGAGCTCGATATGGGGATAGGGAAAGTGGAGCTTTATATGGGGATGGGGAAAGTAGAGCTCAATACGCACACAGGGAAAGTAGAGCTCGATACGGGGCTAGGGAAAGTAGAGCTCGATACGCAGATAGGGAAAATAGAGCTCGATACACAGATAGTGAAAGTAGAGCTCGATACACAGATAGGGAAAGTAGTGCTCGAGATGCGTTTAGGGAAAATAGAGCTCGAGATGCGGATAGGGAAAGTAGAGCTCAATACGGGGCTGGGAAAATAGAGCTCGATACGCAGACAGGAAAAGTAGAGCTTGAGACACGGATAGGGAAAGTAGAGCTCGATATGGGGATAGGGAAAGTAGAGCTCGATACGCGGATAGGGAAAGTAGAGCTCAATACGCCGATAGGGAAAGTAGAGCTCGATACGGGGATAGGAAAAGTAGAGCTTGATACGGGGATAGGGAAAGTAGAGCTCGATATGGTGATAGGGAAAGTAGAGCTCGATATGGGGATAGGGAAAGTAGATCTCGATATGGGAATAGGGAAAGTAGAGCTCGGGATGGAGATAGGTAAAGTAGAGCTCGATACCCAGATAGGGAAAGTAGAGCTCGATATGCGGATAGGGAAAGTAGAGCTCAATACGGGTATAGGGAAGGTAGAGCTCGATATGGAGATAGGGAAAGTAGAGCTCGATATGGGGATACGGAAAGTAGAGCTCGATATGGGGATAGGCAAAGTAGAGCTCGATATGGGGTAGGGAAAGTAGAGCTCGATATGGGGATAGGGAAAGTAGAGATCGATACGCAGATAGGGAAAGTAGAGCTCGTTATGGGGATAGGGAAATTAGAGCTCGATATGGAGATAGGGAAATTAGAACTCGATATGGGGATAGGGAAAGTAGAGCTCGATATGGGGATAGGCACAGTAGAGCTTGAAATTGGGATAGGGAAATAAGAGCTCGATCTGGGGATAGGGAAAGTAGAGCTCGATATGGAGATAGGGAAAGTAGAGCTCGGGACGGGGATAGGGAAAGTAGAGCATGATACGTGGATAGGGAAAGTAGAGATCAATACGTGGATAGGGAAAGTAGAGCTCGAGATGGAGATAGGGAAAGTAGAGCTCGATATGGCGATACGGAAAGTAGAGCTCGATATGGACATAGGGAAAGTAGAGCTCGATAAGCGGATAGGGAAATTAGAGCTTTATATGGGGATAGGGAAATTAGAGCTGGATATGAGGATAGGGGAAGTAGAACTCGATACGGGGCTAGGGAAAGTAGAGCTCGATACGCGAATAGGGAAGTTAGAGCTCGATACACAGATAGGGAGAGTAGTGTTCGAGATGCGTTTAGGGATAATAGAGCTCGAGATGCAGATAGGGAAAGTAGAGCTCAATACGTGGCTGGGAAAGTAGAGCTCGATACGCAGATAGGAAAAGTAGAATTTGAGACACGGATAGGGAAGGTAGAGCTCGATATGGGGATAGGGAAAGTAGAGCTCGGGATGGGGATAGGGAAAGTAGAGCTCGATACGCGGATAGCGAAAGTAGAGTTCGATACGGGGATAGGGAAAGTAAAGGTCAATACGCGGGTAGGGAAAGTAGAGCTCGATATGGAGATAGGGAAAGTAGAGCTCGATATGGGGATAGTGAAAGTAGAGCTCGATATGGTGATAGGCAAAGTAGAGCTCGATATGGGCATAGGGAATGTAGAGCTCGATATGGGGATAGCTAAAGTAGACCTCGATACGCGAATAGGGAAAGTAGAGCTCAATATGGGGATAGAGAAATTAGAGCTCGATATGGAGATAGGGAAATCAGAACTCGATATAGGGATAGGGAAATAAAAGCTCGATCTGGGGATTGGGAAAGTAGAGCTCGATATGGAGAAGGGAAAGTAGAGCTCGATATGGAGATACGGAAAGTAGAGCTCGATATGGGGATACGGAAAGTAGAGCTCGATATGGGTATAGGGAAAGTAGAGCTCGATACGCGGATAGGGAAAGTAGAGCTTTATATGGGGATAGGGAAATTTGAGCTCGATATGGGGATAGGGAAAGTAGAGCTTTATATGGGGATAGGGAAAGTAGAGCTCAATACGCAGATAGGGAAAGTAGAGCTCGATACGGGGCTAGGGAAATTAGAGCTCGATACGCCGAAATGGAAAATAGAGCTCGATACACAGATAGGGAAAGTAGAGCTCGATACACAGACAGGGAAAGTAGTGCTCAAAATGCGTTTAGGGAAAATAGAGCTCGAGATGCGGATAGGGAAAGTAGAACTCAATACGGGGCTGGGAAAGTAGAGCTCGATACGCAGATAGGAAAAGTAGAGATTGAGACACGGATAGGGAAAGTAGAGCTCGATATGGGGATAGGGAAAGTAGAGCTCGGGATGGGGATAGGGAAAGTAGAGCTCGATACACAGATAGGGAAAGTAGTGCTCGAGATGCGTTTAGGGAAAATAGAGCTCGAGATGCGGATAGGGAAAGTAGAGCTCAATACGGGGCTGGGAAAGTAGAGCTCGATACGCAGACAGGAAAAGTAGAGCTTGAGACACGGATAGGGAAAGTAGAGCTCGATATGGGGATAGGGAAAGTAGAGCTCGGGATGGGGATAGGGAAAGTAGAGATCGATACGCAGGTAGGGAAAGTAGAACTCGTTATGGGGATAGGGAAATTAGAGCTCGATATGGAGATAGGGAAATTAGAACTCGATATGGGGATAGGGAAAGTAGAGCTCGATATGGGGATAGGCACAGTAGAGCTTGAAATTGGGATAGGGAAATAAGAGCTCGATCTGGGGATAGGGAAAGTAGAGCTCGATATGGAGATAGGGAAAGTAGAGCTCGGGACGGGGATAGGGAAAGTAGAGCATGATACGTGGATAGGGAAAGTAGAGATCAATACGTGGATAGGGAAAGTAGAGCTCGATATGGAGATAGGGAAAGTAGAGCTCGATATGGCGATACGGAAAGTAGAGCTCGATATGGACATAGGGAAAGTAGAGCTCGATACGCGGATAGGGAAATTAGAGCTTTATATGGGGATAGGGAAATTAGAGCTGGATATGAGGATAGGGGAAGTAGAGCTCGATACGGGGCTAGGGAAAGTAGAGCTCGATACGCGAATAGGGAAGTTAGAGCTCGATACACAGATAGGGAGAGCAGTGTTCGAGATGTGTTTAGGGATAATAGAGCTCGAGCTGCAGATAGGGAAAGTAGAGCTCAATACGTGGCTGGGAAAGTAGAGCTCGATACGCACATAGGAAAAGTAGAAATTGAGACACGGATAGGGAGGGTAGAGCTCGATATGGGGATAGGGAAAGTAGAGCTCGGGATGCGGGATAGGGAAAGTAGAGCTCGATACGCGGATAGGGAAAGTAGAGCTCAATACGCGGATAGCGAAACTAGAGTTCGATACGTGGATAGGGAAAGTAAAGGTCAATACGCGGGTAGGGAAAGTAGAGCTCGATATGGGGATAGGGAAAGTAGAGCTCGATATGGGGATAGGGAAAGTAGAGCTCGGGATGGGGATAGGGAAAGTAGAGCTCGATACACAGATAATGAAAGTAGAGCTCGATACGCGGATAGGGAAAGTAGAGCTCAATACGCCGATAGGAAAAGTAGAGCTCGATACGGGCATAGGAAAAGTAGAGCTTGATATGGGGATAGGGAAAGTAGAGCTCGATATGGTGATAGGGAAAGTAGAGCTCGATATGGGGATAGGGAAAGTAGAGCTCGATATGGGAATAGGGAAAGTAGAGCTCGGGATGGAGATAGGTAAAGTAGAGCTCGATACCCAGATAGGGAAAGTAGAGCTCGATATGCGGATAGGGAAAGTAGAGCTCAATACGGGTATAGGGAAGGTAGAGCTCGATACGCAGATAGGGAAAGTAGAGCTCGATATGGGATACGGAAAGTAGAGCTCGATATGGGGATAGGCAAAGTAGAGCTCGATATGGGGTAGGGAAAGTAGAGCTCGGTATGGGGATAGGGAAAGTAGAGCTCGATACGCAGATAGGGAAAGTAGAGCTCGTTATGGGGATAGGGAAATTAGAGCTCGATATGGAGATAGGGAAATTAGAACTCGATATGGGTATAGGGAAAGTAGAGCTCGATATGGGGATAGGCACAGTAGAGCTCGAAATTGGGATAGGGAAATAAGAGCTCGATCTGGGGATAGGGAAAGTAGAGCTCGATATGGAGATAGGGAAAGTAGAGCTCGGGACGGGGATAGGGAAAGTAGAGCATGATACGTGGATAGGGAAAGTAGAGATCAATACGTGGATAGGGAAAGTAGAGCTCGATATGGAGATAGGGAAAGTAGAGCTCGATATGGCGATACGGAATGTAGAGCTCTATATGGACATAGGGAAAGTAGAGCTCGATACTCGGATAGGGAAATTAGAGCTTTATATGGGGATAGGGAAATTAGAGCTCGATATGAGGATAGGGGAAGTAGAACTCGATACGGGGCTAGGGAAAGTAGAGCTCGATACGCGAATAGGGAAGATAGAGCTCGATACACAGAGAAGTAGAGCTCGATGCACAGATAGGGAGAGTAGTGTTCGAGATGCGTTTAGGGATAATAGAGCTCGAGATGCGGATAGGGAAAGTAGAGCTCAATACGTGGCTGGGAAAGTAGAGCTCGATACGCAGATAGGAAAAGTAGAATTTGAGACACGGATAGGGAAGGTAGAGCTCGATATGGGGATAGGGAAAGTAGAGCTCGGGATGCGGGATAGGGAAAGTAGAGCTCGATACACGGATAGGGATAGTAGAGCTCAATACGCGGATAGCGAAAGTAGAGTTCGATACGGGGATAGGGAAAGTAGAGGTCAATACGCGGGTAGGGAAAGTAGAGCTCGATATGGAGATAGGGAAAGTAGAGCTCGATATGGGGATACAGAAAGTAGAGCTCGATATGGGGATAGGCAAAGTAGAGCTCGATATGGGCATAGGGAATGTAGAGCTCGATATGGGGATAGGGAAAGTAGACCTCGATACGCGAATAGTGAAAGTAGAGCTCAATATGGGGATAGGGAAATTAGAGCTCGATATGGAGATAGGGAAATTAGAACTCGATATAGGGATAGGGAAATAAAAGCTCGATCTGGGGATTGGGAAAGTAGAGCTCGATATGGAGATAGGGAAAGTAGAGCTCGGGATGGGGATAGGGAAAGTAGAGCATGATACGTGGATAGGGAAAGTAGAGATCGATACGCGGGTAGGGAAAGTAGAGCTCGATATGGAGATACGGAAAGTAGAGCTCGATATGGGGATGCAGAAAGTAGAGCTCGATATGGGTATAGGGAAAGTAGAGCTCGATACGCGGATAGGGAAAGTAGAGCTTTATATGGGGATAGGGAAATTTGAGCTCGATATGGGGATAGGGAAAGTAGAGCTTTATATGGGGATAGGGAAAGTAGAGCTCAATACGCAGATAGGGAAAGTAGAGCTCGATACGGGGCTAGGGAAATTAGAGCTCGATACGCCGAAATGGAAAATAGAGCTCGATACACAGATAGGGAAAGTAGAGCTCGATACACAGACAGGGAAAGTAGTGCTCGAGATGCGTTTAGGGAAAATAGAGCTCGAGATGCGGATAGGGAAAGTAGAACTCAATACGGGGCTGGGAAAGTAGAGCTCGAACCGCAGATAGGAAAAGTAGAGATTGAGACACGGATAGGGAAAGTAGAGCTCGATATGGGGATAGGGAAAGTAGAGCTCGGGATGGGGATAGGGAAAGTAGAGCTCGATACACAGATAGGGAAAGTAGTGCTCGAGATGCGTTTAGGGAAAATAGAGCTCGAGAAGCGGATAGGGAAAGTAGAGCTCAATACGGGGCTGGGAAAGTAGAGCTCGATACGCAGACAGGAAAAGTAGAGCTTGAGACACGGATAGGGAAAGTAGAGCTCGATATGGGGATAGGGAAAGTAGAGCTCGGGATGGGGATAGGGAAAGTAGAGCTCGATACACAGATAGGGAAAGTAGAGCTCGATACGCGGATAGGGAAAGTCGAGCTCAATACGCCGATAGGGAAAGTGGAGCTCGATACGGGGATAGGAAAAGTAGAGCTTGATATGGGGATAGGGAAAGTAGAGCTCGATATGGTGATAGGGAAAGTAGAGCTCGATATGGAGATAGGGAAAGTACAGCTCGATATGGGAATAGGCAAATTAGTGCTCGATATGGGGAGAGGGAAAGTAGAGCTCGATACGCGGATAGGAAAAGTAGAGCTTGATATGGGGATAGGGAAAGTAGAGCTCGATATGGTGATAGGGAAAGTAGAGCTCGATATGGGGATAGGGAAAGTAGAGCTCGATAAGGGAATCGGCAAAGTAATGCTCGATATGGGGATAGGGAAAGTAGAGCTCGATATGGGGATAGGGAAAGTAGAGCTCGATATGCGGATAGGGAATGTAGAGCTTTATATGGGGATAGGGAAATTAGAGCTCGATATGGGGACAGGGAAAGTAGAGCTTGATATGGGGATAGGGAAAGTAGAGCTCGATATGGGGATAGGGAAAGTAGAGCTTGAGATGAGGTTAGGGAAAATAGAGCTCGAGATGCGGAAAGGGAAAGTAGAGCTCAATACGGGGAAAGGGAAAGTTGAGCTCGATACGCGGAAAGGGAAAGTAGAGCTCGATACACAGATAGGGAAAGTAGAGCTCGATATGCGGATAGGGAAAGTAGAGCTCAATACGGGGATAGGGAAAGTAGAGCTCGATACGCAGATAGGGAATGTAGAGCTCGATATGCGGATACGAAAAGTAGAGCTCGATATGTGGACAGGAAAAACAGAGCTCGATACGCAGATAGGGAAAGTACAGCTTGGGACAGGGATAGGGAAAGTAGAGCTCGAGATGCGGATAGGGAAAGTAGAGCTCGATACGCGGATCGGGAAAGTAGGGCTCGATACGCGGATAGGGAAAGTAGAGCTCGATACGCGGATAGGGAAAGTAGAGCTCGATATGCGGATAGGGAAAGTAGAGCTCGATATGGTGATAGGGAAAGTAGAGCTCGATACACGGATAGGGAAAGTAGAGCTCGATATGGGGATAGGGAAAGTAGAGCTCGATACGCGGATAGGGAAAGTAGAGCTCGGTATGGGGATAGGGAATTTAGAGCTCGATATGGGTATAGGGAAAGAAGAACTCGATACGCAGAGAGGAAAAGTAGAGCTCGATATGGGGATAGGGTAAGTAGAACTCGATATGGGGATAGGGAAAGTGGAGCTCGATATGGAGTTAGGGAAAGTAGAACTCGATATGGGGATAGGCAAATTAGAGCTCGATATGGGGATATGGAAAGTAGAGTTTGATATTGGGATAGGGAAAGTAGAGATCGATTTGGGGATAGGGAAAGTAGAGCTCGATACGCGGAAAGGAAAAGTAGAGCTTGATATGGGGATAGGGAAAGTAGAGCTCGGGATGGAGATAGGTAAAGTAGAGCTCGATACCCAGATAGGGAAAGTAGAGCTCGATATGCGGATAGGGAAAGTAGAGCTCAATACGGGTATAGGGAAGGTAGAGCTCGATATGTAGATAGGGAAAGTAGAGCTCGATATGGGGATACGGAAAGTAGAGCTCGATATGGGGATAGGCAAAGTAGAGCTCGATATGGGGTAGGGAAAGTAGAGCTCGATATGGGGATAGGGAAAGTAGAGATCGATACGCAGATAGGGAAAGTAGAGCTCGTTATGGGGATAGGGAAATTAGAGCTCGATATGGAGATAGGGAAATTGGAACTCGATTTGGGGATAGGGAAAGTAGAGCTCGATATGGGGATAGGCACAGTAAAGCTTGAAATTGGGATAGGGAAATAAGAGCTCGATCTGGGGATAGGGAAAGTAGAGCTCGATATGGAGATAGGGAAAGTAGAGCTCGGGACGGGGATAGGGAAAGTAGAGCATGATACGTGGATAGGGAAAGTAGAGATCAATACGTGGATAGGGAAAGTAGAGCTCGATATGGAGATAGGGAAAGTAGAGCTCGATATGGCGATACGGAAAGTAGAGCTCGATATGGACATAGGGAAAGTAGAGCTCGATACGCGGATAGGGAAATTAGAGCTTTATATGGGGATAGGGAAATTAGAGCTCGATATGAGGATAGGGGAAGTAGAACTCGATACGGGGCTAGGGAAAGTAGAGCTCGATACGCGAATAGGGAAGATAGAGCTCGATACACAGATAGGGAGAGTAGTGTTCGAGATGCGTTTAGGGATAATAGAGCTCGAGATGCGGATATGGAAAGTAGAGCTCAATATGTGGCTGGGAAAGTAGAGCTCGATACGCAGATAGGAAAAGTAGAATTTGAGACACGGATAGGGAAGGTAGAGCTCGATATGGGGATAGGGAAAGTAGAGCTCGGGATGCGGGATAGGGAAAGTAGAGCTCGATACACGGATAGGGATAGTAGAGCTCAATACGCGGATAGCGAAAGTAGAGTTCGATACGGGGATAGGGAAAGTAGAGGACAATACGCGGGTAGGGAAAGTAGAGCTCGATATGGAGATAGGGAAAGTAGAGCTCGATATGGGGATAGAGAAAGTAGAGCTCGATATGGGGATAGGCAAATTAGAGCTAGATATGGGCATAGGGAATGTAGAGCTCGATATGGGTATAGGGAAAGTAGACCACGCTACGCGAATAGGGAAAGTAGAGCTCAATATGGGAATAGGGAAATTAGAGCTCGATATGGAGATAGGGAAATTAGAACTCGATATAGGGATAGGGAAATAAAAGCTAGATCTGGGGATTGGGAAAGTAGAGCTCGATATGGAGAAGGGAAAGTAGAGCTCGGGATGGGGATAGGGAAAGTAGAGCATGATACGTGGATAGGGAAAGTAGAGATCGATACGCGGTTAGGGAAAGTAGAGCTCGATATGGAGATACGGAAAGTAGAGCTCGATATGGGGATACGGAAAGTAGCGCTCGATATGGGTATAGGGAAAGTAGAGCTCGATACGCGGATAGGGAAAGTAGAGCTTTATATGGGGATAGGGAAATTTGAGCTCGATATGGGGATAGGGAAAGTAGAGCTTTATATGGGGATAGGGAAAGTAGAGCTCAATACGCAGATAGGGAAAGTAGAGCTCGATACGGGGCTAGGGAAATTAGAGCTCGATACGCCGAAATGGAAAAAAGAGCTCGATACACTGATAGGGAAAGTAGAGCTCGATACACAGACAGGGAATGTAGTGCTCGAGATGCGTTTAGGGAAAATAGAGCTCGAGATGCGGATAGGGAAAGTAGAACTCAATACGGGGCTGGGAAAGTAGAGCTCGATACGCAGATAGGAAAAGTAGAGATTGAGACACGGATAGGGAAAGTAGAGCTCGATATGGGGATAGGGAAAGTAGAGCTCGGGATGGGGATAGGGAAAGTAGAGCTCGATACACAGATAGGGAAAGTAGTGCTCGAGATGCGTTTAGGGAAAATAGAGCTCGAGAAGCAGATAGGGAATGTAGAGCTCAATATGGGGTGGGAAAGTAGAGCTCGATACGCAGACAGGAAAAGTAGAGCTTGAGACACGGATAGGGAAAGTAGAGCTCGATATGGGGATAGGGAAAGTAGAGCTCGGGATGGGGATAGGGAAAGTAGAGCTCGATACACAGATAGGGAAAGTAGAGCTCGATACGCGGATAGGGAAAGTCGAGCTCAACACGCCGATAGGGAAAGTGGAGCTCGATACGGGGATAGGAAAAGTAGAGCTTGATATGGGGATAGGGAAAGTAGAGCTCGATATGGTGATAGGGAAAGTAGAGCTCGATATGGAGATAGGGAAAGTAGAGCTCGATATGGGAATAGGCAAATTAGTGCTCGATATGGGGAGAGGGAAAGTAGAGCTCGATACGCGGATAGGAAAAGTAGAGCTTGATATGGGGATAGGGAAAGTAGAGCTCGATATGGTGATAGGGAAAGTAGAGCTCGATATGGGGATAGGGAAAGTAGAGCTCGATAAGGGAATTGGCAAAGTAATGCTCGATATGGGGATAGGGAAAGTAGAGCTCGATATGGGGATAGGGAAAGTAGAGCTCGATATGCGGATAGGGAATGTAGAGCTTTATATGGGGATAGGGAAATTAGAGCTCGATATGGGGACAGGGAAAGTAGAGCTTGATATGGGGATAGGGAAAGTAGAACTCGATATGGGGATAGGGAAAGTAGAGCTTGAGATGAGGTTAGGGAAAATAGAGCTCGAGATGCGGAAAGGGAAAGTAGAGCTCAATACGGGGATAGGGAAAGTAGAGCTCGATACGCGGAAAGGGAAAGTAGAGCTCGATACACAGATAGGGAAAGTAGAGCTCGATATGCGGATAGGGAAAGTAGATCTCAATACGGGGATAGGGAAAGTAGAGCTCGATACGCGGATAGGGAATGTAGAGCTCGATATGCGGATACGAAAAGTAGAGCTCGATATGTGGACAGGAAAAACAGAGCTCGATACGCAGATAGGGAAAGTACAGCTTGGGACAGGGATAGGGAAAGTAGAGCTCGAGATGCGGATAGGGAAAGTAGAGCTCGATACGCGGATCGGGAAAGTAGGGCTCGATACGCGGATAGGGAAAGTAGAGCTCGATACGCGGATAGGGAAAGTAGAGCTCGATATGCGGATAGGGAAAGTAGAGCTCGATATGGTGATAGGGAAAGTAGAGCTCGATACACGGATAGGGAAAGTAGAGCTCGATATGGGGATAGGGAAAGTAGAGCTCGATACGCGGATAGGGAAAGTAGAGCTCGGTATGGGGATAGGGAATTTAGAGCTCGATATGGGTATAGGGAAAGAAGAACTCGATACGCAGATAGGAAAAGTAGAGCTCGATATGGGGATAGGGTAAGTAGAACTCGATATGGGGATAGGGAAAGTGGAGCTCGATATGGAGTTAGGGAAAGTAGAACTCGATATGGGGATAGGCAAATTAGAGCTCGATATGGGGATATGGAAAGTAGAGTTTGATATTGGGATAGGGAAAGTAGAGATCGATTTGGGGATAGGGAAAGTAGAGCTCGATACGCGGAAAGGAAAAGTAGAGCTTGATATGGGGATAGGGAAAGTAGTGCTCGATATGGGGATAGGGAACGTAGAGCTCGATATGGGGATAGGGAAAGTAGAGCTCGATACGCGGATAGGGAAAGTAGAGATTTATATGGGGATAGGGAAATTAGAGCTCGATATGGGGATAGGGAAGGTAGAGCTTGATATGGGGATAGAGAAAGTAGAGCTCGATATGGGGATAGGGAAAGTAGAACTCGATACGCGGATAGGGAAAGTAGAGCTTGAGTTGAGGTTAGGGAAAATAGAGCTCGAGATGCGGAAAGGGAAAGTAGAGCTCAATACGGGCATTGGGAAAGTAGAGCTCGATACGCGGATAGGGAAAGTAGAGCTAAATACACAGGTAGGGAAAGTAGAGCTCGATATGCGGATAGGGAAAGTAGAGCTTTATATGGGGAGAGTGAAATTTGAGCTCTATAAGGGGATAGGGAAAGTGGAGCTTTATATGGGGATGGGGAAAGTAGAGCTCAATACACACATAGGGAAAGTAGAGCTCGATACGGGGCTAGGGAAAGTAGAGCTCGATACGCGGATAGGGAAAATAGAGCTCGATACACAGATAGGGAAAGTAGAGCTCGATACACAGATAGGGAAAGTAGTGCTCGAGATGCGTTTAGGGAAAATAGAGCTCGAGATGCGGATAGGGAAAGTAGAGCTCAATACGGGGATGGGAATGTAGAGCTCGATACGCAGACAGGAAAAGTAGAGCTTGAGACACGGATAGGGAAAGTAGAGCTCGATATGGGAATAGGGAAAGTAGAGCTCGGGATGGGGATAGGGAAATTAGAGCTCGATACACAGATAGGGAAAGTAGAGCTCGATACGCGGATAGGGAAAGTTGAGCTCAATACGCCGATAGGGAAAGTAGAGCTCGATACGGGGATAGGAAAAGTAGAGCTTGATATGGGGATAGGGAAAGTAGAGCTCGATATGGTGATAGGGAAAGTAGAGCTCGATATGGGGATAGGGAAAGTAGAGCTCGATATTGGAATAGGGAAAATAGAGCTCGGGATGGAGATAGGTAAAGTAGAGCTCGATACCCAGATAGGGAAAGTAGAGCTCGATATGCGGATAGGGAAAGTAGAGCTCAATACGGGTATAGGGAAGGTAGAGCTCGATATGGAGATAGGGAAAGTAGAGCTCGATATGGGGATACGGAAAGTAGAGCTCGATATGGGGTAGTGAAAGTGTAGCTCGATATGGGGATAGGGAAAGTAGAGCTCGATACGCAGATAGGGAAAGTAGAGCTCGTTATGGGGATAGGGAAATTAGAGCTCGATATGGAGATAGGGAAATTAGAACTCGATATGGGGATAGGGAAAGTAGAGCTCGATATGGGGATAGGCACAGAAGAGCTCGAAATTGGGATAGGGAAATAAGAGCTCGATCTGGGGATAGGGAAAGTAGAGCTCGATATGGAGATAGGGAAAGTAGAGCTCGGGACGAGGATAGGGAAAGTAGAGCATGATACGTGGATAGGGAAAGTAGAGATCAATACGTGGATAGGGAAAGTAGAGCTCGATATGGCGATACGGAAAGTAGAGCTCGATATGGACATAGGGAAAGTAGAGCTCGATACGCGGATAGGGAAATTAGAGCTTTATATGGGGATAGGGAAATTAGAGCTCGATATGAGGATAGGGGAAGTAGAGCTCGATACGGGGCTAGGGAAAGTAGAGCTCGATACGCGGATAGGGAAGATAGAGCTCGATACACAGATAGGGAAATTAGAGCTCGATGCACAGATAGGGAAAGTAGTGTTCGAGATGCGTTTAGGGAAAATAGAGCTCGAGATGCGGATAGGGAAATTAGAGCTCAATACGGGGCTGGGAAAGTAGAGCTCGATACGCAGATAGGAAAAGAAGAATTTGAGACACGGATAGGGAAGGTAGAGCTCGATATGGGGATAGGGAAAGTAGAGCTTGGGATGGGGATAGGGAAAGTAGAGCTCGATACGCGGATAGGGAAAGTAGAGCTCAATACGGGGATTGGGAAAGTAGACCTCGATATGCGGATAGGGAAAGTAGAGCTCAATACACAGGTAGGGAAAGTAGAGCTCGATATGCGGATAGGGAAAGTCGAGCTTTATATGGGGAGAGTGAATTTTGAGCTCGATATGGGGATAGGGAAAGTGGAGCTTTATATGGGGATGGGGAAAGTAGAGCTCAATACGCACATAGGGAAAGTAGAGCTCGATACGGGGCTAGGGAAAGTAGAGCTCGATACGCGGATAGGGAAAGTAGAGCTCAATACGCGGATAGCGAAAGTAGAGTTCGATACGGGGATAGGGAAAGTAAAGGTCAATACGCGGGTAGGGAAAGTAGAGCTCGATATGGAGATAGGGAAAGTAGAGCTCGATATGGGAATAGAGAAAGTAGAGCTCGATATGGGGATAGGCAAAGTAGAGCTCGATATGGGCATAGGGAATGTAGAGCTCGATGTGGGGATAGGGAAAGTAGACCTCGATACGCGAATAGAGAAAGTAGAGCTCAATATGGGGATAGGGAAATTAGAGCCCGATATGGAGATAGGGAAATTAGAACTCGATATAGGGATAGGGAAATAAAAGCTCGATCTGGGGATTGGGAAAGTAGAGCTCGATATGGAGATAGGGAAAGTAGAGCTCAGGATGGGGATAAGGAAAGTAGAGCATGATACGTGGATAGGGAAATTAGAGTTCGATACGCGGGTAGGGAAAGTAGAGCTCGATATGGAGATACGGAAAGTAGAGCTCGATATGGGGATACGGAAAGTAGAGCTCGATATGGGTATAGGGAAAGTAGAGCTCGATTCGTGGATAGGGAATAGTAGAGCTTTATATGGGGATAGGGAAATTTGAGCTCGATATGGGGATAGGGAAAGTAGAGCTTTATATGGGGATAGGGAAAGTAGAGCTCAATACGCAAATAGGGAAAATAGAGCTCGATACGGGGCTAGGGAAATTTGAGCTCGATACGACGAAATGGAAAATAGAGCTCGATACACAGATAGGGAAAGTAGAGCTCGATACCCAGACAAGGAAAGTAGTGCTCGAGATGCGTTTAGGGAAAATAGAGCTCTAGATGCGGAGAGGGAAAGTAGAACTCAATACGGGGCTGGGAAAGTAGAGCTCGTTACGCAGATAGGAAAAGTAGAGATTGAGACACGGATAGGGAAAGTAGAGCTCGATATGGGGATAGGGAAAGTAGAGCTTGGGTTCGGGATAGGGAAAGTAGAGCTCGATACACAGATAGGGGAAGTAGTGCTCGAGATGCGTTTTGGGGAAAATAGAGCTCGAGATGCGGATAGGGAAAGCAGAGCTCAATACGGGGCTGGGAAAGTAGAGCTCGATACGCAGACAGGAAAAGTAGAGCTTGAGACACGGATAGGGAAAGTAGAGCTCGATATGGGGATAGGGAAAGTAGAGCTCGGGATGGGGATAGGGAAAGTAGAGCTCGATACGCGGATAGGGAAATTAGAGCTCAATACGCCAATACGGAAAGTGGAGCTCGATACGGGGAAAGGAAAAGTAGAGCTTGATATGGGGATAGGGAAAGTAGAGCTCGATATGGTGATAGGGAAAGTAGAGCTCGATATGGAGATAGGGAAAGTAGAGCTCGATATGGGAATAGGCAAAGTAGTGCTCGATATGGGGAGAGGGAAAGTAGAGCTCGATACGCGGATAGGAAAACTAGAGCTTGATATGGGGATAGGGAAAGTAGAGCTCGATATGGGGATAGGGAAAGTAGAGCTCGATAAGGGAATCGGCAAAGTAATGCTCGATATGGGGATAGGGAAAGTAGAGCTCGATATGGGGATAGGGAAAGTAGAGCTCGATATGCAGATAGGGAAAGTAGAGCTTTATATGGGGATAGGGAAATTAGAGCTCGATATGGGGACAGGGGAAGTAGAGCTTGATATGGGGATAGGGAAAGTAGAGCTCGATATGGGGATAGGGAAAGTAGAGCTTGAGATGAGGTTAGGGAAAATAGAGCTCGAGATGCGGAAAGGGAAAGTAGAGCTCAATACGGGGATAGGGAAAGTAGAGCTCCATACGCGGAAAGGGAACGTAGAGCTCGATACACAGATAGGGAAAGTAGAGCTCGATATGCGGATAGGGAAAGTAGAGCTCAATACGGGGATAGGGAAAGTAGAGCTCGATACGCGGATAGGGAATGTAGAGCTCGATATGCGGATACGAAAAGTAGAGCTCGATATGTGGACAGGGAAAACAGAGCTCGATACGCAGATAGGGAAAGTACAGCTTGGGACAGGGATAGGGAAAGTAGAGCTCGAGATGCGGATAGGGAAAGTAGAGCTCGGTATGGGGATAGGGAATTTAGAGCTTGATATGGGAATAGGGAAAGAAGAACTCGATACGCAGATAGGGAAAGTAGAGCTCGATATGGGGATAGGGTAAGTAGAGCTCGATATGGGGATAGGGAAAGTGGAGCTCGATATGGAGATAGGGAAAGTTGAACTCGATATGGGGATAGGGAACGTAGAGCTCGATATGGCGATAGGCAAATTAGAGCTCGATATGGGGATATGGAAAGTAGAGTTTGATATTGGGATAGGGAAAGTAGAGATCGATTTGGGGATAGGGAAAGTAGAGCTCGATACGCGGATAGGAAAAGTAGAGCTTGATATGGGGATAGGGAAAGTAGAGCTCGATATGGGAATAGGGAAAGTAGTGCTCGATATGGGGATAGGGAACGTAGAGCTCGATATGGGGATAGGGAAAGTAGAGCTCGATACGCGGATAGGGAAAGTAGAGCTTTATATGGGGATAGGGAAATTAGAGCTCGATATGGGGATAGGGAAGGTAGAGCTTGATATGGGGATAGAGAAAGTAGAGCTCGATATGGGGATAGGGAAAGTAGAAAACGATACGCGGATAGGGAAAGTAGAGCTTGAGATGAGGTTAGGGAAAATAGAGCTCGAGATGCGGAAAGGGAAAGTAGAGCTCAATACGGGGATTGGGAAAGTAGAGCTCGATACGCGGATAGGGAAGGTAGAGCTCAATACACAGATAGGGAAAGTAGAGCTCGATATGCGGATAGGGAAAGTCCAGCTTTATATGGGGAGAGTGAAATTTGAGCTCGATATGGGGATAGGGAAAGTGGAGCTTTATATGGGGATGGGGAAAGTAGAGGTCAATACGCACATAGGGAAAGTAGAGCTCGATACGGGGCTAGGGAAAGTAGAGCTCGATACGCGGATAGGGAAAATAGAGCTCGATACACAGATAGGGAAAGTAGAGCTCGATACACAGATAGGGAAAGTAGTGCTCGAGATGCGTTTAGGGAAAATAGAGCTCGAGATTCGGATAGGGAAAGTAGAGCTCAATACGGGGCTGGGAAAGTAGAGCTCGATACGCAGACAGGAAAAGTAGAGCTTGAGACACGGATAGGGAAAGTAGAGTTTGATATGGGGATAGGGAAAGTAGAGCTCGGGATGGGGATAGGGAAAGTAGAGCTCGATACACAGATAGGGAAAGTAGAGCTCGATACGCGGATAGGGAAAGTAGAGCTCAATACGCCGATAGGGAAAGTAGATCTCGATACGGGGATAGGAAAAGTAGAGCTTGATATGGGGATAGGGAAAGTAGAGCTCGATATGGTGATAGGGAAAGTAGAGCTCGATATGGGGATAGGGAAAGTAGAGCTCGATATGCGAATAGGGAAAGTAGAGCTCGGGATGGAGATAGGTAAAGTAGAGCTCGATACCCAGATAGGGAAAGTAGAGCTCGATATGCGGATAGGGAAAGTAGAGCTCAATACGGGTATAGGGAAGGTAGAGCTCGATATGGAGATAGGGAAAGTAGAGCTCGATATGCGGATACGGAAAGTAGAGCTCGATATGGGGATAGGCAAAGTAGAGCTCGATATGGGGTAGGGAAAGTAGAGCTCGATATGGGGATAGGGAAAGTAGAGCTCGATACGCAGATAGGGAAAGTAGAGCTCGTTATGGGGATAGGGAAATTAGAGCTCGATATGGAGATAGGGAAATTAGAACTCGATATGGGTATAGGGAAAGTAGAGCTCGATATGGGGATAGGCACAGTAGAGCTCGAAATTGGGATAGGGAAATAAGAGCTCGATCTGGGGATAGGGAAAGTAGAGCTCGATATGGAGATAGGGAAAGTAGAGCTCGCGACGGTGATAGGGAAAGTAGAGCATGATGCGTGGATAGGGAAAGTAGAGCTCGATATGGAGATAGGGAAAGTAGAGCTCGATATGGCGATACGGAAAGTAGAGCTCGATATGGACATAGGGAAAGTAGAGCTCGATACGCGGATAGGGAAATTAGAGCTTTATATGGGGATAGGGAAATTAGAGCTCGATATGAGGATAGGGGAAGTAGAGCTCGATACGGGGCTAGGGAAAGTAGAGCTCGATACGCGAACAGGGAAGATAGAGCTCGATACACAGAAGAGGAAAGTAGAGCTCGATGCACAGATAGGGAGAGTAGTGTTCTAGATGCGTTTAGGGATAATAGAGCTCGAGATGCGGATAGGGAAAGTAGAGCTCAATACGGGGCTGGGAAAGTAGAGCTCGATACGCAGATAGGAAAAGTAGAATTTGAGACACGGATAGGGAAGGTAGAGCTCGATATGGGGATAGGGAAAGTAGAGCTCGGGATGCGGGATAGGGAAAGTAGAGCTCGATACGCGGATAGGGAAAGTAGAGCTCAATACGCGGATAGCGAAAGTAGAGTTCGATACGGGGATAGGGAAAGTAGAGGTCAATACGCGGGTAGCGAAAGTAGAGCTCGATATGGAGATAGGGAAAGTAGAGCTCGATATGGGGATACAGAAAGTAGAGCTCGATAAAGGGATAGGCAAAGTAGAGCTCGATATGGGCATAGGGAATGTAGAGCTCGATATGGGGATAGGGAAAGTAGACCTCGATATGCGAATAGTGAAAGTAGAGCTCAATATGGGGATAGGGAAATTAGAGCTCGATATGGAGATAGGGAAATTAGAACTCGATATAGGGATAGGGAAATAAAAGCTCGATCTGGGGATTGGGAAAGTAGAGCTCGATATGGAGATAGGGAAAGTAGAGCTCGGGATGGGGATAGGGAAAGTAGAGCATGATACGTGGATAGGGAAAGTAGAGATCGATACGCGGTTAGGGAATGTAGAGCTCGCTATGGAGATACGGAAAGTAGAGCTCGATATGGGGATACGGAAAGTAGAGCTCGATATGGGTATAGGGAAAGTAGAGCTCGATACGCGGATAGGGAAAGTAGAGCTTTATATGGGGATAGGGAAATTTGAGCTCGATATGGGGATAGGGAAAGTAGAGCTTTATATGGGGATAGGGAAAGTAGAGCTCAATACGCAGATAGGGAAAGTAGAGCTCGATACGGGGCTAGGGAAATTAGAGCTCGATACGCCAAAATGGAAAATAGAGCTCGATACACAGATAGGGAAAGTAGAGCTCGATACACAGACAGGGAAAGTAGAGCTCGGGATGCGGGATAGGGAAAGTAGAGCTCGATACACGGATAGGGATAGTAGAGCTCAATACGCGGATAGCGAAAGTAGAGTTCGATACGGGGATAGGGAAAGTAGAGGTCAATACGCGGGTAGGGAAAGTAGAGCTCGATATGGAGATAGGGAAAGTAGAGCTCGATATGGGGATAGAGAAAGTAGAGCTCGATATGGGGATAGGCAAATTAGAGCTAGATATGGGCATAGGGAATGTAGAGCTCGATATGGGTATAGGGAAAGTAGACCTCGATACGCGAATAGGGAAAGTAGAGCTCAATATGGGAATAGGGAAATTAGAGCTCGATATGGAGATAGGGAAATTAGAACTCGATATAGGGATAGGGAAATAAAAGCTAGATCTGGGGATTGGGAAAGTAGAGCTCGATATGGAGAAGGGAAAGTAGAGCTCGGGATGGGGATAGGGAAAGTAGAGCATGATACGTGGATAGGGAAAGTAGAGATCGATACGCGGTTAGGGAAAGTAGAGCTCGATATGGAGATACGGAAAGTAGAGCTCGATATGGGTATACGGAAAGTAGCGCTCGATATGGGTATAGGGAAAGTAGAGCTCGATACGCGGATAGGGAAAGTAGAGCTTTATATGGGGATAGGGAAATTTGAGCTCGATATGGGGATAGGGAAAGTAGAGCTTTATAAGGGGATAGGGAAAGTAGAGCTCAATACGCAGATAGGGAAAGTAGAGCTCGATACGGGGCTAGGGAAATTAGAGCTCGATACGCCGAAATGGAAAAAAGAGCTCGATACACTGATAGGGAAAGTAGAGCTCGATACACAGACAGGGAATGTAGTGCTCGAGATGCGTTTAGGGAAAATAGAGCTCGAGATGCGGATAGGGAAAGTAGAACTCAATACGGGGCTGGGAAAGTAGAGCTCGATACGCAGATAGGAAAAGTAGAGATTGAGACACGGATAGGGAAAGTAGAGCTCGATATGGGGATAGGGAAAGTAGAGCTCGGGATGGGGATAGGGAAAGTAGAGCTCGATACACAGATAGGGAAAGTAGTGCTCGAGATGCGTTTAGGGAAAATAGAGCTCGAGAAGCGGATAGGGAATGTAGAGCTCAATATGGGGTGGGAAAGTAGAGCTCGATACGCAGACAGGAAAAGTAGAGCTTGAGACACGGATAGGGAAAGTAGAGCTCGATATGGGGATAGGGAAAGTAGAGCTCGGGATGGGGATAGGGAAAGTAGAGCTCGATACACAGATAGGGAAAGTAGAGCTCGATACGCGGATAGGGAAAGTCGAGCTCAATATGCCGATAGGGAAAGTGGAGCTCGATACGGGGATAGGAAAAGTAGAGCTTGATATGGGGATAGGGAAAGTAGAGCTCGATATGGTGATAGGGAAAGTAGAGCTCGATATGGAGATAGGGAAAGTAGAGCTCGATATGGGAATAGGCAAATTAGTGCTCGATATGGGGAGAGGGAAAGTAGAGCTCGATACGCGGATAGGAAAAGTAGAGCTTGATATGGGGATAGGGAAAGTAGAGCTCGATATGGTGATAGGGAAAGTAGAGCTCGATATGGGGATAGGGAAAGTAGAGCTCGATAAGGGAATCGGCAAAGTAATGCTCGATATGGGGATAGGGAAAGTAGAGCTCGATATGGGGATAGGGAAAGTAGAGCTCGATATGCGGATAGGGAATGTAGAGCTTTATATGGGGATAGGGAAATTAGAGCTCGATATGGGGACAGGGAAAGTAGAGCTTGATATGGGGATAGGGAAAGTAGAGCTCGATATGGGGATAGGGAAAGTAGAGCTTGAGATGAGGTTAGGGAAAATAGAGCTCGAGATGCGGAAAGGGAAAGTAGAGCTCAATACGGGGATAGGGAAAGTAGAGCTCGATACGCGGAAAGGGAAAGTAGAGCTCGATACACAGATAGGGAAAGTAGAGCTCGATATGCGGATAGGGAAAGTAGAGCTCAATACGGGGATAGGGAAAGTAGAGCTCGATACGCGGATAGGGAATGTAGAGCTCGATATGCGGATACGAAAAGTAGAGCTCGATATGTGGACAGGAAAACAGAGCTCGATACGCAGATAGGGAAAGTACAGCTTGGGACAGGGATAGGGAAAGTAGAGCTCGAGATGCGGATAGGGAAAGTAGAGCTCGATACGCGGATCGGGAAAGTAGGGCTCGATACGCGGATAGGGAAAGTAGAGCTCGATACGCGGATAGGGAAAGTAGAGCTCGATATGCGGATAGGGAAAGTAGAGCTCGATATGGTGATAGGGAAAGTAGAGCTCGATACACGGATAGGGAAAGTAGAGCTCGATATGGGGATAGGGAAAGTAGAGCTCGATACGCGGATAGGGAAAGTAGAGCTCGGTATGGGGATAGGGAATTTAGAGCTCGATATGGGTATAGGGAAAGAAGAACTCGATACGCAGATAGGAAAAGTAGAGCTCGATATGGGGATAGGGTAAGTAGAACTCGATATGGGGATAGGGAAAGTGGAGCTCGATATGGAGTTAGGGAAAGTAGAACTCGATATGGGGATAGGCAAATTAGAGCTCGATATGGGGATATGGAAAGTAGAGTTTGATATTGGGATAGGGAAAGTAGAGATCGATTTGGGGATAGGGAAAGTAGAGCTCGATACGCGGAAAGGAAAAGTAGAGCTTGATATGGGGATAGGGAAAGTAGAGCTCGGGATGGAGATAGGTAAAGTAGAGCTCGATACCCAGATAGGGAAAGTAGAGCTCGATATGCGGATAGGGAAAGTAGAGCTCAATACGGGTATAGGGAAGGTAGAGCTCGATATGTAGATAGGGAAAGTAGAGCTCGATATGGGGATACGGAAAGTAGAGCTCGATATGGGGATAGGCAAAGTAGAGCTCGATATGGGGTAGGGAAAGTAGAGCTCGATATGGGGATAGGGAAAGTAGAGATCGATACGCAGATAGGGAAAGTAGAGCTCGTTATGGGGATAGGGAAATTAGAGCTCGATATGGAGATAGGGAAATTGGAACTCGATTTGGGGATAGGGAAAGTAGAGCTCGATATGGGGATAGGCACAGTAGAGCTTGAAATTGGGATAGGGAAATAAGAGCTCGATCTGGGGATAGGGAAAGTAGAGCTCGATATGGAGATAGGGAAAGTAGAGCTCGGGACGGGGATAGGGAAAGTAGAGCATGATACGTGGATAGGGATAGTAGAGATCAATACGTGGATAGGGAAAGTAGAGCTCGATATGGAGATAGGGAAAGTAGAGCTCGATATGGCGATACGGAAAGTAGAGCTCGATATGGACATAGGGAAAGTAGAGCTCGATACGCGGATAGGGAAATTAGAGCTTTATATGGGGATAGGGAAATTAGAGCTCGATATGAGGATAGGGGAAGTAGAACTCGATACGGGGCTAGGGAAAGTAGAGCTCGATACGCGAATAGGGAAGATAGAGCTCGATACACAGATAGGGAGAGTAGTGTTCGAGATGCGTTTAGGGATAATAGAGCTCGAGATGCGGATATGGAAAGTAGAGCTCAATATGTGGCTGGGAAAGTAGAGCTCGATACGCAGATAGGAAAAGTAGAATTTGAGACACGGATAGGGAAGGTAGAGCTCGATATGGGGATAGGGAAAGTAGAGCTCGGGATGCGGGATAGGGAAAGTAGAGCTCGATACACGGATAGGGATAGTAGAGCTCAATACGCGGATAGCGAAAGTAGAGTTCGATACGGGGATAGGGAAAGTAGAGGTCAATACGCGGGTAGGGAAAGTAGAGCTCGATATGGAGATAGGGAAAGTAGAGCTCGATATGGGGATAGAGAAAGTAGAGCTCGATATGGGGATAGGCAAATTAGAGCTAGATATGGGCATAGGGAATGTAGAGCTCGATATGGGTATAGGGAAAGTAGATCTCGCTACGCGAATAGGGAAAGTAGAGCTCAATATGGGAATAGGGAAATTAGAGCTCGATATGGAGATAGGGAAATTAGAACTCGATATAGGGATAGGGAAATAAAAGCTAGATCTGGGGATTGGGAAAGTAGAGCTCGATATGGAGAAGGGAAAGTAGAGCTCGGGATGGGGATAGGGAAAGTAGAGCATGATACGTGGATAGGGAAAGTAGAGATCGATACGCGGTTAGGGAAAGTAGAGCTCGATATGGAGATACGGAAAGTAGAGCTCGATATGGGGATACGGAAAGTAGCGCTCGATATGGGTATAGGGATAGTAGAGCTCGATACACGGATAGGGAAAGTAGAGCTTTATATGGGGATAGGGAAATTTGAGCTCGATATGGGGATAGGGAAAGTAGAGCTTTATATGGGGATAGGGAAAGTAGAGCTCAATACACAGATAGGGAAAGTAAAGCTCGATACGGGGCTAGGGAAATTAGAGCTCGATACGCCGAAATGGAAAAAAGAGCTCGATACACTGATAGGGAAAGTAGAGCTCGATACACAGACAGGGAATGTAGTGCTCGAGATGCGTTTAGGGAAAATAGAGCTCGAGATGCGGATAGGGAAAGTAGAACTCAATACGGGGCTGGGAAAGTAGAGCTCGATACGCAGATAGGAAAAGTAGAGATTGAGACACGGATAGGGAAAGTAGAGCTCGATATGGGGATAGGGAAAGTAGAGCTCGGGATGGGGATAGGGAAAGTAGAGCTCGATACACAGATAGGGAAAGTAGTGCTCGAGATGCGTTTAGGGAAAATAGAGCTCGAGAAGCAGATAGGGAATGTAGAGCTCAATATGGGGTGGGAAAGTAGAGCTCGATACGCAGACAGGAAAAGTAGAGCTTGAGACACGGATAGGGAAAGTAGAGCTCGATATGGGGATAGGGAAAGTAGAGCTCGGGATGGGGATAGGGAAAGTAGAGCTCGATACACAGATAGGGAAAGTAGAGCTCGATACGCGGATAGGGAAAGTCGAGCTCAATACGCCGATAGGGAAAGTGGAGCTCGATACGGGGATAGGAAAAGTAGAGCTTGATATGGGGATAGGGAAAGTAGAGCTCGATATGGTGATAGGGAAAGTAGAGCTCGATATGGAGATAGGGAAAGTAGAGCTCGATATGGGAATAGGCACATTAGTGCTCGATATGGGGAGAGGGAAAGTAGAGCTCGATACGCGGATAGGAAAAGTAGAGCTTGATATGGGGATAGGGAAAGTAGAGCTCGATATGGTGATAGGGAAAGTAGAGCTCGATATGGGGATAGGGAAAGTAGAGCTCGATAAGGGAATCGGCAAAGTAATGCTCGATATGGGGATAGGGAAAGTAGAGCTCGATATGGGGATAGGGAAAGTAGAGCTCGATATGCGGATAGGGAATGTAGAGCTTTATATGGGGATAGGGAAATTAGAGCTCGATATGGGGACAGGGAAAGTAGAGCTTGATATGGGGATAGGGAAAGTAGAACTCGATATGGGGATAGGGAAAGTAGAGCTTGAGATGAGGTTAGGGAAAATAGAGCTCGAGATGCGGAAAGGGAAAGTAGAGCTCAATACGGGGATAGGGAAATTAGAGCTCGATACGCGGAAAGGGAAAGTAGAGCTCGATACACAGATAGGGAAAGTAGAGCTCGATATGCGGATAGGGAAAGTAGAGCTCAATACGGGGATAGGGAAAGTAGAGCTCGATACGCGGATAGGGAATGTAGAGCTCGATATGCGGATACGAAAAGTAGAGCTCGATATGTGGACAGGAAAAACAGAGCTCGATACGCAGATAGGGAAAGTACAGCTTGGGACAGGGATAGGGAAAGTAGAGCTCGAGATGCGGATAGGGAAAGTAGAGCTCGATACGCGGATCGGGAAAGTAGGGCTCGATACGCGGATAGGGAAAGTAGAGCTCGATACGCGGATAGGGAAAGTAGAGCTCGATATGCGGATAGGGAAAGTAGAGCTCGATATGGTGATAGGGAAAGTAGAGCTCGATACACGGATAGGGAAAGTAGAGCTCGATATGGGGATAGGGAAAGTAGAGCTCGATACGCGGATAGGGAAAGTAGAGCTCGGTATGGGGATAGGGAATTTAGAGCTCGATATGGGTATAGGGAAAGAAGAACTCGATACGCAGATAGGAAAAGTAGAGCTCGATATGGGGATAGGGTAAGTAGAACTCGATATGGGGATAGGGAAAGTGGAGCTCGATATGGAGTTAGGGAAAGTAGAACTCGATATGGGGATAGGCAAATTAGAGCTCGATATGGGGATATGGAAAGTAGAGTTTGATATTGGGATAGGGAAAGTAGAGATCGATTTGGGGATAGGGAAAGTAGAGCTCGATACGCGGAAAGGAAAAGTAGAGCTTGATATGGGGATAGGGAAAGTAGAGCTCGGGATGGAGATAGGTAAAGTAGAGCTCGATACCCAGATAGGGAAAGTAGAGCTCGATATGCGGATAGGGAAAGTAGAGCTCAATACGGGTATAGGGAAGGTAGAGCTCGATATGTAGATAGGGAAAGTAGAGCTCGATATGGGGATACGGAAAGTAGAGCTCGATATGGGGATAGGCAAAGTAGAGCTCGATATGGGGTAGGGAAAGTAGAGCTCGATATGGGGATAGGGAAAGTAGAGATCGATACGCAGATAGGGAAAGTAGAGCTCGTTATGGGGATAGGGAAATTAGAGCTCGATATGGAGATAGGGAAATTGGAACTCGATTTGGGGATAGGGAAAGTAGAGCTCGATATGGGGATAGGCACAGTACAGCTTGAAATTGGGATAGGGAAATAAGAGCTCGATCTGGGGATAGGGAAAGTAGAGCTCGATATGGAGATAGGGAAAGTAGAGCTCGGGACGGGGATAGGGAAAGTAGAGCATGATACGTGGATAGGGATAGTAGAGATCAATACGTGGATAGGGAAAGTAGAGCTCGATATGGAGATAGGGAAAGTAGAGCTCGATATGGCGATACGGAAAGTAGAGCTCGATATGGACATAGGGAAAGTAGAGCTCGATACGCGGATAGGGAAATTAGAGCTTTATATGGGGATAGGGAAATTAGAGCTCGATATGAGGATAGGGGAAGTAGAACTCGATACGGGGCTAGGGAAAGTAGAGCTCGATACGCGAATAGGGAAGATAGAGCTCGATACACAGATAGGGAGAGTAGTGTTCGAGATGCGTTTAGGGATAATAGAGCTCGAGATGCGGATATGGAAAGTAGAGCTCAATACGTGGCTGGGAAAGTAGAGCTCGATACGCAGATAGGAAAAGTAGAATTTGAGACACGGATAGGGAAGGTAGAGCTCGATATGGGGATAGGGAAAGTAGAGCTCGGGATGCGGGATAGGGAAAGTAGAGCTCGATACACGGATAGGGATAGTAGAGCTCAATACGCGGATAGCGAAAGTAGAGTTCGATACGGGGATAGGGAAAGTAGAGGTCAATACGCGGGTAGGGAAAGTAGAGCTCGATATGGAGATAGGGAAAGTAGAGCTCGATATGGGGATAGAGAAAGTAGAGCTCGATATGGGGATAGGCAAATTAGAGCTAGATATGGGCATAGGGAATGTAGAGCTCGATATGGGTATAGGGAAAGTAGACCTCGCTACGCGAATAGGGAAAGTAGAGCTCAATATGGGAATAGGGAAATTAGAGCTCGATATGGAGATAGGGAAATTAGAACTCGATATAGGGATAGGGAAATAAAAGCTAGATCTGGGGATTGGGAAAGTAGAGCTCGATATGGAGAAGGGAAAGTAGAGCTCGGGATGGGGATAGGGAAAGTAGAGCATGATACGTGGATAGGGAAAGTAGAGATCGATACGCGGTTAGGGAAAGTAGAGCTCGATATGGAGATACGGAAAGTAGAGCTCGATATGGGGATACGGAAAGTAGCGCTCGATATGGGTATAGGGATAGTAGAGCTCGATACACGGATAGGGAAAGTAGAGCTTTATATGGGGATAGGGAAATTTGAGCTCGATATGGGGATAGGGAAAGTAGAGCTTTATATGGGGATAGGGAAAGTAGAGCTCAATACGCAGATAGGGAAAGTAAAGCTCGATACGGGGCTAGGGAAATTAGAGCTCGATACGCCGAAATGGAAAAAAGAGCTCGATACACTGATAGGGAAAGTAGAGCTCGATACACAGACAGGGAATGTAGTGCTCGAGATGCGTTTAGGGAAAATAGAGCTCGAGATGCGGATAGGGAAAGTAGAACTCAATACGGGGCTGGGAAAGTAGAGCTCGATACGCAGATAGGAAAAGTAGAGATTGAGACACGGATAGGGAAAGTAGAGCTCGATATGGGGATAGGGAAAGTAGAGCTCGGGATGGGGATAGGGAAAGTAGAGCTCGATACACAGATAGGGAAAGTAGTGCTCGAGATGCGTTTAGGGAAAATAGAGCTCGAGAAGCAGATAGGGAATGTAGAGCTCAGAAAGGGGTGGGAAAGTAGAGCTCGATACGCAGACAGGAAAAGTAGAGCTTGAGACACGGATAGGGAAAGTAGAGCTCGATATGGGGATAGGGAAAGTAGAGCTCGGGATGGGGATAGGGAAAGTAGAGCTCGATACACAGATAGGGAAAGTAGAGCTCGATACGCGGATAGGGAAAGTCGAGCTCAATACGCCGATAGGGAAAGTGGAGCTCGATACGGGGATAGGAAAAGTAGAGCTTGATATGGGGATAGGGAAAGTAGAGCTCGATATGGTGATAGGGAAAGTAGAGCTCGATATGGAGATAGGGAAAGTAGAGCTCGATATGGGAATAGGCAAATTAGTGCTCGATATGGGGAGAGGGAAAGTAGAGCTCGATACGCGGATAGGAAAAGTAGAGCTTGATATGGGGATAGGGAAAGTAGAGCTCGATATGGTGATAGGGAAAGTAGAGCTCGATATGGGGATAGGGAAAGTAGAGCTCGATAAGGGAATTGGCAAAGTAATGCTCGATATGGGGATAGGGAAAGTAGAGCTCGATATGGGGATAGGGAAAGTAGAGCTCGATATGCGGATAGGGAATGTAGAGCTTTATATGGGGATAGGGAAATTAGAGCTCGATATGGGGACAGGGAAAGTAGAGCTTGATATGGGGATAGGGAAAGTAGAACTCGATATGGGGATAGGGAAAGTAGAGCTTGAGATGAGGTTAGGGAAAATAGAGCTCGAGATGCGGAAAGGGAAAGTAGAGCTCAATACGGGGATAGGGAAATTAGAGCTCGATACGCGGAAAGGGAAAGTAGAGCTCGATACACAGATAGGGAAAGTAGAGCTCGATATGCGGATAGGGAAAGTAGAGCTCAATACGGGGATAGGGAAAGTAGAGCTCGATACGCGGATAGGGAATGTAGAGCTCGATATGCGGATACGAAAAGTAGAGCTCGATATGTGGACAGGAAAACAGAGCTCGATACGCAGATAGGGAAAGTACAGCTTGGGACAGGGATAGGGAAAGTAGAGCTCGAGATGCGGATAGGGAAAGTAGAGCTCGATATGCGGATCGGGAAAGTAGGGCTCGATACGCGGATAGGGAAAGTAGAGCTCGATACGCGGATAGGGAAAGTAGAGCTCGATATGCGGATAGGGAAAGTAGAGCTCGATATGGTGATAGGGAAAGTAGAGCTCGATACACGGATAGGGAAAGTAGAGCTCGATATGGGGATAGGGAAAGTAGAGCTCGATACGCGGATAGGGAAAGTAGAGCTCGGTATGGGGATAGGGAATTTAGAGCTCGATATGGGTATAGGGAAAGAAGAACTCGATACGCAGATAGGAAAAGTAGAGCTCGATATGGGGATAGGGTAAGTAGAACTCGATATGGGGATAGGGAAAGTGGAGCTCGATATGGAGTTAGGGAAAGTAGAACTCGATATGGGGATAGGCAAATTAGAGCTCGATATGGGGATATGGAAAGTAGAGTTTGATATTGGGATAGGGAAAGTAGAGATCGATTTGGGGATAGGGAAAGTAGAGCTCGATACGCGGAAAGGAAAAGTAGAGCTTGATATGGGGATAGGGAAAGTAGTGCTCGATATGGGGATAGGGAACGTAGAGCTCGATATGGGGATAGGGAAAGTAGAGCTCGATACGCGGATAGGGAAAGTAGAGATTTATATGGGGATAGGGAAATTAGTGCTCGATATGGGGATAGGGAAGGTAGAGCTTGATATGGGGATAGAGAAAGTAGAGCTCGATATGGGGATAGGGAAAGTAGAACTCGATACGCGGATAGGGAAAGTAGAGCTTGAGATGAGGTTAGGGAAAATAGAGCTCGAGATGCGGAAAGGGAAAGTAGAGCTCAATACGGGCATTGGGAAAGTAGAGCTCGATACGCGGATAGGGAAAGTAGAGCTAAATACACAGGTAGGGAAAGTAGAGCTCGATATGCGGATAGGGAAAGTAGAGCTTTATATGGGGAGAGTGAAATTTGAGCTCTATAAGGGGATAGGGAAAGTGGAGCTTTATATGGGGATGGGGAAAGTAGAGCTCAATACACACATAGGGAAAGTAGAGCTCGATACGGGGCTAGGGAAAGTAGAGCTCGATACGCGGATAGGGAAAATAGAGCTCGATACACAGATAGGGAAAGTAGAGCTCGATACACAGATAGGGAAAGTAGTGCTCGAGATGCGTTTAGGGAAAATAGAGCTCGAGATGCGGATAGGGAAAGTAGAGCTCAATACGGGGATGGGAATGTAGAGCTCGATACGCAGACAGGAAAAGTAGAGCTTGAGACACGGATAGGGAAAGTAGAGCTCGATATGGGAATAGGGAAAGTAGAGCTCGGGATGGGGATAGGGAAATTAGAGCTCGATACACAGATAGGGAAAGTAGAGCTCGATACGCGGATAGGGAAAGTTGAGCTCAATACGCCGATAGGGAAAGTAGAGCTCAATACGGGGATAGGAAAAGTAGAGCTTGATATGGGGATAGGGAAAGTAGAGCTCGATATGGTGATAGGGAAAGTAGAGCTCGATATGGGGATAGGGAAAGTAGAGCTCGATATTGGAATAGGGAAAGTAGAGCTCGGGATGGAGATAGGTAAAGTAGAGCTCGATACCCAGATAGGGAAAGTAGAGCTCGATATGCGGATAGGGAAAGTAGAGCTCAATACGGGTATAGGGAAGGTAGAGCTCGATATGGAGATAGGGAAAGTAGAGCTCGATATGGGGATACGGAAAGTAGAGCTCGATATGGGGATAGGCAAAGTAGAGCTCGATATGGGGTAGTGAAAGTATAGCTCGATATGGGGATAGGGAAAGTAGAGCTCGATACGCAGATAGGGAAAGTAGAGCTCGTTATGGGGATAGGGAAATTAGAGCTCGATATGGAGATAGGGAAATTAGAACTCGATATGGGGATAGGGAAAGTAGAGCTCGATATGGGGATAGGCACAGAAGAGCTCGAAATTGGGATAGGGAAATAAGAGCTCGATCTGGGGATAGGGAAAGTAGAGCTCGATATGGAGATAGGGAAAGTAGAGCTCGGGACGAGGATAGGGAAAGTAGAGCATGATACGTGGATAGGGAAAGTAGAGATCAATACGTGGATAGGGAAAGTAGAGCTCGATATGGCGATACGGAAAGTAGAGCTCGATATGGACATAGGGAAAGTAGAGCTCGATACGCGGATAGGGAAATTAGAGCTTTATATGGGGATAGGGAAATTAGAGCTCGATATGAGGATAGGGGAAGTAGAGCTCGATACGGGGCTAGGGAAAGTAGAGCTCGATACGCGGATAGGGAAGATAGAGCTCGATACACAGATAGGGAAATTAGAGCTCGATGCACAGATAGGGAAAGTAGTGTTCGAGATGCGTTTAGGGAAAATAGAGCTCGAGATGCGGATAGGGAAAGTAGAGCTCAATACGGGGCTGGGAAAGTAGAGCTCGATACGTAGATAGGAAAAGAAGAATTTGAGACACGGATAGGGAAGGTAGAGCTCGATATGGGGATAGGGAAAGTAGAGCTTGGGATGGGGATAGGGAAAGTAGAGCTCGATACGCGGATAGGGAAAGTAGAGCTCAATACGGGGATTGGGAAAGTAGACCTCGATATGCGGATAGGGAAAGTAGAGCTCAATACACAGGTAGGGAAAGTAGAGCTCGATATGCGGATAGGGAAAGTCGAGCTTTATATGGGGAGAGTGAATTTTGAGCTCGATATGGGGATAGGGAAAGTGGAGCTTTATATGGGGATGGGGAAAGTAGAGCTCAATACGCACATAGGGAAAGTAGAGCTCGATACGGGGCTAGGGAAAGTAGAGCTCGATACGCGGATAGGGAAAGTAGAGCTCAATACGCGGATAGTGAAAGTAGAGTTCGATACGGGGATAGGGAAAGTAAAGGTCAATAAGCGGGTAGGGAAAGTAGAGCTCGATATGGAGATAGGGAAAGTAGAGCTCGATATGGGAATAGAGAAAGTAGAGCTCGATATGGGGATAGGCAAAGTAGAGCTCGATATGGGCATAGGGAATGTAGAGCTCGATGTGGGGATAGGGAAAGTAGACCTCGATACGCGAATAGAGAAAGTAGAGCTCAATATGGGGATAGGGAAATTAGAGCCCGATATGGAGATAGGGAAATTAGAACTCGATATAGGGATAGGGAAATAAAAGCTCGATCTGGGGATTGGGAAAGTAGAGCTCGATATGGAGATAGGGAAAGTAGAGCTCAGGATGGGGATAAGGAAAGTAGAGCATGATACGTGGATAGGGAAATTAGAGTTCGATACGCGGGTAGGGAAAGTAGAGCTCGATATGGAGAAACGGAAAGTAGAGCTCGATATGGGGATACGGAAAGTAGAGCTCGATATGGGTATAGGGAAAGTAGAGCTCGATTCGTGGATAGGGAAAGTAGAGCTTTATATGGGGATAGGGAAATTTGAGCTCGATATGGGGATAGGGAAAGTAGAGCTTTATATGGGGATAGGGAAAGTAGAGCTCAATACGCAAATAGGGAAAATAGAGCTCGATACGGGGCTAGGGAAATTTGAGCTCGATACGACGAAATGGAAAATAGAGCTCGATACACAGATAGGGAAAGTAGAGCTCGATACCCAGACAAGGAAAGTAGTGCTCGAGATGCGTTTAGGGAAAATAGAGCTCTAGATGCGGAGAGGGAAAGTAGAACTCAATACGGGGCTGGGAAAGTAGAGCTCGTTACGCAGATAGGAAAAGTAGAGATTGAGACACGGATAGGGAAAGTAGAGCTCGATATGGGGATAGGGAAAGTAGAGCTCGGGATGGGGATAGGGAAAGTAGAGCTCGATACGCGGATAGGGAAATTAGAGCTCAATACGCCGATACGGAAAGTGGAGCTCGATACGGGGATAGGAAAAGTAGAGCTTGATATGGGGATAGGGAAAGTAGAGCTCGATATGGTGATAGGGAAAGTAGAGCTCGATATGGAGATAGGGAAAGTAGAGCTCGATATGGGAATAGGCAAAGTAGTGCTCGATATGGGGAGAGGGAAAGTAGAGCTCGATACACGGATAGGAAAACTAGAGCTTGATATGGGGATAGGGAAAGTAGAGCTCGATATGGGGATAGGGAAAGTAGAGCTCGATAAGGGAATCGGCAAAGTAATGCTCGATATGGGGATAGGGAAAGTAGAGCTCGATATGGGGATAGGGAAAGTAGAGATCGATATGCAGATAGGGAAAGTAGAGCTTTATATGGGGATAGGGAAATTAGAGCTCGATATGGGGACAGGGAAAGTAGAGCTTGATATGGGGATAGGGAAAGTAGAGCTCGATATGGGGATAGGGAAAGTAGATTTTGAGATGAGGTTAGGGAAAATAGAGCTCGAGATGCGGAAAGGGAAAGTAGAGCTCAATACGGGGATAGGGAAAGTAGAGCTCCATACGCGGAAAGGGAACGTAGAGCTCGATACACAGATAGGGAAAGTAGAGCTCGATATGCGGATAGGGAAAGTAGAGCTCAATACGGGGATAGGGAAAGTAGAGCTCGATACGCGGATAGGGAATGTAGAGCTCGATATGCGGATACGAAAAGTAGAGCTCGATATGTGGACAGGGAAAACAGAGCTCGATATGCAGATAGGGAAAGTACAGCTTGGGACAGGGATAGGGAAAGTAGAGCTCGAGATGCGGATAGGGAAAGTAGAGCTCGGTATGGGGATAGGGAATTTAGAGCTTGATATGGGTATAGGGAAAGAAGAACTCGATACGCAGATAGGGAAAGTAGAGCTCGATATGGGGATAGGGTAAGTAGAGCTCGATATGGGGATAGGGAAAGTGGAGCTCGATATGGAGATAGGGAAAGTTGAACTCGATATGGGGATAGGGAACGTAGAGCTCGATATGGCGATAGGCAAATTAGAGCTCGATATGGGGATATGGAAAGTAGAGTTTGATATTGGGATAGGGAAAGTAGAGATCGATTTGGGGATAGGGAAAGTAGAGCTCGATGCGCGGATAGGAAAAGTAGAGCTTGATATGGGGATAGGGAAAGTAGAGCTCGATATGGGAATAGGGAAAGTAGTGCTCGATATGGGGATAGGGAACGTAGAGCTCGATATGGGGATAGGGAAAGTAGAGCTCGATACGCGGATAGGGAAAGTAGAGCTTTATATGGGGATAGGGAAATTAGAGCTCGATATGGGGATAGGGAAGGTAGAGCTTGATATGGGGATAGAGAAAGTAGAGCTCGATGTGGGGATAGGGAAAGTAGAAAACGATACGCGGATAGGGAAAGTAGAGCTTGAGATGAGGTTAGGGAAAATAGAGCTCGAGATGCGGAAAGGGAAAGTAGAGCTCAATACGGGGATTGGGAAAGTAGAGCTCGATACGCGGATAGGGAAGGTAGAGCTCAATACACAGGTAGGGAAAGTAGAGCTCGATATGCGGATAGGGAAAGTCGAGCTTTATATGGGGAGAGTGAAATTTGAGCTCGATATGGGGATAGGGAAAGTGGAGCTTTATATGGGGATGGGGAAAGTAGAGCTCAATACGCACATAGGGAAAGTAGAGCTCGATACGGGGCTAGGGAAAGTAGAGCTCGATACGCGGATAGGGAAAATAGAGCTCGATACACAGATAGGGAAAGTAGAGCTCGATACACAGATAGGGAAAGTAGTGCTCGAGATGCGTTTAGGGAAAATAGAGCTCGAGATTCGGATAGGGAAAGTAGAGCTCAATACGGGGCTGTGAAAGTAGAGCTCGATACGCAGACAGGAAAAGTAGAGCTTGAGACACGGATAGGGAAAGTAGAGTTTGATATGGGGATAGGGAAAGTAGAGCTCGGGATGGGGATAGGGAAAGTAGAGCTCGATACACAGATAGGGAAAGTAGAGCTCGATACGCGGATAGGGAAAGTAGAGCTCAATACGCCGATAGGGAAAGTAGATCTCGATACGGGCATAGGAAAAGTAGAGCTTGATATGGGGATAGAGAAAGTAGAGCTCGATATGGTGATAGGGAAAGTAGAGCTCGATATGGGGATAGGGAAAGTAGAGCTCGATATGCGAATAGGGAAAGTAGAGCTCGGGATGGAGATAGGTAAAGTAGAGCTCGATACCCAGATAGGGAAAGTAGAGCTCGATATGCGGATAGGGAAAGTAGAGCTCAATACGGGTATAGGGAAGGTAGAGCTCGATATGGAGATAGGGAAAGTAGAGCTCGATATGCGGATACGGAAAGTAGAGCTCGATATGGGGATAGGCAAAGTAGAGCTCGATATGGGGTAGGGAAAGTAGAGCTCGATATGGGGATAGGGAAAGTAGAGCTCGATACGCAGATAGGGAAAGTAGAGCTCGTTATGGGGATAGGGAAATTAGAGCTCGATATGGAGATAGGGAAATTAGAACTCGATATGGGTATAGGGAAAGTAGAGCTCGATATGGGGATAGGCACAGTAGAGCTCGAAATTGGGATAGGGAAATAAGAGCTCGATCTGGGGATAGGGAAAGTAGAGCTCGATATGGAGATAGGGAAAGTAGAGCTCGGGACGGGGATAGGGAAAGTAGAGCATGATACGTGGATAGGGAAAGTAGAGATCAATACGTGGATAGGGAAAGTAGAGCTCGATATGGAGATAGGGAAAGTAGAGCTCGATATGGCGATACGGAAAGTAGAGCTCGATATGGACATAGGGAAAGTAGAGCTCGATACGCGGATAGGGAAATTAGAGCTTTATATGGGGATAGGGAAATTAGAGCTCGATATGAGGATAGGGGAAGTAGAGCTCGATACGGGGCTAGGGAAAGTAGAGCTCGATACGCGAACAGGGAAGATAGAGCTCGATACACAGAAGAGGAAAGTAGAGCTCGATGCACAGATAGGGAGAGTAGTGTTCTAGATGCGTTTAGGGATAATAGAGCTCGAGATGCGGATAGGGAAAGTAGAGCTCAATACGGGGCTGGGAAAGTAGAGCTCGATACGCAGATAGGAAAAGTAGAATTTGAGACATGGATAGGGAAGGTAGAGCTCGATATGGGGATAGGGAAAGTAGAGCTCGGGATGCGGGATAGGGAAAGTAGAGCTCGATACGCGGATAGGGAAAGTAGAGCTCAATACGCGGATAGCGAAAGTAGAGTTCGATACGGGGATAGGGAAAGTAGAGGTCAATACGCGGGTAGGGAAAGTAGAGCTCGATATGGAGATAGGGAAAGTAGAGCTCGATATGGGGATACAGAAAGTAGAGCTCGATATGGGGATAGGCAAAGTAGAGCTCGATATGGGCATAGGGAATGTAGAGCTCGATATGGGGATAGGGAAAGTAGACCTCGATACGCGAATAGTGAAAGTAGAGCTCAATATGGGGATAGGGAAATTAGAGCTCGATATGGAGATAGGGAAATTAGAACTCGATATAGGGATAGGGAAATAAAAGCTCGATCTGGGGATTGGGAAAGTAGAGCTCGGGATGGGGATAGGGAAAGTAGAGCATGATACGTGGATAGGGAAAGTAGAGATCGATACGCGGGTAGGGAAAGTAGAGCTCGATATGGAGATACGGAAAGTAGAGCTCGATATGGGGATGCAGAAAGTAGAGCTCGATATGGGTATAGGGAAAGTAGAGCTCGATACGCGGATAGGGAAAGTAGAGCTTTATATGGGGATAGGGAAATTTGAGCTCGATATGGGGATAGGGAAAGTAGAGCTTTATATGGGGATAGGGAAAGTAGAGCTCAATACGCAGATAGGGAAAGTAGAGCTCGATACGGGGCTAGGGAAATTAGAGCTCGATACGCCGAAATGGAAAATAGAGCTCGATACACAGATAGGGAAAGTAGAGCTCGATACACAGACAGGGAAAGTAGTGCTCGAGATGCGTTTAGGGAAAATAGAGCTCGAGATGCGGATAGGGAAAGTAGAACTCAATACGGGGCTGGGAAAGTAGAGCTCGAACCGCAGATAGGAAAAGTAGAGATTGAGACACGGATAGGGAAAGTAGAGCTCGATATGGGGATAGGGAAAGTAGAGCTCGGGATGGGGATAGGGAAAGTAGAGCTCGATACACAGATAGGGAAAGTAGTGCTCGAGATGCGTTTAGGGAAAATAGAGCTCGAGATGCGGATAGGGAAAGTAGAGCTCAATACGGGGCTGGGAAAGTAGAGCTCGATACGCAGACAGGAAAAGTAGAGCTTGAGACACGGATAGGGAAAGTAGAGCTCGATATGGGGATAGGGAAAGTAGAGCTCGGGATGGGGATAGGGAAAGTAGAGATCGATACGCAGGTAGGGAAAGTAGAGCTCGTTATGGGGATAGGGAAATTAGAGCTCGATATGGAGATAGGGAAATTAGAACTCGATATGGGGATAGGGAAAGTAGTGCTCGATATGGGGAGAGGGAAAGTAGAGCTCGATACGCGGATAGGAAAAGTAGAGCTTGATATGGGGATAGGGAAAGTAGAGCTCGATATGGTGATAGGGAAAGTAGAGCTCGAAAACAAAAACAGAATTACCTGGAAAAACTCAGCAGGTCTGGCAGCATCGGCGGAGAAGAAAAGAGTTGACGTTTCGAGTCCTCATGACCCTTCGACAGAACTTGAGTTCGAGTCCAGGAAAGAGCTGAAATATAAGCTGGTTTAAGGTGTGTGTGTGGGGGGCGGAGAGATAGAGAGACAGAGAGGTGGAGGGGGTTGGTGTGGTTGTAGCGACAAACAAGCAGTGATAGAAGCAGATCATCAAAAGATGTCAACAACAATAGTACAATAGAACACATAGGTGTTAAAGTTAAAGTTGGTGATATTATCTAAACGAATGTGCTAATTAAGAATGGATGGTAGGGCACTCAAGGTATAGCTCTAGTGGGTTTTTTTTTTATTTTATATTTTATATAATGGAAATAGGTGGGAAAAGGAAAATCTTTATAATTTATTGGGAAAAAAAAAAGAAGGGGGTAACAGAAAGGGGGTGGGGATGGGGGAGGGGACTCACGACCTAAAGTTGTTGAATTCAATATTCAGTCCGGAAGGCTGTAAAGTCCCTAGTCGGAAGATGAGGTGTTGTTCCTCCAGTTTGCGTTGGGCTTCACTGGAACAATGCAGCAAGCCAAGGACAGACATGTGGGCAAGAGAGCAGGGTGGAGTGTTAAAATGGCAAGCGACAGGGAGGTTTGGGTCATTCTTGCGGACAGACCGCAGGTGTTCTGCAAAGCGGTCGCCCAGTTTACGTTTGGTCTCTCCAATGTAGAGGAGACCACATTGGGAGCAACGAACGCAGTAGACTAAGTTGGGGGAAATGCAAGTGAAATGCTGCTTCACTTGAAAGGAGTGTTTGGGTCCTTGGACGGTGAGGAGGGAGGAAGTGAAGGGGCAGGTGTTGCATCTTTTGCGTGGGCAAGGTGTTGTGCCATAGGAGGGGGTTGAGGAGTAGGGGGTGATGGAGGAGTGGACCAGGGTGTCCCGGAGGGAGCGATCCCTACGGAATGCTGATAAGGGGGGTGAAGGGAAGATGTGTTTGGTAGTGGCATCATGCTGGAGTTGGCGGAAATGGCGGAGGATGATCCTTTGAATGCGGAGGCTGGTGGGGTGATAAGTGAGGACAAGGGGGACCCTATCATGTTTCTGGGAGGGAGGAGAAGGAGTGAGGGCGGATGCGCGGGAGATGGGCCGGACACGGTTGAGGGCCCTGTCAACGACCGTGGTTGGAAAACCTCGGTTAAGGAAGAAGGAGGACATGTCAGAGGAACTGTTTTTGAATGTAGCATCATCGGAACAGATGCGACAGAGGCGAAGGAACTGAGAGAATGGGATGGAGTCCTTACAGGAAGTGGGGTGTGAGGAGCTGTAGTCGAGATAGCTGTGGGTGTCGGTGGGTTTGTAATGGATATTGGTGGACAGTCTATCACCAGAGATTGAGACAGAGAGGTCAAGGAAGGGAAGGGAAGTGTCAGAGATGGACCACGTGAAAATGATGGAGGGCTGGAGATTGGAAGCAAAATTAATAAATTTTTCCAAGTCCTGACGAGAGCATGAAGCACCAACGACTTTACAGCCTTCCGGACTGAATATTGAATTCAACAACTTTAGGTCGTGAGTCCCCTCCCCCATCCCCACCCCCTTTCTGTTACCCCCTTCTTTTTTTTTTCCCAATAAATTATAAAGATTTTCCTTTTCCCACCTATTTCCATTATATAAAATATAAAATAAAAAAAAACCCACTAGAGCTATACCTTGAGTGCCCTACCATCCATTTTTAATTAGCACATTCGTTTAGATAATATCACCAACTTTAACTTTAACACCTATGTGTTCTATTGTACTATTGTTGTTGACATCTTTTGATGATCTGCTTCTATCACTGCTTGTTTGTCGCTACAACCACACCAACCCCCTCCACCTCTCTGTCTCTCTATCTCTCCGCCCCCCACACACACACCTTAAACCATCTTATATTTCAGCTCTTTCCTGGACTCGAACTCAAGTTCTGTCGAAGGGTCATGAGGACTCGAAACGTCAACTCTTTTCTTCTCCGCCGATGCTGCCAGACCTGCTGAGTTTTTCCAGGTAATTCTGTTATTGTTTTGGATTTCAAGCATCCGCAGTTTTTTTGTTTTTATTAAAGTAGAGCTCGATATGGGGATAGGGAAAGTAGAGCTCGATAAGGGAATCTGCAAAGTAATGCTCGATATGGGGATAGGGAAAGTAGAGCTCGATATGGGGATAGAGAAAGTAGAGCTCGATATGCGGATAGGGAAAGTAGAGCTTTATATGGGGATAGGGAAATTAGAGCTCGATATGGGGACAGGGAAAGTAGAGCTTGATATGGGGATAGGGAAAGTAGAGCTCGATATGTGGATAGGGAAAGTAGAGCTTGAGATGAGGTTAGGGAAAATAGAGCTCGAGATGCGGAAAAGGAAAGTAGAGCTCAATACGGGGATAGGGAAAGTAGAGCTCGATACGTGGAAAGGGAAAGTAGAGCTCGATACACAGATAGGCAAAGTAGAGCTCGATATGCGGATAGGGAAAGTAGAGCTCAATACGGGGATAGGGAAAGTAGAGCTCGATACGCGGATAGGGAATGTAGAGCTCGATATGCGGATACGAAAAGTAGAGCTCGATATGTGGAAAGGGAAAACAGAGCTCGATACGCAGCTAGGGAAAGTACAGCTTGGGACAGGGATAGGGAAAGTAGAGCTCGATACGTGGATCGGGAAAGTAGGGCTCGATACGCGGATAGGGAAAGTAGAGCTCGATACGCGGATAGGGAATGTAGAGCTCGATATGCGGATAGGGAAAGTAGAGCTCGATATGGTGATAGGGAAAGTAGAGCTCGATACACGGATAGGGAAAGTAGAGCTCGATATGGGGATAGGGAAAGTAGAGCTCGATACGCGGATAGGGAAAGTAGAGCTCGGTATGGGGATAGGGAATTTAGAGCTCGATATGGTTAGAGGGAAAGAAGAACTGGATACGCAGATAGGGAAAGTAGAGCTCGATATGGGGATAGGGTAAGCAGAACTCGATATGGGGATAGGGAAAGTGGAGCTCGATATGGAGATAGGGAAAGTAGATCTCGATATGGGGATAGGGAACGTAGAGCTCGATATGGCGATAGGGAAATTAGAGCTCGATATGGGGATATGGAAAGTAGAGTTTGATATTGGGATAGGGAAAGTAGATATCGATTTGGGGATAGGGAAAGTAGAGCTCGATACGCGGATAGGAAAGGTAGAGCTTGATATGTGGATACGGAAAGTAGAGCTCGATATGGGAATAGGGAAAGTAGTGCTCGATATGGGGATAGGGAGCGTAGAGCTCGATATGCGGATAGGGAAAGTAGAGCTCGATACGCGGATAGGGAAAGTAGAGCTTTATATGGGGATAGGGAAATTAGAGCTTGATATGGGGATAGGGAATGTAGAGCTTGATATGGGGATAGAGAAAGTAGAGCTCGAAATGGGGATAGGGAAAGTAGAACTCGATACGCGGCTAGGGAAAGTAGAGCTTGAGATGAGGTTAGGGAAGATAGAGCTCGAGATGCGCAAAGGGAAAGTAGAGCTCAATACGGGGATTGGGAAAGTAGAGCTCGATACGTGGATAGGGAAAGTAGAGCTCAATACACAGGTAGGGAAAGTAGAGCTCGACATGCGGATAGGGAAAGTCGAGCTTTATATGGGGAGAGTGAAATTTGAGCTCGATATGGGGATAGGGAAAGTGGAGCTTTATATGGGGATGGGGAAAGTAGAGCTCAATACGCACATAGGGAAAGTAGAGCTCGATACGGGGCTAGGGAAAGTAGAGCTCGATACGCGGATAGGGAAAATAGAGCTCGATACACAGATAGCGAAAGTAGAGCTCGATACACAGATAGGGAAAGTAGTGCTCGAGATGCGTTTTGGGAAAATAGAGCTCGAGATGTGGATAGGGAAAGTAGAGCTCAATACGGGGCTGGGAAAGTAGAGCTCGATACGCAGACAGGAAAAGTAGAGCTTGAGACACCGATAGGGAAAGTAGAGCTCGATATGGGGATAGGGAAAGTAGAGCTCGGGATGGGGATAGGGAAAGTAGAGCTCGATACACAGATAGGGAAAGTAGAGCTCGATACGCGGATAGGGAAAGTAGAGCTCAATACGCCGATAGGGAAAGTAGAGCTCGATACGGGGATAGGAAAAGTAGAGCTTGATATGGGGATAGGGAAAGTAGAGCTCGATATGGTGATAGGGAAAGTAGAGCTCGATATGGGGATAGGGAAAGTAGAGCTCGATATGGGAATAGGGAAAGTAGAGCTCGGGATGGAGATAGGTAAAGTAGAGCTCGATACCCAGATAGGGAAAGTAGAGCTCGATATGCGGATAGGGCAAGTAGAGCTCAATACGGGTATAGGGAAGGTAGAGCTCGATATGGAGATAGGGAAAGTAGAGCTCGATATGGGGATACGGAAAGTAGAGCTCGATATGGGGATAGGCAAAGTAGAGCTCGATATGGGGATAGGGAAAGAAGAGCTCGATACGCAGATAGGGAAAGTAGAGCTCGTTATGGGGATAGGGAAATTAGAGCTCAATATGGAGATAGGGAAAGTAGAACTCGATATGGGGATAGGGAAAGTAGTGTTCGATATGGGGAGAGGGAAAGTAGAGCTCGATACGCGGATAGGAAAAGTAGAGCTTGATATGGGGATAGGGAAAGTAGAGCTCGATATGGTGATAGGGAAAGTAGAGCTCGAAAACAAAAACAGAATTACCTGGAAAAACTCAGCAGGTCTGGCAGCATCGGCGGAGAAGAAAAGAGTTGATGTTTCGAGTCCTCATGACCCTTCGACAGAACTTGAGTTCGAGTCCAGGAAAGAGCTGAAATATAAGCTGGTTTAAGGTGTGTGTGTGGGGGGCGGAGAGATAGAGAGACAGAGAGGTGGAGGGGGTTGGTGTGGTTGTAGCGACAAACAAGCAGTGATAGAAGCAGATCATCAAAAGATGTCAACAACAATAGTACAATAGAACACATAGGTGTTAAAGTTAAAGTTGGTGATATTATCTAAACGAATGTGCTAATTAAGAATGGATGGTAGGGCACTCAAGGTATAGCTCTAGTGGGTTTTTTTTTTATTTTATATTTTATATAATGGAAATAGGTGGGAAAAGGAAAATCTTTATAATTTATTGGGAAAAAAAAAAGAAGGGGGTAACAGAAAGGGGGTGGGGATGGGGGAGGGGACTCACGACCTAAAGTTGTTGAATTCAATATTCAGTCCGGAAGGCTGTAAAGTCCCTAGTCGGAAGATGAGGTGTTGTTCCTCCAGTTTGCGTTGGGCTTCGCTGGAACAATGCAGCAAGCCAAGGACAGACATGTGGGCAAGAGAGCAGGGTGGAGTGTTAAAATGGCAAGCGACAGGGAGGTTTGGGTCATTCTTGCGGACAGACCGCAGGTGTTCTGCAAAGCGGTCGCCCAGTTTACGTTTGGTCTCTCCAATGTAGAGGAGACCACATTGGGAGCAACGAATGCAGTAGACTAAGTTGGGGGAAATGCAAGTGAAATGCTGCTTCACTTGAAAGGAGTGTTTGGGTCCTTGGACGGTGAGGAGAGAGGAAGTGAAGGGGCAGGTGTTGCATCTTTTGCGTGGGCAAGGTGTTGTGCCATAGGAGGGGGTTGAGGAGTAGGGGGTGATGGAGGAGTGGACCAGGGTGTCCCGGAGGGAGCGATCCCTACGGAATGCCGATAAGGGGGGTGAAGGGAAGATGTGTTTGGTAGTGGCATCATGCTGGAGGTGGCGGAAATGGCGGAGGATGATCCTTTGAATGCGGAGGCTGGTGGGGTGATAAGTGAGGACAAGGGGGACCCTATCATGTTTCTGGGAGGGAGGAGAAGGAGTGAGGGCGGATGCGCGGGAGATGGGCCGGACACGGTTGAGGGCCCTGTCAACGACCATGGGTGGAAAACCTCGGTTAAGGAAGAAGGAGGACATGTCAGAGGAACTGTTTTTGAATGTAGCATCATCGGAACAGATGCGACGGAGGCAAAGGAACTGAGAGAATGGGATGGAGTCCTTACAGGAAGTGGGGTGTGAGGAGCTGTAGTCGAGATAGCTGTGGGTGTCGGTGGGTTTGTAATGGATATTGGTGGACAGTCTATCACCAGAGATTGAGACAGAGAGGTCAAGGAAGGGAAGGGAAGTGTCAGAGATGGACCACGTGAAAATGATGGAGGGCTGGAGATTGGAAGCAAAATTAATAAATTTTTCCAAGTCCTGACGAGAGCATGAAGCAGCACCGACTTTACAGCCTTCCGGACTGAATATTGAATTCAACAACTTTAGGTCGTGAGTCCCCTCCCCCATCCCCACCCCCTTTCTGTTACCCCCTTCTTTTTTTTTTTCCCAATAAATTATAAAGATTTTCCTTTTCCCACCTATTTCCATTATATAAAATATAAAATAAAAAAAAAAAACCACTAGAGCTATACCTTGAGTGCCCTACCATCCATTCTTAATTAGCACATTCGTTTAGATAATATCACCAACTTTAACTTTAACACCTATGTGTTCTATTGTACTATTGTTGTTGACATCTTTTGATGATCTGCTTCTATCACTGCTTGTTTGTCGCTACAACCACACCAACCCCCTCCACCTCTCTGTCTCTCTATCTCTCCGCCCCCCACACACACACCTTAAACAAGCTTATATTTCAGCTCTTTCCTGGACTCGAACTCAAGTTCTGTCGAAGGGTCATGAGGACTCGAAACGTCAACTCTTTTCTTCTCCGCCGATGCTGCCAGACCTGCTGAGTTTTTCCAGGTAATTCTGTTTTTGTTTTGGATTTCAAGCATCCGCAGTTTTTTTGTTTTTATTAAAGTAGAGCTCGATATGGGGATAGGGAAAGTAGAGCTCGATAAGGGAATCTGCAAAGTAATGCTCGATATGGGTATAGGGAAATTAGAACTCGATATGGGGATAGGGAAAGTAGATCTCGATATGGCGATAGGCACAGTAGAGCTCGAAACTGGGATAGGGAAATAAGAGCTCGATCTGGGGATAGGGAAAGTAGAGCTCGATATGGAGATAGGGAAAGTAGAGCTCGGGACGGGGATAAGGATAGTAGAGCATGATACGTGGATAGGGAAAGTAGAGATCAATACGTGGATACGGAAAGTAGAGCTCGATATGGAGATAGGGAAAGTAGAGCTCGATATGGCGATACGGAAAGTAGAGCTCGATATGGACATAGGGAAAGTAGAGCTCGATACGCGGATAGGGAAAGTACAGCTTGGGACAGGGATAGGGAAAGTAGAGCTCGATACGTGGATCGGGAAAGTAGGGCTCGATACGCGGATAGGGAAAGTAGAGCTCGATACGCGGATAGGGAATGTAGAGCTCGATATGCTGATAGGGTAAGTAGAGCTCGATACGCGGATAGGGAAAGTAGCGCTTTATATGGGGATAGGGAAATTAGAGCTCGATATGGGGATAGGGAAGGTAGAGCTTGATATGGGGATAGAGAAAGTAGAGCTCGATATGGGGATAGGGAAAGTAGAACTCGATACGCGGCTAGGGAAAGTAAAGCTCGATCTGGGGATTGGGAAAGTAGAGCTCGATATGGAGATAGGGAAAGTAGAGCTCCGGATGGGGATAGGGAAAGTAGAGCATGATACGTGGATAGGGAAAGTAGAGATCGATACGCGGGTAGGGAAAGTAGAGCTCGATATGGAGATACGGAAAGTAGAGCTCGATATGGGGATACGGAAAGTAGAGCTCGATATGGGTATAGGGAAAGTAGAGCTCGATACGCGGATAGGGAAAGTAGAGCTTTATATGGGGATAGGGAAATTTGAGCTCGATATGGGGATAGGGAAAGTAGAGCTTTATATGGGGATAGGGAAAGTAGAGCTCAATACGCAGATAGGGAAAGTAGAGCTCGATACGGGGCTAGGGAAATTAGAGCTCAATACGCCGAAATGGAAAATAGAGCTCGATACACAGATAGGGAAAGTAGAGCTCGATACACAGACAGGGAAAGTAGTGCTCGAGATGCGTTTAGGGAAAATAGAGCTCGAGATGCGGATAGGGAAAGTAGAACTCAATACGGGGCTGGGAAAGTAGAGCTCGATACGCAGATAGGAAAAGTAGAGATTGAGACACGGATAGGGAAAGTAGAGCTCGATATGGGGATAGGGAAAGTAGAGCTCGGGATGGGGATAGGGAAAGTAGAGCTCGATACACAGATAGGGAAAGTAGTGCTCGAGATGCGTTTAGGGAAAATAGAGCTCGAGATGCGGATAGGGAAAGTAGAGCTCAATACGGGGCTGGGAAAGTAGAGCTCGATACGCAGACAGGAAAAGTAGAGCTTGAGACACGGATAGGGAAAGTAGAGCTCGATATGGGGATAGGGAAAGTAGAGCTCGGGATGGGGATAGGGAAAGTAGAGATCGATACGCAGGTAGGGAAAGTAGAGCTCGTTATGGGGATAGGGAAATAAGAGCTCGATATGGAGATAGGGAAATTAGAACTCGATATGGGGATAGGGAAAGTAGTGCTCGATATGGGGAGAGGGAAAGTAGAGCTCGATACGCGGATAGGAAAAGTAGAGCTTGATATGGGGATAGGGAAAGTAGAGCTCGATATGGTGATAGGGAAAGTAGAGCTCGATATGGGAATAGGGAAAGTAGAGCTCGATAAGGGAATCTGCAAAGTAATGCTCGATATGGGGATAGGGACAGTAGAGCTCGATATGGGGATAGGGAAAGTAGAGCTCGATATGCGGATAGGGAAAGTAGAGCTTTATATGGGGATAGGGAAATTAGAGCTCGATATGGGGACAGGGAAAGTAGAGCTTGATATGGGGATAGGGAAAGTAGAGCTCGATATGTGGATAGGGAAAGTAGAGCTTGAGATGAGGTTAGGGAAAATAGAGCTCGAGATGCGGAAAGGGAAAGTAGAGCTCAATACGGGGATAGGGAAAGTAGAGCTCGATACGTGGAAAGGGAAAGTAGAGCTCGATACACAGATAGGCAAAGTAGAGCTCGATATGCGGATAGGGAAAGTAGAGCTCAATACGGGGATAGGGAAAGTAGAGCTCGATACGCGGATATGGAATGTAGAGCTCGATATGCGGATACGAAAAGTAGAGCTCGATATGTGGACAGGGAAAACAGAGCTCGATACGCAGCTAGGGAAAGTACAGCTTGGGACAGGGATAGGGAAAGTAGAGCTCGATACGTGGATCGGGAAAGTAGGGCTCGATACGCGGATAGGGATAGTAGAGCTCGATACGCAGATAGGGAATGTAGAGCTCGATATGCGGATAGGGAAAGTAGAGCTCGATATGGTGATAGGGAAAGTAGAGCTCGATACACGGATAGGGAAAGTAGAGCTCGATATGGGGATAGGGAAAGTAGGGCTCGATACGCGGATAGGGAAAGTAGAGCTCGGTATGGGGATAGGGAATTTAGAGCTCGATATGGGTATAGGGAAAGAAGAACTGGATACGCAGATAGTGAAAGTAGAGCTCGATATGGGGATAGGGTAAGCAGAACTCGATATGGGGATAGGGAAAGTGGAGCTCGATATGGAGATAGGGAAATTAGAGCTCGATATGGGGATATGGAAAGTAGAGTTTGATATTGGGATAGGGAAAGTAGATATCGATTTGGGGATAGGGAAAGTAGAGCTCGATACGCGGATAGGAAAAGTAGAGCTTGATATGTGGATACGGAAAGTAGAGCTCGATATGGGAATAGGGAAAGTAGTGCTCGATATGGGGATAGGGAACGTAGAGCTCGATATGCGGATAGGGAAAGTAGAGCTCGATACGCGGATAGGGAAAGTAGAGCTTTATATGGGGATAGGGAAATTAGAGCTCGATATGGGGATAGGGAAGGTAGAGCTTGATATGGGTATAGAGAAAGTAGAGCTCGATATGGGGATAGGGAAAGTAGAACTCGATACGCGGCTAGGGAAAGTAGAGCTTGAGATGAGGTTAGGGAAAATAGAGCTCGAGATGCGCAAAGGGAAAGTAGAGCTCAATACGGGGATTGGGAAAGTAGAGCTCGATACGCGGATAGGGAAAGTAGAGCTCAATACACAGGTAGGGAAAGTAGAGCTCGATATGCGGATAGGGAAAGTCGAGCTTTATATGGGGAGAGTGAAATTTGAGCTCGATATGGGGATAGGGAAAGTGGAGCTTTATATGGGGATGGGGAAAGTAGAGCTCAATACGCACATAGCGAAAGTAGAGCTCGATACGGGGCTAGGGAAAGTAGAGCTCGATACGCGGATAGGGAAAATAGAGCTCGATACACAGATAGTGAAAGTAGAGCTCGATACACAGATAGGGAAAGTAGTGCTCGAGATGCGTTTAGGGAAAATAGAGCTCGAGATGCGGATAGGGAAAGTAGAGCTCAACACGGGGCTGGGAAAGTAGAGCTCGATACGCAGACAGGAAAAGTAGAGCTTGAGACACGGATAGGGAAAGTAGAGCTCGATATGGGGATAGGGAAAGTAGAGCTCGGGATGGGGATAGGGAAAGTAGAGCTCGATACACAGATAGGGAAAGTAGAGCTCGATACGCGGATAGGGAAAGTAGAGCTCAATACGCCGATAGGGAAAGTAGAGCTCGATACGGGGATAGGAAAAGTAGAGCTTGATATGGGGATAGGGAAAGTAGAGCTCGATATGGTGATAGGGAAAGTAGAGCTCGATATGGGGATAGGGAAAGTAGAGCTCGATATGGGAATAGGGAAAGTAGAGCTCGGGATGGAGATAGGGAAAGTAGAGCTCGATACCCAGATAGGGAAAGTAGAGCTCGATATGCGGATAGGGAAAGTAGAGCTCAATACGGGTATAGGGAAGGTAGAGCTCGATATGGAGATAGGGAAAGTAGAGCTCGATATGGGGATACGGAAAGTAGAGCTCGATATGGGGATAGGCAAAGTAGAGCTCGATATGGGGTAGGGAAAGTAGAGCTCGATATGGGGATAGGGAAAGTAGAGCTCGATACGCAGATAGGGAAAGTAGAGCTCGTTATGGGGATAGGGAAATTAGAGCTCGATATGGAGATAGGGAAATTATAACTCGATATGGGGATAGGGAAAGTAGATCTCGATATGGCGATAGGCACAGTAGAGCTCGAAACTGGGATAGGGAAATAAGAGCTCGATCTGGGGATAGGGAAAGTAGAGCTCGATATGGAGATAGGGAAAGTAGAGCTCGGGACGGGGATAAGGATAGTAGAGCATGATACGTGGATAGGGAAAGTAGAGATCAATACGTGGATACGGAAAGTAGAGCTCGATATGGAGATAGGGAAAGTAGAGCTCGATATGGCGATACGGAAAGTAGAGCTCGATATGGACATAGGGAAAGTAGAGCTCGATACGCGGATAGGGAAATTAGAGCTTTATATGGGGATAGGGAAATTAGAGCTCGATATGAGGATAGGGTAAGTAGAGCTCGATACGGGGCTAGGGAAAGTAGAGCTCGATACGCGAATAGGGAAGATAGAGCTCGATACACAGATAGGGAAAGTAGAGCTCGATGCACAGATAGGGAGAGTAGTGTTCGAGATGCGTTTAGGGATAATAGAGCTCGAGATGCGGATAGGGAAAGTAGAGCTCAATACGGGGCTGGGAAAGTAGAGCTCGATACGCAGATAGGAAAAGTAGAATTTGAGACACGGATAGGGAAGGTAGAGCTCGATATGCGGATAGGGAAAGTAGAGCTCGGGATGCGGGATAGGGAAAGTAGAGCTCGATACGCGGAGAGGGAAAGTAGAGCTCAATACGCGGATAGCGAAAGTAGAGTTCGATACGGGGATAGGGAAAGTAGAGGTCAACACGCGGGTAGGGAAAGTAGAGCTTAATATGGAGATAGGGAAAGTAGAGCTCGATATGGGGATACAGAAAGTAGAGCTCGATATGGGGATAGGCAAAGTAGAGCTCGATATGGGCATAGGGAATGTAGAGCTCGATATGGGGATAGGGAAAGTAGACCTCGATGCGCGAATAGGGAAAGTAGAGCACAATATGGGGATAGGGAAATTAGAGCTCGATATGGAGATAGGGAAATTAGAACTCGATATAGGGATAGGGAAATAAAAGCTCGATCTGGGGATTGGGAAAGTAGAGCTCGGGACGGGGATAGGGAAAGTAGAGCATGATACGTGGATAGGGAAAGTAGAGATCGATACGCTGGTAGGGAAAGTAGAGCTCGATATGGAGATAGGGAAAGTAGAGCTCGATATGGGGATACGGAAAGTAGAGCTCGATATGGGTATAGGGAAAGTAGAGCTCGATACGCGGATAGGGAAAGTAGAGCTTTATATGGGGATAGGGAAATTTCAGCTCGATATGGGGATAGGGAAAGTAGAGCTTTATATGGGGACAGGGAAAGTAGAGCTCAATACGCAGATAGGGAAAGTAGAGCTCGATACGGGGCTAGGGAAAGTAGAGCTCGATACGCGGATAGGGAAAATAGAGCTCGATACACAGATAGGGAAAGTATAGCTAGATACACAGACAGGGAAAGTAGTGCTCGAGATGCGTTTAGGGAAAATAGAGCTCGAGATGCGGATAGGGAAAGTAGAACTCAATACGGGGCTGGGAAAGTAGAGCTCGATACGCAGATAGGAAAAGTAGAGATTGAGACACGGATAGCGAAAGTAGAGCTCGATATGGGGATAGGGAAAGTAGAGCTCGGGATGTGGATAGGGAAAGTAGAGCTCGATACACAGATTGGGAAAGTAGTGCTCGAGATGCGTTTAGGGAAAATAGAGCTCGAGATGCGGATAGGGAAAGTAGAGCTCAATACACAGGTAGGGAAAGTAGAGCTCGATATGCGGATAGGGAAAGTAGAGCTTTATATGGGGAGAGTGAAATTTGAGCTCGATATGGGGATAGGGAAAGTGGAGCTTTATATGGGGATGGGGAAAGTAGAGCTCAATACGCACATAGGGAAAGTAGAGCTCGATACGCGGATAGGGAATGTAGAGCTCGATATGCGGATACGAAAAGTAGAGCTCGATATGTGGACAGGGAAAACAGAGCTCGATAGGCAGATAGCGAAGGTACAGCTTGGGACAGGGATAGGGAAAGTAGAACTCGATACGCGGATAGGGAAAGTAGAGCTTGAGATGAGGTTAGGGAAAATAGAGCTCGAGATGCGGAAAGGGAAAGTAGAGCTCAATACGGGGATTGGGAAAGTAGAGCTCGATACACGGATAGGGAAAGTAGAGATCAATACACAGGTAGGGAAAGTAGAGCTCGATATGCGGATAGGGAAAGTAGAGCTTTATATGGGGAGAGTGAAATTTGAGCTCGATATGGGGATAGGGAAAGTGGAGCTTTATATGGGTATAGGGAAAGTAGAGCTCGATACGCGGATAGGGAAAGTAGAGCTTTATATGGGGATAGGGAAATTTGAGCTCGATATGGGGATAGGGAAAGTGGAGCTTTATATGGGGACAGGGAAAGTAGAGCTCAATACGGAGACAGGGAAAGTAGTGCTCGAGATGAGGTTAGGGAAAATAGAGCTCGAGATGCGCAAAGGGAAAGTAGAGCTCAATACGGGGATAGTGAAAGTAGAGCTCGATACGCGGAAAGGGAAAGTAGAGCTCGATACACAGATAGGGAAAGTAGAGCTCGATATGCGGATAGGGAAAGTAGAGCTCAATACGGGGATAGGGAAAATAGAGTTCGATACGCGGATAGGGAAAGTAGAGCTCGATATGCGGATACGAAAAGTAGAGCTCGATATGTGGACAGGGAAAACAGAGCTCGATACGCAGATAGGGAAAGTACAGCTTGGGACAGGGATAGGGAAAGCAGAGCTCGAGATGCGGATCGGGAAAGTAGGGCTCGATACGCGGAAAGGGAAAGTAGAGCTCGATACGCGGATAGGGAAAGTAGAGCTCGATATGCGGATAGGGAAAGAAGAGATCGATATGGTGATAGGAAACGTAGAGCTTGATATGGGGCTAGGGAAAGTAGAGCTCGATATGGTGATAGGGAAAGTAGAGCTCGATATGGGGATAGGGAAAGTAGAGCTCGATATGGGAATAGGGAAAGTAGAGCTCGAGATGGAGATAGGGAAAGTAGAGCTCGATACCCAGGTAGGGAAAGTAGAGCTCGATATGCGGATAGGGAAAGTAGAGCTCAATACGGGTATAGGGAAGGTAGAGCTCAATATGGAGATAGGGAAAGTAGAGCTCGATATGGGGATACGGAAAGTAGAGCTCGATATGGGGATAGGCAAATTTGAGCTCGATATGGGGTAGGGAAAGTAGAGCTCGATATGGGGATAGGGAAAGTAGAGCTCGATACGCAGATAGGGAAAGTAGAGCTCGATATGGGGATAGGGAAAGTAGAGCTCGATATGGAGATAGGGAAATTAGAACTCGATATGGGGATAGGGAAAGTAGAGATCGATATGGGGATAGGCACAGTAGAGCTCGATATAGGGATAGGGAAATAAGAGCTAGATCTGGGGATAGGGAAAGTAGAGCTCGATATGGAGATAGGGAAAGTAGAGCTCGGCACGGGGATAGGGAAAGCAGAGCATGATACCTGGATAGGGACAGTAGAGATCAATACGTGGATAGGGAAAGTAGAGCTCGATATGGAGATAGGGGAAGTAGAGCTCGATACGGGGCTAGGGAAAGTAGAGCTCGATACGCGGATAGGGAAAATAGAGCTCGATACACAGATAGGGAAAGTAGAGCTCGATGCACAGATAGGGAAAGTAGTGTTCGAGATGCGTTTAGGGAAAATAGAGCTCGAGATGCGGATAGGGAAAGTAGAACTCAATACGGGGCTGGGAAAGTAGAGCTCGATACGGAGATAGGAAAAGTAGAATTTGAGACACGGATAGGGAAGGTAGAGCTCGATATGGGGATAGGGAAAGTAGAGCTCGGGATGGGGATAGGGAAAGTAGAGCTCGATACGCGGATAGGGAAAGTAGAGCTCAATACGCGGATAGCGAAAGTAGATTTTGATACGGGGATAGGGAAAGTAGAGGTCAATACGCGGGTAGGGAAAGTAGAGCTCGATATGGAGATAGGGAAAGTAGAGCTCGATATGGGGATACAGAAAGTAGAGCTCGATATGGGGATAGGCAAAGTAGAGCTCGATGTGGGCATAGGGAATGTAGAGCTCGATATGGGGATAGGGAAAGTAGACCTCGATACGCGAATAGGGAAAGTAGAGCTCGATATGGGGATAGGGAAATTAGAGCTCGATATGGAGATAGGGATATTAGAACTCAATATAGGGATAGGGAAATAAAAGCTCAATCTGGGGATGGGGAAAGTAGAGCTCGATATGGAGATAGGGAAAGTAGAGCTCGGGACGGGGATAGGGAAAGTAGAGCACGATACGTGGATAGGGAAAGTAGAGATCGATACGCGGGTAGGGAAAGTAGAGCTCGATATGGAGATAGGGAAAGTAGAGCTCGATATGGGGATACGGAAAGAAGAGCTCGATATGGGTATAGGGAAAGTAGAGCTCGATACGCGGATAGGGAAAGTAGAGCTTTTTATGGGGATACGGAAATTTGACCTCGATATTGGGATAGGGAAAGTAGGGCTTTATATGGGGATAGGGAAAGTAGAGCTCAATACGCAGATAGGGAAAGTAGAGCTCGATACGGGGCTAGGGAAAATAGAGCTTGATACGCGGATAGGGAAAATAGAGCTCGATACACAGATAGGGAAAGTAGAGCTTGATACACAGATAGGGAAAGTAGTGCTCGAGATGCGTTTAGGGAAAATAGAGCTCGAGATGCGGATAGGGAAAGTAGAACTCAATACGGGGCTGGGAAAGTAGAGCTCGATACGCAGATAGGAAAAGTAGAGATTGAGACACGGATAGGGAAAGTAGAGCTCGATATGGGGATAGGGAAAGTAGAGCTCGGGATGGGGATAGGGAAATTAGAGCTCGAAACACAGATAGGGAAAGTAGTGCTCGAGATGCTTTTAGGGAAAATAGAGCTCGAGATGCGGATAGGGAAAGTGGAGCTCACTACGGGGCTGGGAAATTAGAGCTCGATACGCAGACAGGAAAAGTAGAGCTTGAGACATGGATAGGGAAAGTAGAGCTCGATATGGGGATAGGGAAAGTAGAGCTCGGGATGGGGATAGGGAAAGTAGAGCTCGATACACAGATAGGGAAATTAGAGCTCGATACGCGGATAGGGAAAGTAGAGCTCAATAAGCCGATAGGGAAAGTAGAGCTCGATACGGGGATAGGAAAAGAAGAGCTTGATATGGGGATAGGGAAAGTAGAGCTCGATATGGTTATAGGGAAAGTAGAGCTCGATATGGAGATGGGGAAAGTAGAGCTCGATATGGGAATAGGCAAAGTCTTGCTCGATATGGGGAGAGGGAAAGTAGAGCTCGATACGCGGATAGGAAAAGTAGAGCTTGATATGGGGATAGGGAAAGTAGAGCTCGATATGGTGATAGGGTAAGTAGAGCTCGATATGGGGATAGGGAAAGTAGAGCTCGATAAGGGAATCGGAAAAGTAATGCTCAATATGGGGATAGGGAAAGTAGAGCTCGATATGGGGATAGGGAAAGTAGAGCTCGATATGCGGATAGGGAAAGTAGAGCTTTATATGGGGATAGGGAAATTAGAGCTCGATATGGGGATAGGGAAAGTAGAGATTGATATGGGGATAGGGAAAGTAGAGCTCGATATGGGTATAGGGAAAGTAGAGATTGAGATGAGGTTAGGGAAAATAGAGCTCGAGATGCGGAAAGGGAAAGTAGAGCTCAATGCGGGGATAGGGAAAGTAGAGCTCGATACGCGGAAAGGGAAAGTAGAGCTCGATACACAGATAGGGAAAGTAGAGCTCGATATGCGGATAGGGAAAGTAGAGCTCAATACGGGGATAGGCAAAGTAGAGCTCGATACGCGGATAGGGAATGTAGAGCTCGATATGTGGATACGAAAATTAGAGCTCGATATGTGGACAGGGAAAACAGAGCTCGATACGCAGATAGGGAAAGTACAGCTTGGGACAGGGATAGGGAAAGTAGAGCTCGGGATGTGGATAGGGAAAGTAGAGCTCGATACGTGGATCGGGAAAGTAGGGCTCGATACACGGATAGGGAAAGTAGAGCTCGATACGCGGATAGGGAAAGTAGAGCTTTATATGGGGAGAGTGAAATATGAGCTCGATATGGGGATAGGGAAAGTGGAGCTTTATATGGGGATGGGGAAAGTAGAGCTCAATACGCAGATAGGGAAAGTAGAGCTCGATACGGGGCTAGGGAAAGTAGAGCTCGATACGTGGATAGGGAAAGTAGAGCTCGATATGCAGATAGGGAAAGTAGAGCTCGATATGGTGATAGGGAAAGTAGAGCTCGATACACAGATGGGAAAGTAGAGCTCGATATGGGTATAGGGAAGTAGAGCTCGATACGCGGATAGGGAAAGTAGAGCTCGATATGGAGATAGGGAAATTAGAAGTCGATATGGAGATAGGGAAAGTAGAGCTCGATATGGGGATAGACACAGTAGAGCTCTTTATAGGGATACGGAAAGTAGAGCTCGATACGCGGATAGGGAAAGTAGAGCTCAATACGCGGATAGGAAAAGTAGAGCTCGATACGGGGATAGGGAAAGTGGAGCTCGATACGCGGATAGGGAATGTAGAGCTCGATATGGAGATAGGGAAATTAGAACTCGATATGGGGATAGGGAAAGTAGAGCTCGATATGGGGATAGGCACAGTAGAGCTCGATATAGGATTAGGGAAAGTAGAGCTCGATACGCGGATAGGGAAAGTAGAGCTCGATAGGCGGATAGGGAAAGTAGAGCTCAATACGCGGATTGGGAAAGTAGAGCTCGATAGGCGGATAGGGAAAGTAGAGCTCAATACGCGGATAGGAAAAGTAGAGCTCAATACGCAGATCGGAAAATTAGAGCTCGATATGGGGATAGCGAAAGTAGAGTGGATACGCGGATAGGGAGTGTAGAGCTCGATACCCGGATAGGGAAAGTAGAGCTCGGTATGGGGATAGGGAATTTAGAGCTCGATATGGGTATAGGGAAAGAAGAACTCGATATGCAGATAGGGAAAGTAGAGCTCGATATGGGGATAGTGTAAGTAGAACTCGATATGGGGATAGGGAACATAGAGCTCGATATGGCAATAGGCAAATTAGAGCTCGATATGGGGATATGGAAAGTAGAGTTTGATATTGGGATAGGGAAAGTAGAGCTCGATTTGGGGATAGGGAAAGTAGAGCTCGATACGCGCATAGGAAAAGTAGAGCTTGATATGGGGATCGGCAAATTAGAGCTCGATATGGGGATATGGAAAGTAGAGTTTGATATTGGGATAGGGAAAGTAGAGCTCGATTTGGGGATAGGGAAAGTAGAGCACGATACGCACATAGGAAAAGTAGAGCTTGATATGGGGATAGGGAAAGTAGTGCTCGATATGGGAATAGGCAAATTAGTGCTCGATATGGGGATAGGGAACGTAGAGCTCGATATGGGGATAGGGAAAGTAGAGCTCGATACGCAGATAGGGAAAGTAGAGCTTTATATGGGGATAGGGAAAATAGTGCTCGATGTGGGGATAGGGAAAGTAGAGCTCAATACACAGGTAGGGAAAGTAGAGCTAGATATGCGGATAGGGAAAGTAGAGCTTTATATGGGGAGAGTGAAATATGAGCTCGATATGGGGATATGGAAAGTGGAGCTTTATATGGGGATGGGGAAAGTAGAGCTCAATACGCAGATAGGGAAAGTGGAGTTCGATACGGGGCTAGGGAAAGTAGAGCTCGATACGTGGATAGGGAAAGTAGAGCTCGATATGCGGATAGGGAAAGTAGAGCTCGATATGGTGATAGGGAAAGTAGAGCTCGATACACAGATAGGGAAACTAGAGCTCGATATGGGGATAGGGAAGTAGAGCTCGATACGCGGATAGGGAAAGTAGAGCTCGATATGGAGATAGGGAAATTAGAAGTCGATATGGAGATAGGGAAAGTAGAGCTCGATATGGCGATAGACACAGTAGAGCTCTTTATAGGGATACGGAAAGTAGAGCTCGATACGCGGATAGGGAAAGTAGAGCTCAATATGCGGATAGGAAAAGTAGAGCTCGATACGGGGATAGGGAATGTGGAGCTCGATACGCGGATAGGGAAAGTAGAGCTCGATATGGAGATAGGGAAATTAGAACTCGATATGGGGATAGGGAAAGTAGAGCGCGATATGGGGATAGGCACAGTAGAGCTCGATATAGGATTAGGGAAAGTAGAGCTCGATACGCGGATAGGGAAAGTAGAGCTCGATAGGCGGATAGGGAAAGTAGAGCTCAATACGCGGATTGGGAAAGTAGAGCTCGATAGGCGGATAGGGAAAGTAGAGCTCAATACGCGGATAGGAAAAGCAGAGCTCAATACGCAGATCGGAAAATTAGAGCTCGATATGGGGATAGCGAAGGTAGAGTGGATACGCGGATAGGGAGTGTAGAGCTCGATACCCGGATAGGGAAAGTAGAGCTCGGTATGGGGATAGGGAATTTAGAGCTCGATATGGGGATAGGGAAAGAAGAACTCGATACGCAGATAGGGAAAGTAGAGCTCGATATGGGGATAGTGTAAGTAGACCTCGATATGGGGATAGGGAAAGTGGAGCTCGATAAGGAGATAGGGAAAGTAGAACTCGATATGGGGATAGGGAACGTAGAGCTCAATATGGCGATAGGCAAATTAGAGCTCGATATGGGGATATGGAAAGTAGAGTTTGATATTGGGATAGGGAAAGTAGAGCTCGATTTGGGGATAGGGAAAGTAGAGCTCGATACGCGCATAGGAAAAGCAGAGCTTGATATGGGGATAGGGAAAGTAGAGCTCGATATGGGAATAGGCAAATTAGTGCTCGATATGGGGATAGGGAACGTAGAGCTCGATATGGGGATAGGGAAAGTAGAGCTCGATACGCGGATAGGGAAAGTAGAGCTTTATATGGGGATAGGGAAATTAGAGCTCGATATGGGGATAGGGAAAGTAGAGCTCAATACACAGGTAGGTAAAGTAGAGCTAGATACGCGGATAGGGAAAGTAGAGCTTTATATGGGGAGAGTGAAATATGA